>NW_024737085.1:0-16118 GCF_018991925.1 Homarus americanus
CAGTGCACTCACCACCACCTGCTGCTGCTGTGCTGCTGCTGCTCTTGTTGTTGTTGCTGCTGCTGCTGCACCTACAGATCAGCTCCCCAGATACCACCTCCTGCTGCTGCTGCTGCTGCTGCCTGGATCGCTCCCCCAATCCCACCACCACCACCTGCTGCTGCTGCTGCATGCAGAATCGCTCCCCACAGTCACCACCACCTGCTGCTGCTGCTGCTGCTGCAGAATCGCTCCCCGACCCACTACCACCGCCGCTTGCTGCTGCTGAGATCAACTCCCCCAGTCACCACCCACCTGTTGCTGATGCTGCGCTGCAGATCGCTCCCCACAGGCCGCCGCCCGGCTGCTGCTGCTGCTTGCTAACCTTGCTGTTGTTGCTGCTGCTGCCTCGAGATCAGCTCCCCACAGTCCCATCACCACCTGCTGCTGCTGCACCTGCAGAATCACCTCTCAACAGTCACCATCACCTGCCGCCATTGCACATGCAGATCCTCACGTACTACCACCATCACCTGCTGCTGCTGCTGCTTGTTGCTGTTGCTGCTGCTGCATCACTTCCCCACGGTCACCACCACTCTGCATGCCATGCAGATCGCTTACCCACAGTCACCACCGCTGCGCGCACCCAGATTACCTCCCCGGTCACCACCACCTGCTGCTGCCTGAGAGATCGCTCCCCACAGGCCGCCGCCTGCCACGTGCTGCTGCTGCTACACTTTTGCTGCTGCTGCTGCTGTTGTTGTTGTTGTTGTTGCTGCTGCTGCCCTGGATCGCTCCCCACAGTCACTACCATCACCTGCTGCATCTACAGAATCGCTCCCCGATCTACCACCACCTGCTGCTGCTGCTGCTGCCTGCTGCTTATGTTGTTGTTGTTGTTGTTGTTGTTGTTGTTGCTGCTGCTGCTGCACCAGAATCACTCCCACAGTCCCACCACCACCATCCTGCTGCTGCTGCTGCACAGAATCACCTCCCCACATTACCACCACCTGCAGCTGCGGCGTGCCTACAAATCACCTCCCCACAGTCCCATCACCACCTGCTGCCATTGCAAATACAGAATCATCTCACCCACAGTCCCCTACCACCACCTGCTGCTGCTGCTACAAAATCACCTCCCCACAGTCCCACCACCACCTGCTGCTGCTGCTGGCTGTGCCTCCAAGACTCACCTCCCCACAGTCACCATCACCACCTGCTGCCATTGCAAATGCAGGATCAGCCTCCCCACAGCCCACTACCAGCACCTGCTGCTGCTGCTCCTGCTGCCTACAGATCGCTCACCACAGTCGCCCACCACCACCTGTTGCTGATGCTGCCTGCAGATCACTTCCCCAGCCACCACCACCTGCTTCTGCCAGATCGCTCCCCACGGGCCGCCACCACCACCGCTGCTGCTGCTGCTGCTTTACCAGAATCGCTCCCCACAGTCACCACCACCACCTGCTGCTGCTGCACCGCAGAATCACTCCCCACAGTCACTACCATCACCTGCTGCTGCTGCCTGCAGATCGCTCACCACAGTCACCACCACCTGCTGCTGCTGCTGCTGCGCCTGAATCGCTCCCCCAGTCACCACCACCACTTGCTGTTGCTGCTGCGCCTGCAGATCAGCTCCCCCAGTTCACATCACCACTGCTGCTGCTGCCATGCCTGCAGAATGCTCCCCACAGTACACTACCACCTGCTGCTGCTCTTGTTTGTTGTTGTTGTTGTTGTTGCTGCTGCTACTGCTGCTGCGCCTAGAATCGCTTCCCCACAGTCCACCACACCTGCTGCTGCTGTCCTACAGTCAACTCCCCACAGTCACCACCACCACCTGCTGCTCACCTGCTGCTCCCCAGAATCGCTCCCCCACAGTCCTTCACCACCTGCTGCACCTGCAGAACAACTCCCCACAGTCACCACCACCACATTCTGCTCCTGCCCTACAGAATCACCTCCCCACAATCCACCACCACCACCTGCTGTTGCTGCTGCACAGATCCAGCTCCCCCCACTCCGCCACCACCACCTGTGCCTGCTGCCTGCAGAGATCAGCTCCCCAGTCCACTACCACCACCTGCTGCTGCTGCTGCTTTGCTGGCTGCTGCTGCCTAGATCACTCCCCAGTCACCACCTGCCTGCCTGCTGCTCAAAATCACCTCACCCACAGTCCCTGCTGCTGCACAGATACCTCCCCAAGTCACCATCACCACCTGCTGCTGCTGCCTGCAGCTTCAGCTCCCCACAGTCACCACCGCCACCACCTGCTGCTGCTCTGCTGCCTACAGAATCAGCTCCCCACAGCACCACCACCCCCTGCTGCTGTTGCTGCACCTGCAGAATCACCTCCCCTCCCACCACCTACCTGTTGCTGCTGCACCTACAGAATCGACTCCCCACACTCCCACCATCACCCTGCAACCACTGCGCCTGCAGAATCACCTCCCACCATCACCACAACCTGTTGCCACTGCACCTACAAGATACTCCCCTCAGTCCCTATCACCACCTGCTGCCACTACACTTACAGAATCGCTCCCCAGTCACCATCACCACCTGCTCCTGCTGCCTACAGTCACCTCCCCCACATCACCATCACCACCTGCCCACTGCCTACAGAATCAGCTCCCCACAGTCCACTACCACCACCTGCTGCTGTTGTTGCTGTTGCTGCTGCACCTAGGCATCAACTCCCCCACAGTCACCACCACTCTGGGCTGCACATACAGTCACTCCCCCACAGTCACCTGCTGCTGCTGCACTGCGAGTCACCTCCCCACAGTCCACCACCACCTGCTGTTGCTCCTGCCTGCAGATCAGCTCCCCCACCCCACCACCACCTGCTGTTGCTGCTGCAGAATCACCTCCCCACAGTCCCACCACCTGCTGCTGCTGCTGCAAGATCGCTTGCCCCCGATCCACCACCACCTGCTGCTGCTGCTGCTATGTTGTTGTTGTTGTTTTGCTGCTGGTGGTGCGCTGCTGCACCTGCAAATCGCTCACCACAGTCCCACCACCACCTGCTGTTGCTGCTGCTGCTGCAGGATCGCTCCCCCAGTCACCACCACCACCTGCTGCCCGTGCACCACCCACCGCTGCCTCACCACACCACCCCCCACCAATCACCTCCCCACGTCCATCACCACCTTGCTGCGGCTGCCTCAATCACCTCCCCCACAGTCACCATCTCACCTGCTGCCATTGCAAATCAGATCCCGCTCACCCACATCACTACCACCACCTCTGCTGCATGCAAAATCACCTCCCAATCCCATCACGACCTGGTGCTGCGGCTGCCTTCCGTCACCTCCCCAGTCACCATCACCTGCTGCCATTGCAAATACAGAATCACTCACCCACAGTCACTACCACCTGCTGCCTGCGCACCAAATCACCTCCCCACAGTCATCACGACCTGGTGCTGCGGCTGTGCCTTCAATCGCTCCCCACATCACCACCACCACCTGTTGCTGATGCTGCAGCTGCAGAATCGCTCCCCACAGGCCACCACCACCACCTCGCTTCTGCACCTACAGAATCAGCTCTCCCACGGGCCACGCCTACTGCTGCCTGCTTGCTGCTGCTGCGCTGCTGTTGTTGCTGCTGCTGCTGCACAGATCAACTCCCCGTCACTACCACCACCTGCTGCTGTGCTTCACCTGCAGAATCGCTCACTGATCCCCTACCATCACCTGCTGCTGCTGCATCCAGATCGCTCCCCAGTCACTACCACCTGCGCGCTGTATCACGATCGCTCCCCACAGTCCCACCACCAGCTGCTGCTGCTGCGCCGCACAGAATCGCTCCCCAGTCACCACACACCTGCTGCTGCTGCTGCTCAACCCCACGGACCACCACCAGCCCACAGAATCAGCTACCCACGGTACTGCCACCACCCTGCTGCTGCTGTCGCCCGCCTCAGAACGCCCCCCACACCACCACCTGCTGTTGCTGCTGCTGCCTGAGATCGCTCCGATCACTACCACCACCTGCTGCTGCACTGCAGAATCACTCCCCACAGTCCACTACCACCACCTGCTGCTGCTGGTGCTCCACCAGAATCAACCCCCAACCACCACCACCACCTGCTGTGCTGCTGCACCACGCTCCCCAATCACCGCCACCACCTGCTCCTGCTTTGGAATCAACTCCCCCAGACCACCATACTGCACCTGCTGCTGCTGCTGCACTGCAGAATACAGCTCCCACAACCACCACCACCTGCTGCTGCTGCTGCTGCCTGAGATCACCCCATCACAGCCACCACCACCTCCTGCTGCTGCTGCAGAATCACCTCCCCAACCCACCCACCTGCCCACTGCGCAACGCACCACGGCACCGCATCACCGCCACTGCAAGCCAACAACACTACCAACACCAGCACCAGCTCCGCAGGCCTGACTGAGATAACCCCCGGAACAACCAGCCACCTCCTGCCGCTGCTGCCGCTGCAGAATAGGCTCCCCATGGTCCACCACCATCAACTGCTGCTGCTGTGTCTGCACAGATCACTCCCCAGATCACCACCACCGCCTGCTGCTGCTGCTGCAAGATCGCTCCCCCAACAGACCAGCATCACCACCTGCCTGCCTGCGATCACTCACCATACTACCACCATCACCTGCTGCCGCAGAATCCTCCCAGCAGTACCACCCACCTCTGCAGGACTCCTTCAAATCGCTCCCCCAGCCGCCGCCTGCCAGCTACTGCTGCTGCTGCCCCTGCTGCTGCTGCTGCTGTTTGCTGTTGTTGTTGTTGTTGCTGCTGCACCTGCAAAATCGCTTTGCCCCAGTACACCACCTGCTGTTGGTCACCTCTGGCAGTCACCAATACCACCTGCTGTTGCCCTGTGCCCTGAGAATCCTCACCAGTCACATCTGCCACCTGCTGTTGCTCACCTGCAGATCCCGCCCACAGTCCACCACCATCTGCATTGCCCTGCAGATCGCCTCCCCCACAGTCACCACCGCACCTGCCGCTGCTGCCTGCTCCTGCAGGTCGCTCACGGTCACCACCACCACCACCTGCTCACCTGCAAATCGCTCACGCCGAAGTCACCACCACCTTCTGCTGCCACCCGTCCTGGTCACCACCACCACCTGCTGTGGCTGCTGCACGGTTGTTCCCCGCAGTCTGTCACCTGCTGCTGCTGCGCTGAATCACCTCCGCAATACCCCCACCACCTGCCGCCATTGCACCTGCAGAATCGCTCCCGATCACTACCACCATCACCTGCTGCTGCTGCTGCTGCTGTTGTTGCTGTTGCTGCTGCGCAAGGCATCAGCTTTCCACAGTCACCACCACTCTGCGGCTGCATACCGGAATCGCGCACCCACGGTCACCACCCTGCTGCTGCGCTGCGGAGATTACCACGGTCACACCACCTGCTGCTGCGCCTGCAGAATCGCTCCCCAGACCGCCGCCACCACCACCTGCCTGCTGCTTAACATTTGTTTGCTGCTGCTACATTTGTTGTTGCTGCTGCTGCTAGATCACTCCCCAAAGTCACTACCACCACCTGCTGCTGCGGCTGCTACAGATCGCTTCCCCACAGTCACCATCACCTGCTGCTGCTGCATCTGCAGATCGCTCCCCACAGTCTGCCACCACCTGCTGCTGCTGCCTACTGTTGTTGTTGCTGTGCTGCTGCTTTTGTTGTTGCTTGCTGCTGCTGCTACAGAATCAACTCCCCCAAAGTCACTACCACCACTGCTTGCGGCTGCCCACAGAATCCCACTCCCCACAGTCCCCACCACCCCCTGCTGCTGCACAGAGATTACCTCCCCCACAGGCCGCCGCCACCACGTGCTCCTGCTGCTGTCTTGTTGTTGTTGCTGCTGCTGGACCTCAGAGATCAGCTCCCCCACAGTTCACTACCACCTGCTGCTGCTGCTGGGCCTGCGTCAGCTCCCCAGTTCACTACCACCACCTGCTGCTGCTGCTGAGCCTGCAGTCACTCCCCAAAGTCCCACTACCACCACCTGCTGCTGCAGCTGCACTACCGTCGCTCCCACAGTCCACTACCATCACCTGCTGCTGCTGCCAGAATCGCTCCCCACAGTTCACTACCACCACCTGCTGCTGCTGCTGCGCCTGTGTTGTTGTTGTTGTTGTTGTTGTTGTTGCTGTTGCTGCTGCTGCTGCACCTCAGATCAGCTCCCCACGGTCACCACCACCATCCTGCTGTTGCTGCTGCACTGCAGATCACCTCCCCCACAGTCCACTACCACCACCTGCAGCTGCGCCTGTGCCTGCAAAGATCACCTCCCCCACAGTCACCATCACCACCTGCTGCCATTGCAAATGCAGATCCAACTCCCCCGGCCCACTAGCACCTGCTGCTGCCTCGCTCTGCTGCAGGTTTCAACTCCACCACAGTTAACCACCACCACCTGTTGCTGATGCTGCAGCTGCAGAATCACTCCCCAGGCCACCACCACCTGCTTCTGCCTACAGATCAACTCTCCCCCAGACGCCGCCTCACCCACCTGCTGCTGCTGCTGCTGTTGTTGTTGCTGTTGCACCTGATCGCTTGATCCCCACTACCACCTGCTCCTGCAGTCGCTCCCCACATTCCCACTACCATCACCTGCTGCTGCATCTGCAGAATCGCTCCACAGTCACCACCCGGCTGCTGCACACACCGTCGCTCCCAATCACCACCACCACCTGCTGTTGCTTGCACCTAAGTCAGCTCCCCACAGTTCACCATCACCACCTGCTGCCGCTGCTGCACCAGAATCAACTCCCCACAGTGCTCTGCAACCTGCTGCTGCTCTTGTTGTTGTTGTTGTTGCTGCTGCTGCTACTACTGCTGCTGCTACACCTACAGATCAGCTCACCCACAGTCCACCACCACCACCTGCTGCTCCTGCTGCTGCTCCCCAGGATCGCTCCCCACAGTCCTTCACCACCTGCTGCCTTCAGAGACCCGTCCACAGTCCACCACCACCACCTTCTGCTCCTGCCCTACAGATCACCTCCCCCGCATCCACCACCACCGGCTGTTGCTGCTGCAGTCACTCCCCAGTCACCACCACCACCTGCTGCTGCTGCCTGAGATCACCTCCCCACAGTCTCAGCCTGCGCTGCCACTTGCGCACAGATCCCTCCTCACCAGTCACCATCACCACCAGCTGCTGCTGCACAGAATCAACTCCCCAGTCCCCACTCATCATGCTGCTGCACCTGCAGGCCATCACACAGTCACCACCACCACCTGCTCTTGCTGCTCGTGCAGAATCAGCTCTCCCACCACCACCACCTGCTGCACCTGCAGAATCGCTCCCCCAGTCACCACCACCACCTTCTGCAGCTGCGCCGCAGGATCACCTCCCCACAGTCCACCATCTCCACCTGCTGCTGCTGCTGCTGCCAGAATCACCTCCCCACAGTCCTCCATCGCATGTTGCTGCTGCTGTTGTTGCTCCTGCACCTGAGTAACTCCCAGTCACCACCACTCTGCAGCTGCACCAGAATCCCCTCCCAGTCACCACCACCACCTGCTGCTGCCACTGCACCTCAGAATCTCCCAGCAGTCACCACCTACTGCTGCTGCTGCCACTGAATCGCTCCCCAGTCCACCACCACCATCTTGCTGTTGCTGCTGCACGCAGAATCATCTCCCCGTCCACCACCACCACCTGCTGTTCTGCTGCACCTACAGAATCTCTTCCTGATCACCTCCCACCTGCTGCTGCTGCCTGCAAATCGCTCCCCCAGTATACCACCACCACCTGCGGCTGCTGCGCCGCCTGAGATCGCTTCCACAGTCCCCAACACCTGATGTTGCTGCTGCACCCTGAATCGCTTTGCCCTAGATCACTCCCACCACCTGCTGCTGCTCCATGTTGTTGTTGTTGTTGCTACCTACAGAATCGCTTACATCACAGTCCACCACCTGCTGCTGCACAAGAATCAATTCCCCACATTACTACCACCACCTGCTGCTGCTGCAGAATCCAACTCCCCAGTCCCACACCACCACCTCCTGCTGCTGCACCACAGAATCAACTCTCCACACTTCACCACCACCACCTGCTGCTGCTGCTGCTGCAGTCCAGCTCCCCAGTCACTACCACCATCACCTGCTGCTGCTGCTGTTGCTGTTGTTGCTGTTGCTGCTGCTGCCGCATCGCTTTCCCCAATCCACCACCACTCTGCAGCTGCACACAGAATCACTTTACCCCACAGTCACCACCCCTGCTGCTGCACCACAGAATCAGCTCCCCACAGGCCACCGCCACCACCACCTGCTGCCTGTGCCGCTGTTGTTGCTGCTGCTGCTGTTGTTGTTTGTGTGCTGCTGCTGCTCTGGAATCAGCTCCCCAAAATCCTACCTGCTACTGCACTGCACCTGGAATCAACTCCCCCAGTCCCCACTACATACCTGCTGCTGCTGCATCCAGAATCCTTCCCCAAAGTCCCACTACCACCACCTGCTGCTGCTGCTGCCTGATCAACTCCCCGTCACTACCACCACCTGCTGCTGCTGCAGAATCGCTCCCCCACGGTCTACTACCACACCTGCTGCTGCCGCTTTTGTTGTTGTTGTTGTTGTTGTTGTTGTTGTTGTTGTTGTTGTTGTTGTTGTTGCTGTTGCTGCTGCTACTCCTCAGAATCAACTCTCCCACAGGCCGCCGCCACCTGCCCATGCTGCTGCTTGCTGCTAGTTGTTGCTGCTGCTGCGCACGCCAGAATAAACTCCCCAGTCCCCACCATCACCTGCTGCTGCTGCATCTGCAGAATCAGCTCCCCCACAGTCACCACCACCACCTCCTGCTGCTGCTGCACAGTCGCTTCTCCCCAGTTCACCACCACCACCTGCTGCTGCTGCTGCCAGGATCACATCCCCAACAGTCCACCATCACCAGCCGCCATTGCACCTACAGATCACTCCCCAGTCTACCACCATCACCTGCTGCTGCTGCTGCTGCTGCTGCTGCTATTGTTTCTGTTGCTGCTGCTGCAAAGGCATCAACACCACAATCACACCACTCTGCAGCTGCCTCAGGATCAACTACCCCACAGTCCACCACCCCTGCTGCTGCCTACAGGATTACCTCCCCACAGTCCACCACCACCTGCTGCTGCACCGTCGCACTCCCACACAGGCTGCCGCCGCTGCCACACTGCTGCTGCTGCTGTTGTTGTTGCTGCTGCTGCTGTTGTTGTTGTTGTTCTTGTTGTTGTTGTTGTTGCTGCTGCTGCATCTCTGAGAATCACTCACAGTCACTACCACCACCTGCTGCTGCTGCTGCTTATGTTGTTGTTGTTGTTGTTGTTGTTGTTGTTCTTGTTGTTGTTGTTGTTGCGGCTGCTGTTGCTGCTGCACCTGAGATCACTCACCACGGTCACCACCACCTGCTGCTGCTGCTGCCTGCAGATCACTCCCACAGTCACCACCACCACCTTCTGCTGCTGCACCACAGGATCACCTCCCCGCAGTCACCACCACAACCTGCTGTTGCTGCTGTTGCTGCTGCACCTAAGAATCAACTCCCCAGTCCACCACCACTCTGCAGCTACACCTACAGATCACTTCCCCACAGTCACCACCACCTGCTGCTGCACCTGCAGAGATCACCTCCCCCATAGTCCACCACCACCACCTGCTGCTGCCACTGCACCTACAGATCACCTCCCCCACAGTCCACCACCACGTGCTGCTGCTGCTGCTGCACCTGAGATCACTCCCCACAGTCCACCACCACCACCTGCTGCTCCTGCTGCTCCTACAAGATCGCTCCCCCACAGTCCTCACCACCTGCTGCACCTACATGCTCCCTGATCAACCACCACCACCTGCTGCTGCTGCTGCCTGCAGATCAACTCCCCACAGTCCACCACCACCATCCTGCTGTTGCTGCTGCTGGGATCATCTCCCCACAGTCCCACTGCAGCTGCTGCCTGCAGATCACCTCCCCCACAGTCACCATCACCACCTGCTGCCATTGCAAACAGGGAATCGCTCCCACAGTCACCTACTGCTGCTGCATGCAAGATCACCTCCCCTACAGTCCACCACCACCTGCTGCTGCGGCTGTGCCTAAGATCACCTCCCCACAGTCACCATCACCACCTGCTGCCATTGCAAATACAGATCACTCCCCACAGCCCACTACCAGCACCTGCTACTGCTGCTCCTGCTGCCCTACAGATCAACTCACCACTGTCAACCACCACCACCTGTTGCTGATGCTCCTACAGAGATCAACTTCCCACAGGCCACCACCACCACCTGCTTCTGCACCCAGGATCAACTCCCCACAGGCCGCCGCCGCCCCACCTGCTGCTGCTGCTGCTGCTGCTGAGATCAACTCCCCAAAGTCCCCACCACCTGCTGCTGCTGCTGCACGCCACAGGATCCGCTCCCCAAAGTCCACTACCACCACCTGCTGCTGCTGCACCTGCAGAATCGCTCCCCAAAGTCCTACCACCACCTGCTCCTGCTGCTGCTGCAGCATCAGCTCCCCACAGGCCGCCGCCTGCCCACCTGCTGCTGCTGCTGTTGCACCTACAGGATCGCTTCCCACAGTCCACCACCACCTGCTGCTGCTGCTGCTGCTGCACTAAGCATCAACTCCCCCACAGTCAACCACCACCACCTGTTGCTAATGCTGCAGCTACAGATCGCTCCCCCACAGTCACCACCACCACCTGTTGCTAATGCTGCACCTGCAGATCAACTCCCAAAGTCACCACCACCTGCTGCTGCTGTTGCTGCTGCTGCACCAGCATCACTCCCCACAGTCAACCACCACCACCTGTTGCTAATGCTGCAGCTACAGAGATCGCTCCCGCAGACCACCACCACCACCTGCTGCTGCACCTGCAGATACTCTCCCACAGGCCGCCGCCGCCACACTCCTGCTGCTGCTGCTGCTGCTGCTGCTGTTGTAGTTGTTGTTGTTGTTGCTGCTGCTGCTGCACCTGGGATCACTCCCCAAAGTCGACTATCACCACCTGTTGCTGCTGCTGCCTGCAGGATCAACTCCCCACTGTCTCCATCACCTGCTGCTGCTGCATTTGCAGGATCAGCTCCCCCAGTCCACCACCACCACCTCATGCTGCTGCTGCAGGAATAACTCTCACAGTTCACCACCACCACCTGCTGCTGCACCTGCAGAATCACCTCCAACAGTCCACCATCACCACCTGCCGCCATTGCCTGCAGAATCCAACTCTGATCCCACTACCACCATCTGCTGCTGCTGCTGCTGCTGCTGTTGTTGCTGCACTAAGGCATCGCTCCAGATCACCACCACTCTGCCTGCCTACAGAATCGCTTTACCCCACAGTCACCCCTGCTGCTGCCTCAGGATTACTTCCCAGTCCACCACCACCTGCTGCTGCCTCCAGATCAACTCCCCACAGGCCGCCGCCACCTGCTGCTGCTGCTGTTGTTGCTGCTGCTGCTGTTGTTGTTGTTGCTGCTGCTGCTGCCTGGAATCCAACTCCCAAAGTCCACTACCACCACCTGCTGCTGCGGCTGCCTGCAGAATCACTCCCCACAGTCACTACCATCACCTGCTGCTGCTGCATGCAGATCACTCCCCACAGTCTACTACCACCACATGCTGCTGCTGCTGCTTATGTTGTTGTTGTTGTTGTTGTTCTGTTGTTGTTGTTGCTGTTGTTGTTGTTGCTGCTGCACCTGCAGGATCAGCTCCACCACAGTCACCACCACCTGCCTGCTGCTGCCTTCAGAGATCAGCTCCCCACAGTCCAGCACCACCACCTTCTGCTGCTGCACCCACAGATCACCTCCCCCATAGTCCACCACCACCATCTGCTGTTGCTGCTGCCTCAGAGATCACCTCCCCCACAGTCCACCTACCCATCACCTGTTGCTCCTGCTGTTGTTGCTGCTGCTAAGAATCGCTCCCCACAGTCACCACCACTCTGCAGCTACCTGAATCGCTTCCAGTCACCACCACCTGCTGCTGCACTGCAGAATCACCTCCCCCACAGTCACCACCACCACCTGCTGCTGCCTGCCTACAGAGATCACTCCCACAGTCCACCACAACCTGCTGCTGCTGCTGCTGCTGCAGAATCACTCCCCACAGTCCACCACCACCATCCTGCTGTTGCTGCTGCACTGCAGATCACCTCTCCCACAGTCCACTACCACCACCTGCAGCTGCGGCTGTTCCCAAGATCACCTCCCCCACAGTCCACCATCACCACCTGCTGCCATTGCAAATACAGGATCAACTCCCCACAGTCCACTACCACCACCTACCTGCTGCACATACAAGATCACAATCCACCACCACCTTCTGCTGCGGCTGTACCTACAAGATCACCTCCCCCACAGTCCACCATCACCACCTGCCATTGCAAATACAGGATCAACTCCCCCACAGCCCACTACCAGCACCTGCTACTGCTGCTCCTGCTGCCCTACAGGATCAACTCCACCACAGTCAACCACCACCACCTGTTGCTGATGCTGCAGCCATAGGATCACCTACCCACAGGCCACCACCTGCTGTTGCTGCTGCTGCACCTGCAGGATCAATTCCCCACAGGCCGCCACCACCACCACCTGCTGCTGCTGCTGCACCTACAGGATCAACGCCCCCACAGTCCACCACCATCACCTGCCCTGCTGCACCTACTGGATCACCTCCCCATAGTCCACTGCCACCACCTGCTGCACCTGGAGGATTAACTCCCCACAGCCCACTACCACCACTTACTGCTGCTGCTGCACCTACAGGATCATCTCCATAGTCCACCACCACCACCTGCTGCTGTTGCACCTACAAGATCACCTCCCCAGTCCACCACCACCTCCTGCTGCTGCTGCACCTACAGAATCAACTCTCCCACAGTCCACCACCACCACCTGCTGCTGCTGCACCTACAGGATCAACTCCCCACAGGCCACCACCACCACCACCACCTGCTGCTGCTGCACCTACAGGATCACCTCCAGTCCACCACCACTACCTGCTGCTGCTGCACCTATCCCATATAGTTCACCACCACCACCTGCTGCTGCACCTACAGGATCATTTCCACAGGCCACCACCACACCTGCTGCTGCTGCACCTACAGGATCACCTCCCATAGTTAACCACCACCACCTGCTGCACCAGGATCACTCCCCATAGTCCACCACCACCACCTGCTGCTGCACCTACAGGATCAACTCCCCCACAGGCCACCACCACCACCACCACCACCTGCTGCTGCTGCACCTACAGGATCACCTCCCCATAGTCCACCACCACTACCTGCTGCAACTGCAGGATCAACTCCCCACAGGCCACCACAACCACCTGCTGCTGATGCTGCAGCTACAGGATCAATTCCCCCACAGTCAACCACCACCACTTGCTGCTGCACTACAGGATCAACTCCTCCCACAGGCCACCACCACCACCACCTGCTTCTGCACCTACAGGATCACTTCCCCACAGGCCGCCGCCACCACCACCTGCTGCTGCTGCTGCTGCTGCTGCTGCTGCTGTTGTTGCTGCGCCTACAGGATCAACTCCCCAAAGTCCACTACCACCACCTGCTCCTGCTGCTGCACCTACAGGATCAACTCCCCCACAGTCCACTACCATCACCTGCTGCTGCTGCATCTGCAGGATCAACCACTCCCACAGTCCACCACCACCTGCCTGTGCCCTACAGGATCCCTTCCCCACAGTCCAACACCACCACCTGCTGCTGCTGCCACTGCACCTGAGATCACCCACCTCACAGGCCACCACCTGCTGCTGCTGCTGCACCTACAGGATCAATCTCACAGGCCACCACCACCACCTGCTGCTGCTGCTTAGGGGCAGGAAAACCACTATATTTGAGTTGCAGGCTGCACTTTTCAGGCATCGTTTGTATGGCTGTAACAAACACCTCTGCAAATTCTCACATTTCATGCATATTTTACCCTGCCGCATCGCGAACGACTTGTCAACTTTTAGTATACCATCTCTCGATTCGTATCCCGTCACTTCAGTGCAAGCTTCAGTCATCACTTTTATGCCTCTCGACCGCCTGAGTGCTGTTTGGCCACTTGCACCACTAATGGTGTCTCAAGAATGTCATTAACCTGTAGATTTGACAGAGAAGCAATGTAAAGAGCTCAGTCTTGAGCTCATTCCTCCAGTTAATCATGAATGATATGCTTACACTTAGTTTCGGAGTCACCACCTTTCTCTATGTTGACTACAGGAGGCCATCCTCCCCATCTCCATCTTTACCCTCCTCATCAGTATAGTTTAACAAACGTCAATGCACCATCAGAATTCCTCCTCTTCAGATATGCCAGTGCATTCCTTTTGCTGATTCTCTAATTTTTTTATCATTGAGACAGCTTAACAGTATAATTACTCACACTCATACCAAAAGAAGTTGATCTGTGTTGGGAAGTATGCATTTCTCTGACAGCCTTCTTCACTATCGTCTCCTCCTCACTATTCAGGTGTTTCATATAGCAGGACTGAATACGTTCTTGAGCCGTGTGTTACTGTAAGGGTATCTTGATGTAAAACCACATTGAGCACTGAACTTATTAATAATGACAATTTTTTCAACTCATGGCTGGGTCTTGATGTTCTACATACAGCCTGAAGATTCTACCCAAGGTGTTCCACCTGACACACAGGAGGACCTGGCTCAATAGCAGCAGTCATCTTCAACAACACCTGTGATAACTCTTACAAACTTATACAGGTATTTCTGATCCCAGGACAGATCTTCCACTTCATCATAAACACAGGGAAATCAGGAAACTGACTGGCTGGAAGGCGACAACTGAAGCTCAGAAGACTCGATCTGCTTTCCAATGGGACCACGCCAATGCTCAGGACCACTTGGTTTTACCATCATAGTGATAAAACTGCGCGGAAAGGCAGCTCATTTCCGTAGCTGACATATGGAAATAATGATGACCAAGTAACATTTCAAGATGATGAATGACTCATTTTCTGATCCTACATTTACATTGGTTCCATCACAACCAACACACACAATGGGCTTAGATTTTTCCACCAGAAACTCGTGAATAGTTTTGGCAGTCTGCTTTCCGTGTCCAGTCTTGGGAGTCACATGTTTGTACCAACCATGATGACATAATGATCTTTCACCATCATCCTAACCCATTTCTCGGTCTTCTATTCTTTATCATCACACGAGAGGGTCTTCTACCATCAAATAGAGTGACGTCATCTAAACTAGCCATCTCAATTTTGCCTCTAAATGGCATATTGTCTTGCATCCCGCAGCTTATTGGTCCAATAACCTGACTCTGTCATCTTTTATAATGCCATATCAGTTACAGGTAGCAATGGCCTCCAGCATAATCACTAATCAAGATTTTGGCACAGAGTCTGTCCGGTTCTGTGAACTGGTGTCTGTCAGAAACCTTGGATCAGGGACAAAATCAGCATCAGTATTGACGAGAGGAATATCTCTTGAATCATCTGAATTATCCTCAACATAAGGAATATCTCCAGCCACCAGATATCTATGTTTTGTTGCCCTAACTCTGTCCGCATCATGTTTCTTGCCGTCACTCTGTCCCACATCTTCGTCACTTTCATGTCAACCCTGCACCATCTTCCTATCACCTCGCTGGTCAAGGAGAACTGCACCTCACGTTTGGGAACTTATAACACATTACACAGGTGATATCCGTCACACCTTAACTATAAGAGATATGAAAAAGTTGATAAACACTGAACAGAACATTGCACTGCCACAGCGGTTGTTTCGCTAGTACTGTAGGTAAATTAAA
This sequence comes from Homarus americanus, assembly GCF_018991925.1. Taxonomy (NCBI): domain Eukaryota; kingdom Metazoa; phylum Arthropoda; class Malacostraca; order Decapoda; family Nephropidae; genus Homarus; species Homarus americanus. Next base: position 15,743 of record NW_024737085.1, read on the forward strand.
AATTTCAGTAGAAAATGCAGACTAAACCCCTGACATATCAGCTTCAAATTTGGCATGAGTCTTAGATATGTATAAGAACAATGCCTGAAGAGTGCAGTTGAGCAAAATTTCACTGCCCCCACTGCTGCTGCACTTACAGGATCATCCCACAGTCCACCACCATCATGCTGCCTGCTGCACCTAGGATCACTCCCCACAGTCCACTGCCACCACTGCTGCACCTACAGGACCACAGTCCACCACCATCACCTGCTCCTGCTGCACCCACAGGATCAACCCCCACAGTCCACCACCACCACCTGCTGCTTGCTGAACCCAACAGGATCACCATAGTCCACCACCACCACCTGCTGTTGCACCTACAGATCAACTCCCC
>NW_024737086.1:2500-17436 GCF_018991925.1 Homarus americanus
CTTATTATTTTCAATTACAGACTTTCTGTTTTGTATTTACTTGCTATTGTTGGTGTTGGAAATATATTAATTGTAAAATACAGTGCAGGTAACGTATCAACTATTGCGCTTCCACTAAGAAATTATTACCTATCTTTTTTTACTTAATTAATTACCCCCGAGATGAAGCTCTGGTACCTAGATAACTTCTTAGGGCGAGTTGAAATCACTCTCTCACTACAACATTGATTTTGGGGAGCCGCATCAACACACTACATCTTGGCCTCCTTGTGTGTTGCTGCTGCCGCCTCTTACCTGGTCCTCGTTTTATTTTATGTAGCGTTTGTGTGTTTGTCTCTTGTCGTAGTTATGGGTGTGGTCAGGATGGAGGTCTTTGTGTGTGTGTGTGTGTGTGTGTGTGTGTGTGTGTGTGTCTGTGTGTCTGTGTGTGTGTGTCTGTTCATACATCACATGACTGAGGTTATCTGGGGAGTCACGGGCTAGTGGTTGTTTGTGTACCCAACAGATGGTGTTGATGGTGCTGATGGTGGTGATGATTTTTGTGATAGTGGTGGTGATTTTGGTGACGTATAGTGGCGGTGGCGCTGATGGTGGTGGTGTAGGAGATGGTGGTGATGGTGGTGGTGGTGTTGGTGATGAGCTACACACTGCCAGGCTCATTTACCATGAGTTACACCTCTTGTACGCTTACCACAACAAGGTCTTATATCATGCCCGTGTATAAAGAATAACACTGTATATTAGAGGGGGTACGAGGGGGAGGCTACTGGGAGAGGGGTTCAGAGGGGTGAGAATTGCTGGGGGAGGGGTTCAGTGGGAGTGGGGGTAGGATACAGAGTGGGGAGGGATACTAAGGGGTAGAGGGCTACAAAGTGGGAAGGGAGAGTACAAGGGGGAAATGAAGGTTACAGGGTGGAGGGGAGGTTACAGGGAGGGGAAGAGAGGTTACAGGGAGGAGAAGAGAGGTTACAGGGAGAGGACGAGAGGTTACAGGGAGGGGAAGAGAGGTTACAGGGAGGGGACGAGAGGTTCAGGGAGGGGACGAGAGGTTCAGGGAGGGGAAGAGAGGTTACAGGGAGAGGAAGAGATGTTACAGGTGAGAGGGAGAGATGTTACAAGGAGAGGAAGAGATGTTACAGGTGAGAGGGAGAGATGTTACAGGGTGGAAGGGAAGTTACAGGTGAAAGGGAGAGATGTTACAGGGAGAGGAAGAGATGTTACAGGGTGGAAGGGAAGTTACAGGTGAGAGGGAGGTTACAGGGAGGGAAAGGAAGGTTACAAGGGGAGAAGGGAGGTGAAGGAAGGTTAGAGGGAGGGGAGGGAAGGTTACAGGGAGAGGAAGAGATGTTACAGGGTGGAAGGAAGGTTACAAGGGGGAGGGGGGGAGGTTAAAGGGGGGTGAAGGGGGCTGAGTCACGCGTAATACTGAATATAATGGGGTGATGGGTCAAGCTTAATGGGGTGATGGGTCAAGCTTATCTTATCTGGCAACATCTATCAGCGGAGAGGTAAATATTTATACTTTATTCGTTATTTGTTCTTTGTCAGAGTGATGTTTTGGGTTCTCGTTATTTGTTCGTTGTCAGAGAGGTTTTTGGTTGGCTAATTTTACGGACTTTTCTTTTCCTCGTTGTCATATATGTTTATATTTATCGTTATTATGTTAGTTTCATCTCCTCAAAAGTTAGTGTGTAGGGTTGTGCTTTTATATGTCTGTCTGTCTATCTGTCTGTCTGTCTGTCTGTCTGTCTGTCTGTCCTTAGTTATTTAGGATCACCTGAAAGCTAATGTTAATATTGTTCATTTTTATGGACCTGTCTTGATACAAACTTTCATACAGTGAACTGAAGTTGAAGCCGAGGCATTATCTACAACTCCTCCCCCCCTCCTTCTCCCATTCCCCTCACCGCCCCTCCTCTTCCTTAACCCCCTTCCCGCCTCCTGCCCTCGCCTCCTGCCCTTAATCTCCCCCCCTTTTGCATCTCCTTGCCCTTTCCACGCCTCCCCCCTGTTTCCTCACACACCTCCTTCCCTCACCCTTACCCCTTCCTCCACTTCCCCCATCCTCACCTCCACCTCCTTCCTTCACCTTACCCCTTCCTCCCACTTCCCCATCCTCACCTCACCTCCTTCCTTCACCCTTACCCCTTCCTCCCACTTCCCCATCCTCACCTCACCTCCTTCCCTCACCCTTACCCCTTCCTCCCACTTCCCCTTCCTCCTCTCACCTTCCTCCCCTTCCTCCTCTCACATCTCCTCCCCTCACCTTCCTCTTCCTCTTTAACAAAAAACTTGAGAACTTTACGCTATGGGGCCTTAATATACAGGTAGCAGCAGAACATTTTAGTAGCTGTAGGTATCTGACACACACACACACACACACACACACACACACACACACACACACACCATTAAAACCTGTAATATAATCAAGAAGTTATGTATAGGGTAAAAAATATATCACCTATCTTACACGGTAAACATGTTGGTCAATTATAAGATTATTTATGTAATGAGTGACAGTCGTGTGGGAGATGATGGAGAGTGAGTGAGACGGCGTTTAGAAATCCTGACGGAGGAGGAACCATGGTGTTTAGGAGTCGTTCGGATCCTTGTTACGTCGTGTCGTTCATTAATGTTACTCGAGTTGTGTTTCTGGGGGGAGGAGGGAGGGGGGTGGGGAAGGGAGAGGGAGGAGGAGAGGGATGGGGACTGGGGGATGGAGAGATAGGGAGGGAGAGAGGGACTGGGGGCAGGGAGAGAGAGGGACTGGGGCAGGAGAGAGGGACTGGGGCAGGGAGAGAGGGACTGGGGCAGGGAGAGAGGGAACTGGGGCAGGGAGAGAGGGACTGGGGCAGGGAGAGAGGGACTGGGTGAGGGAGAGAGGGACTGAGGGAGGGAGAAATGGAGGTGGAGGGAGAGAGTGAGGAGGAGGCGGGAATGTCTCGTGATTGTGCCTTCATTTTATTTGTAAGAAAAGTTAGTGTGATTGTGTGGTTTTGTGGTGATTGTAATGACAGTGAATGTATCTTATGCTGGTGTTCGACGAGGGACAAATTCTTTCATTAACTTAAATTACTGCTTCATGGTCGTGTGAAGGCAGGTGTGGTGGTTGTAGGGGTGGTGGTAGATGGGTGGGTGGTGGTAGGGGTGGTGGTAGATGGGTGGTGGTAGATGGGTGGAGTTAAGGGTGATGGTAGATGGGCGATGGTGGTGGTGATAGATGGGTGGTGGTGGTGGTGGTAGGGGTGTGGTTGGTGGTAGGGGTATTGTTGGTGGTGGTAGTGATGTTGGTGGTGGTTGGGGTGTTGTTGGTGGTAGGGGGTGTTGTTGGTGGTAGTGATGTTGGTGGTGGCGTGGGGGTGTTGTTGGTGAGCGGGGGTGTTGTTGGTGGTAGGGTGTTGTTGGTGGTAGGGAATTGTTGTTGGTGGTGCAGGGGTGTTGTTGGTGGTAGGGGTGTTGGTGGTGGTAGGGGTGTTGTGATGGTGGGGGTGTTGTTTGGTGGTAGGGGTGTTGTTGGTGGTAGGGTGTTGTTTGGTGGTAGGGAGTGTTGTTGGTGGTAGGGGTGTTGTTGGTGGTAGGGGGTGTTGGTGGTGGTAGTGATGTTGGTGGTGGTAGGGGTGTTGTTGGTGGTGGTGATGTTGGTGTTAGTAATGGTGGTGGTGTGTTGTGAGGACAGATGGTCACTGCAGCCTCTGTGTGGGTGGGGGAACTAACCTGCACCTGCCCCTCACTAACATATAATGAACATATTCTCTCTCTCTCTCTCTCTCTCTCTCTCTCTCTCTCTCTCTCTCAAACATTGTGACTTTGTCTGTCTGTCTTTTTAACATTATCTTTTCCCCTTGTCTGAGCAGAGGTCTACAGAGGGTGATTATCAGATGCCAGTGGTCAGGATATTGTGACGTTTAATGTTAGGAGTTTTTCCCAGAGGTGTTTAATTCTGTACCTGAGAGTTTACTGGGCTATTTGTCACACTCACAGCCCTGAAACTTCTTGGAGACACTACCATAAACAGCCTCATCATCTCTGACTCCTCATCTTGCCACCCTCAACTCTGATTGTCACCCGCTTGTCTCTGAAGCCTGACACAAACAAGCTACTGTGGCTCCCCTCTCATATGGGTCTCGGTCAACGTGTTAGAATTGATGCCTTAGCTGAACTCGCATCTTACAAAGACATTATTAAATACAATCTAGGTCTAAGAAATACATAATCCTAAAACCTGTAATCAGAAAAGAAGTTGTTGATGAATTTGAAGCAAGCAGACAGGTGCAAATAGACATTGAGCAGACTCTGTGTGTGTGTGTGTGTGTGTGTGTGTGTGTACGCGCGCGCACCCACCCTCATTTTTCCTCTTCCCCTCTCATTCCTCCACCTCCTTTTCCATTTTCCCCCCTTCCACCTCTTCTTCACCACCATTCCTTACACGTAGAGCACCACCACCACCACCACCACCCACGTACACCTAGATGTGCCGCCACACACACACACAGGTAACACAGATAGATGGTAGTAACGTGCTGGTCGTGGGGTCACCCTGGCCCTCTGATGATGAATGTAAGGCTGACAGTTCTTAAGAGATTCCTAATTTAGTTTTTTCTCGTTACTTCAGATTGTAAATAATACGTGTAAGTGGTTTATGAGGTGTTATAAATAATATTTTTTTTACTAACTCCCCTGGAAACTACACGTTGACTCTACCATAAGTATACTGTATGCTCGCTCTCTTTTCTAGTTAGGGAGGTGTGTGTGTGTGTGTGTGTGTGTGTGTGTGTGTGTGTTGTGTGTGTGTGTGTGTTCGTGTGTTCGTGTGTGTGTGTGTGTGTGTGTGTGTGTGCGTGTGCGTGTGTGCGTGTGTGTGTGTGTGTGTGTGTGTGTGTGTGTGTGTGTGTGTGTGTGTGTGTGTGTGTGTGTGTGTTGCTTGAGGCTGCTCGTCGTGACTTGCTGGGAGGTGATCAACGAAGCCAAGTTTACAGCCTGGTGCTTGTCTCTCTGACCAATACAAAAGAAGGATTAAGGTTATTGTATTTTGTTGTTGTTATTAACGCAATTTGTTGTGGTCTCTTTTTCGTGTAAAGTTGGACGTCCATCTTCCTCCGTCTCTCTTCTATTCTCTTTGTCTGTTTAGTCTTTATCTTCGTGACGCTGATTGGTGATTAATGACCATGATGATAATGACGATGATAATGACTTAGAATGACGATGGTGAAAATGATTGAGAATGATGATGTCTGTCTGTCTTTATGTCTATGTCTGTCTGGGAAAGATAACAACTAGAAGACATACATGTGTACAGTATGTGTGTGTCTGTATGTTAAAGAAAATTAAAATATCACCTTTTAACCTCACACCTGTATTATTCTTATGAGGAAAAATATATGAAATAATAGCGAGTTTTTTTTTAATGTGTCTGGGTGTTGGTCTGGGGAAGAAGAATCGCTGAGGGGCAGGACGGTAACACAGCCAGTACATGTCGAGGACTGTGTGTGACAATAGTAGTTGTATTCTCTCTCCCTTGGGCGTCAGAGATTGAATTATGGTGGGCGGTGGAGGTGTGCGAGCGGCCCCTTAACTTAATTGTGTGTCGGGGGGGGCTGGCGTCGCTCTATGCGGGTGGCTGTCTCCCTCACCCTTCTCAATTTTCTTTGTTTTTTCCCGTGGACTATTTTTTATTGATGAGGCTCTCTCTCTCTCTCTCTCTCTCTCTCTTTCTCTCTCGGGATTTATTAATTTATTGGTATATATATATATATATTATACTTAATTGTCTGTTGAATTGTAATGTAATTATTTTAAATTGTCGTTTTATTGTAATTTCAAAATATAATGGAATTTAATGTTTTATTCTGATTAGTATTTGCATAATTTTTGTGCTTTTGTTTTTAAATATTTAGGTACACGAATAAAAAGACGAAGGTTAAAGTTACTTGTTGTTAATCAATTTCAGAAGTCACCGGCGTGGAACAAATGACCAAATATTTTAAGTCTTCATAAACAAGAAGATAAAAAGCCCCTTATGGGATTTAGCCAGAGAAAAGGTCTCGTTATGGTCAGTGGGAAGCCATCAGTGAAGCCTTTAATGGTGTCGAAAATACCGGGAGAAAAAGGCAAGAAAGAATTAAATGATCGAGAGAAAACAAAAATCATCAGAAAGAGAAAGAATGTGAGGTGAAACATGCCGTTATGAGGTGAACGACGCCGTTATGAGGTGAACGACGCCGTTATGAGGTGAATGACGCCATTATGAGGTTAGTGACGCCGTTATGAGGTGAACGACGCCATTATGTGTGTAGAACTTAACGTGAGACAACCTACTGATAAACACCACTTACCTCTTGAACCTTATCTCACGAACCGCCTTGAATCCTCTTGAGCCCCTTATCCCCTGAACGGCTCAGCCCCCTTACACCTTGAATCCCATTGAACCCCTTACTCCTTGTGTTCAGCCCCTTACTCCTCACACTCCTTGAACCTAACCCTCGACGCTCCCTCTTGTTTCTCGTACTACTTACGTATGCTGTCATTTCTCCACCCTCCCCTTCCCCACCACCTGTCCCCTCCTCACCCACTACCTCTCCCCTCCCCACCCACTACCTCTCCCCTCCCAACCCCACCCACTACCTCTCCCCTCCCCACCCACTCCCTCTCCCCTCCCCACCCACTACCTCTCCCTCCCCCCACCTCTCCCCTCCCCACCCACCACCTCTCCTCCCCCACCCCACCCACCCTCCCCACCCACTACCTCCCCTCCCACACCTACCTCTCCTTCCCTACCTGTCCCCTCCTCACCCCACCTCTCCCCTCCCCACCCCACCACCCCTCCCTTTCCTTCACCGCCTCTCCCCTCCCCGCCTTCCCCTTCCAGGTGCAGTGGGGTTATCCTGACCAGTGGCACCTGCTAGTCCTCCTCGTGTGGCTCACACCCACGACACTTCTCTCTTTCTCTCTCTCTCTCTCTCTCTCTCTCTCTCTCTCTCTCTCTCTCTCTCTCTCTCTCTCTCTCTCTGCCTCGGTCTCCCTTCGGCCCCCCTCTCATCTCCTGCCCCTTCTCCTCCTGCCTCCCTCTCCCTCCCACGGCCCCCTCTCCCCTCGGCCCCCCTCTCCCCTCCTGGCCCCCCTCTCCCTGCGGCCTCTCAACTCCTGCCCCCCCTTCTCCCACCACACCTCCCTCTCCCTCGGCCCCTCTCCGCTCCTGCCCCCTTCTCCCTCTGCCTCCCCTCCTCCCCTCGCCCCTCTCCCTCGGCCCCCTCTCTCTCCACCTCGGTCTCCCTCACTGCCTCCCTCTCCCTCACGGCCCCCTCTCCCTCACGGCCCCCTCTCAACTCACTGCCCCCTTCTCCCTCACTGCCTCCCTCTCCCTCACGGCCCCCTCTCATCTCACTGGCCCCTTCTCCCTCACTGCCTCCCTCTCCCTCAAGTTCAATACCTATCACACCTCATTTCCTCTCCTCTCATCACTCATCCCTCTTCCCCCTCAACCAACAACTGCCTCACCCCTCCTCCCCCTCAACTAACACCTGCCTCACCCCTCCTCCCCCCTCCACCTGCCTCATTCTTCCTCAACCACACCTGCCTCACCCCTCCTTCCCTCAACTAACACCTGCCTCAACTCTCTCCCCTAACTAACACCTGCCACCCCTTCAACCAACACCTGCCTCACCTCTCTTCCCTCAACACCTGCCTCACCACTCTTCCCCCTCAACCAACACCTGCCTCACCCCTCTTCCCCCTCAACACCTGCCACACCCCTCTTTCCTCTCCATTCACCATCCATCCCCCCCTCATCAACTACCCACCACCACCGATCGCCCCATTCAGCGAGGCTTCCCCGGGGTGGCTACACAGAGGAGCCGCTCATGGGTAGCGGCCACACAGAGGGCCTGGTCTTGGCCTGGTCGGGTGTGCCTGCTGTGTCTGGGCCATTCATCACGGTTGCGTCATCAATGGGTGATCACGGCCCCGGATTCTTAAAACTACGCTCGTTTAATTATCTCTCTTACCTGGAGGTGTGAGGGACCTACCTTACCTGAGGCAGTTAAACCTACGGCGTCAACTTGGGGAACAAGATGGCTTCGATTTTGTATTACTGCGATTTTCGCTTAACTAGATGCGTCCGGTTGTCTCATCTAAGGGGAGAATTTAACGTACGATGCTTTGAGAATGTTGAACTGGTGTTGTGGAGGGCGGCGCCTACCACAACACCCTCATCTGTGAATCGTAATTATGTCTTCATTTAGGTTGGTTTTGTAACCCGATGACCAGCAGGACTCGCACTCTTAGAGGTTTATACGTTAATTTTACCCTCTTGTCTGCGTGAGGAGAGACCGCATCTAGTTACGGTATAGTCTAGGTGCGACTTTGACGTCACTTTGGCAGCCATCTTTGAGTACTGACTTTAGTGAACTGAGTGTTAATTGCGCTGTGTTGGGTTAAGTTAGATTTAGTTTACTTCGACTCACGTAAGTCAACTTTATTTTTATTACATTATTAAAAAATTAGTTGATTACACCTTTTACCATTTTTGCTCTGTCATGTATAAAGCTGCTGACGCAACTAATAGTCAGTTACGCGTATTTATAGATTCTTGTTTTTTTTAAGTGAAATCAAAGTTTATTCTTTAACAAAATATGTTTTACTCTGACTGTTGTTGGTTTATATTGTGTCTTGGGATACAATAAATATGACAATATATTAACTTTTAGAGGGGTCATAACCACAGGTATACACTCCCACTTAACCCCATGTAAACTTCCGCTTGCGATGTTGAGTGTATATTGCAGCTTAGGTTCCGCAAGCGTCCTCAAAATCAAAGTACTGGTTATGGTCGCATGTAAAACTTCACCTGTCCTGTGAGGTCACTACCGGCTGCCTCTCTCACCTTCCAGTGTTATAGTCTCCCCCCCTCCTCCCCAATATTGTCGGTTCTTCCCCCCCCCCCCCCGGGCCGCTGCGGCGTGGGTGGGCCCCTGGAGGAACACGACACACTGTTCAGGGTTCTGGTTGATGGGTCACGCGTGTTGACTGTCGTCCACCAGTGCCGTCAACCTCCCCTGACCGCTGGTTATCATCCCCATTTGTCATCCTCCCTAATGACCCGTGTGGCTGGGATTACTGGTGACTGATATGCTTATTACACGGGGGGGGTGGGGGTGGCGTTCTGGGGGCTGATATGCTCATTACAGGGGGCTAATATGCTCGTTACAGGGTATGTGCAGGGGGTTGATATGCTCATTATAGGGGATGGTCCGAGGATTTGATATGCTCGTTACAGGGGGTATAGAGGACTAATTTGGTCAGTGTTCCTTGTAGGATCCGAATGTTTATAACAGGACCACCGAGGACACAGTGTTTATTCTTGAGCCTTATTACCTGTCCACAAGATGCTATAATGCTCGTTACAGGGTTGCCGAGGCTATAATGCTCATTACAGGGCTTCCACAAGATGCTATAAAGCTCGTTACAGGGCTGCCGAGGCTATAATGCTCATTACAGGGCTGCCGAGACTATAATGCTCATTACAGGGCTGCCGAGACTATGATGCTCATTACAGGGCTGCCGAGACTATGATGCTCATTACAGGGCTGCCGAGACTATGATGCTCATTACAGGGCTGCCGAGACTATGATGCTCATTACAGAGCTGCCGAGACTATGATGCTCATTACAGGGCTGCCGAGACTATGATGCTCATTACAGAGCTGCCGAGACTATGATGCTCATTACAGGGCTGCCGAGACTATGATGCTCATTACAGAGCTGCCGAGACTATGATGCTCATTACAGGGCTGCCGAGACTATAATGCTCATTACAGGGCTGCCGAGACTATGATGCTCATTACAGAGCTGCCGAGACTATGATGCTCATTACAGGGCTGCCGAGACTATGATACTCATTACAGGGCTGCCGAGACTATAATGCTCATTACGGGACATTGGGGAGAGCGTAACCGATCTTTCCGTTGTGCGGCAGAGACTGAAATGCTTGATACGTGGCCCCAGGCTAGAATGCTTGTTACGGGGCTAACTAGGCATGACAACGCTCATTATGGGGCTTCTTGTGGTTGGGTAATTGACAAAGTTCGTATTAGTAGCTCTGCCGGTGGCGAATAATTGGCAGATGTCAAGCAACTAAGAGCCGACCGACCTTCCCATGATGTGAATTGTCGGTCCAATTACCCAGGAGGAGATAATGAGTTCCCTTGTTGGAGATTACCCTTTCTCTCTTTCTCATATATTTTACCTCACATTTCCAATATTAGTATTTACTTATTACAATATGTTTCTGGGAAAAATATCTCTGAAATAACGTTTTAATATTTGTTGAACAGTACATTTTCCTTTCGCTTATTATTGTCTCTTATTTTCTTGACTCTGTTTTATCAGTGACACGTAAGAGAAGTTTATTGCCCCGCTATTCGTGGTCTGATTATATACAGATTATTATTCTCTCTGGCGAGTCTAAGGTTTTATTATCTTTAGTCTTCTATAAATATTTACCCTCGTAAGAAATAACGCGAATATAAAGTCATAAATCATACTAAAATATATTCGATTTTTTCTTTAATTTATACATATTTGCAAGAAAGAATTAAAATATTACCAGTATATCATAATATACTTCAAAACATTAATACATAATAATTCAATAGAATAAAAAACTGCATGAATCTCAGTACAAATAGAACTTTGGATCTTAGTATGGACTTTAGTATGTGTTGTTCAGTCTCACCTTCCATACATTCTTGGCGCCCCTCGATGTGATATGTTAAGAATAAAGTTAATACACCAAGTGACTCACTGCCGAGTTCACCGGGTAAAATTTTCGCAAGAACTGCTACTGAGTCGTCACCCCTGTGTGCCAAATATCAAAAGCGCACGATAGGCACTCAAGCAATTCCCAAGCAGCAGCAGCAGAGAGAGGTAAAGAAATGTATAAAGGGGTGAAAAAAGATAGAGAGGGAAAGAGAAGGTAAAGAGCAAATGAGACAGAAATAGGGCATTGAGAGAAGGGAGGAATGTGAACGAGAGCAGGAGATAGAAAGAGACAGGTAATGACTTAAAGAGAAATTGAGAATAGGAGAGTGTTAAAGTAGAGAGAGTAGAAATGAGAACGAACGGAGACAAAATGTGGGAGATAAAATGAACCAATAAAAGAGCGAATGAATTATAGTAAATAAGAAAGAAGATGAAGAGGTAAAAGTTGGAAAATAATGGGAAACTCCACTAATGTGGTGAAATGAACAAAGGAAACAAAATCTCTTCATATTTTATGTTTTCGAGGACTTACACTTGTAACATCAGTCAACCCATCGGGGATTTATTTTACACAGAGACACAGACACAGACACACACACAGTCACACACACGTAAATATACAGACTGTCATTGGTCAACACTTTTATCTCTTGATCGTTGTTTGGTATATACAGTGCTGTATATACCTAGACCTTGATGTATATATATATATATATATATATATATATATATATATATATATATATATATATATATATATATATATATATATATATATATATATATATATATATACACTATGACCGTCACGTCTGAAGTACATATACACCAATAATACAAATTTTACCATCACCCTAACTCAGTACATCAATACTGGAAAATTGGTGAAACGAACTGTATTTGGTATTTAGCCATTAAAATTCGTGGCAGGTGCGATAGGTAGAGTGTGGGATATTGTGTGTGATACAGTGCAATACACCACACTTTGGCAACACTATTGATAATGAGGGTCACTATTTATTGGCTCCATTACAATGCTGGTGGGTGGGACTCATCTACGGACGTCACAGAACATATCAAGGATTTTATTTTGGTTTTTGAATTGTCAGCCATTTGTCATGTTGATCAATGGAGGTGCTGATATGGGGCTGGAGTTTTGTGCCATGTGCCATTGTATTATTATTTTTTCATATTCTGTGCATGTTTTTTTTTTTAGATTAATCATTATTAGGTATCAGAATGATGAGAATATTCTTACCCGTGGCCCATATGATAAAATTTGTCCCATCTGACGACTATATATATACAGTATATACATATATATATATATATATATATATATATATATATATATATATATATATATATATATATATATATATATATATATATATATATATATATATATATATATATATATATACAGTATATACATATATTTATATGCTCCTTGGTTGAAATGAAAATGTAAACTTACCTGACAAAAATTAATAATTAAAGATACTTTGAAAAAAATTAAAGGGATTAAAGGAAAATTTTGTGGAGGAGGCAACAATAGACAGGTAAAAAACACTTAATTAAAATTTCCAGACAGGTGATGTTCATTATCAGACAAGAAAAACATTTATTTTTTCTAAGCAAAATTAGGTCAATTGTTGATTGATATGCAATTGTTTTTGTGTGTTACGTAAAAATTAATATTTTAGTTGAATACTGTGTTTCTATTTTTGAGGGAGTACTACAGGGGGAAGGGATGAGAGATGGGGGAAGTGAGGTAAGAGGTGGTGGAGGAAAGAAAGGGAGGATAGCGTAAGGGTACGAGAGGGAAGAGGAGTAAGGGAGGAAAGAGGGGCGAGAGGAGGAAAGAGTATGGGGCAGGGGAGGAGGAGGAAAGCAATCAGAATATTAAAAGAACCATGTATATTTTATTTTACATTTTTCGACGTATGTATGTATGTATATATGTATGTATGTATGTATGTATGTATGTATGTATGTATGCATGCATGCATGCATGCATGTATGTATGTACTGTATGTATGTATGTATGTATGTATGTATGTATGTATGTATGCATGCATGCATGCATGTATGTATGCATGTATGTATGTATGTATGTATGTATGTATGTATAATAATAATAATAATAGTAATAATTAACGGTTTATTGAAAGAGCTTGGCAGCCAGAAGGCTGAAAATATACAGTTACATATTTGGGGAATGGGTTACGAATTACAAATAATATACAAGTGTGTGTGTGTGTTGCGCCTGAATTCACTTATTTTTTTAATAGGTAGACAGTTCTAACTACGGTTGAGATTAACTTGGGAAATAACGTGAAGTTCCTTTTTATTGATATTTGTTGTAAAATAAGATAAGCGTCCCTTTACCTTCACCTAAACACCAAAAGTAAACACCATGTTCTGCATCAAATATTTGTAACCCTTATTTGTTCGATAATGTATTAGAAATTCGTATTTTCGTGTTATTATATATACAGTATATATGTGGACGTGAATGACTATATTTACGGTGTTTGTAAAGTATGTGTGCATTTTCAACTTTTATAACTTTGTATGTACAGTTGACTTTATGTTATGTTACGTTTAGTTTTCTTTCTTATGTTCTCATTGTTCCTTCCTGTTGGATTATTACTTCCCCTTTCTGTCGCTTTCTCTCTAGTTGAAATTTACGTAATAAATGTCTCTGTACCCTGAAATAAGATAAGGTAAATATCAGTCATTACACAAAGTCTACAGTATTGTCCTGCCGTGTATAATTGCAGGTCCTTAAACCTGCATGGGTACGTATAATAAAGATGGTGGTTATGATGAAAGGTAGAAAGTAATGCAATATTTGTGTTGCAGAGTTAACTATATATAAAAGTGCACATTGACCTCATAAACAACCTTCAATATTTGTAAAATATATACTGTATATCTTACAAGTGTATACATAATAAAGGTAATCATCCCAAAGTCAGAGGTCGTACACTTGTAAGCAAAATTTTAAAGGTGACCTTCTTGAGATAAAAGAGCCTGACTCACCGAGAACCGTAATAAAATTATTTTAGAGTATGTTAAGAGGTTAGAGAGAGAGAGAGAGAGAGAGAGAGAGAGAGAGAGCCAATTTATAAGAAAGTGTCCCAAGGAGGATTTAGAGCGACGTATAAGACATTTAATGGATTTTTTTTTAATTTATCTATATCAAATGGCGTGAAAACAAGGGCGAAGGAACAGGTGAGTCTCAAGAACACAGTATGTATAGTAATTAAGTGTATCAATTTTAAAGACAATCGTCATAATAATAATAATAATACCAATATTGAGGATTTACTCAGCGATTTTTCATTCCCCAGCTTACATATATATTTTTACTCTACTTCAATAACCACAGACCTAACCCATAACCACCTGATTCCCCAACACCTGATTCTCCAGCACCTGATACTCCAACACCTGACCCTCCAACACCTCATCATCCAACATCTGACCTTCGAACACCTGACCCTCCACCACCAGACCCTCCACCACCAGACTCTCCACCAGCTGACCCTCCACCACCTGACCCTCCACCACCAGACCCTCCACCACCTGACCCTCTACCACCTGATCCTCCAACACCTGACCTTCCACCTCCACAAAGCCCAGAACGGTTTATAAGATTTCCCCCTGGATGACTTAGTGGCCCTGAGTTCACTGAGGTGGTATTTCCAGGGGTTTTTCTGGAAACATTTATTCAATTTATATCCACTCTATATTTGGGCTAGAAAATGGCACGAAAAGAGAGAGGCTGGAGGAGGAGGAGGAGGTTCAAGTGTGGGATAAGATGAAAAGGGAGGAGTCTCTCTCTCTCTCTCTCTCTCTCTCTAATTTAATATACACAACACTTAAACCACTCGATCTATATTTCTGTTCACCTCTCTTCATCTTTTTATCCTCGTATGTGTCTCTTCCTCTTCCCCCTATTTTCAGGTTCTTCCTTGTCAGTCACATATGTCTAAAAGTAATGAGTACGTCAGGTTAATTGACGAGCTTATCAGTAATAGAGAAGTGTGTCTGTGTGTGTTGTGCTGGAGTTTGTGTACAGCGCCTACAGCAGCGAACGTTTACTTCCCTCTCCCACTCTCCCTCAAGTTAATGAAACGTTTGTGAGTTGATGAGAGCCACAACGGCAGT
>NW_024737087.1:0-8620 GCF_018991925.1 Homarus americanus
CCTGTCCTGTAACCACGCCCTAATCCATTTAAGGATGTCACCTTTGATGCCATGAGCTTCTACCTTTCTAATTAGTCTTTCGTGGGGGACTCTGTCGAAGGCTTTGCGAAAGTCGAGATATACCACTTCATAATTGTGCCCCTCGTCCACTGATTCGAAAACTGATGAAAAGAATGTTAATAGATTAGTTAGGCAAGAAGGTCCGCTTGTGAAGCCATGCTGGGAATCATTGATCAATCAGTGCTTCTCCAGGTGATTTCGAATAGAGTTTGAAATGATTGCTTCCAGTAATTTGCCTACTATTGATGTTAGACTGATTGGGCGGTAGTTAGAGGATAGTGATCTATCCCCCTTCTTGAAAATCGGTATTACATTCGCTATCCTCCAGGATTATGGTACTACACCTGTTTTTAAGGACATGTTAAACAACTTTGCTAAGGGCATATTAAGCTCTTCCTTACATTCCTTTAATACTCTGGCAAATATCTCATCGGGACCAGGTGACTCATTAGGCTTTAGTTTGTCTATTTGCTTACTAACATCGTTACTGGTCACTACTATCTCACTTAATTTGTTTTCTTCACTATCTCTGAATAGAGTCGGTGCCTCGGGTATCATGTTTAAATTTTCGGTGGTGAAAACTGTTGAAAAATATTTATTCAAATTATTGCTCATTTCTCCGTCGTTATCAGTGAGCTCGCCGGAGTCTGACCGTATTGGTCCAATCTTTTCTCGTGTTTTAGTTTGATACATTTGGTAGAATCCTTTGGGGTTTGTCTTCACCTCCCTTGCTATCCTTACCTCATTATTCCTCTTTGCTTTCCTTATCTCGGTTTTAACTCTACTCGCCAATACCCTATAATAGTCCCGGAGGTGAATTTCGCCACGATTTATCCTTCTACCTATAGCCTTCCTTTGGCCAATGATGTTCTTTAAATAATTATTTATCCATTTTGGGTCATTGTTGTCTGATGTGAGTTTTTTGTATGGTATGTTCTGCCTTTGTGCATTAAGTAATTCACTATTTAAATTGTCGTGGAACTCGGCAATCTCAGATCTCGTTATCAGGTCGGTGTCATCTGTCAGGTTCACGGCCAAGCGCGACACCCCCTCTCTCAGCTGCCTCTTTAAACTGTCAAAGTTTGCCCTTCTGAAATCTGGTACTTTAGTGGAATTTTCCTTACGTCTGCCCTGAAAATCTAACTGGAATCGAATTTCTTTGTGATCGCTGTTTGCAAGTTCGTTCCCTACCTCGACATTGCTAATGAGGTTTTCTCTGTTCGTCAGAACTAAATCCAGTATATTATTACCCCGTGTGGGTTCGGTTATATGTTGACTTAGGAACCAGTCCTGGATCGTCTCGAGAAAATCCTCTGATTCTGAGTTACCCGTAAGGACAGTCCAATCTATTTGGCCAAGGTTAAAGTCGCCTACTATACAGACTTTGTTGTGTATGGAAGCCCTGCGCATTTCATCCCAGATAAGTCGCTCATTGACGCTATCAAGATTGGGGGGTCTATATATTACCCCTGTGATTAATTTTTCCCGACCGTCGCTTAATTCTATCCAAATTGTTTCTGTATTCCTCTCAGTTTTTATTTCCTTATTTATTTCACACTTCAGATTATCCCTAACATAGATTGCTACTCCGCCTCCTTTTCCTGGTCTGCCTATCGGTATGGAACAGTTTGTAACCCGCAATTTGGTATTCGACTGGTAATTCACGTGTGTCTAGGTTGATCCATGTTTCAGTGACTGCAATTATATCGATTTCTTCGGTACTTACCAAGGCCTTAATATCATCCATTTTGTTTCTCATACTTCTACTGTTCGCGTAGTATACATTTAAGTTAGTCGTGTTCTGAGTCCTTCCCTTACCGCGTTTAGTTTTAAACTCCCTGTCTAATTTAGTTTTGTCATCATTCCTAACACTATTTCCCTGTAATCTTTCGCCTTGTTTACCCGCTCCCACTGCAGTCTCCTCCACCCCCGTGCTCCCATGTTCTCTTAGCAGTTTAAAGACTTCGATATCTTTTGAACTGCCCCCTCTAGAGCCCCAGCCAGGGTTGCTACTCCATCCCTAGACAGGTGCACCCCATCCCTAGCATAAAGGTCCCTTCTGCCATAGAAGTTGTCCCAGTTGTCAATGAATGGGACATATATTGACTTGCAATATCTGTCAAGACGGTCGTTAACACCAACTGCCCTTGACAACCATTCACTGCCAACTCTTCTTCTAGGCAGGACACGGCATATGATAGGGATCCCTCCCTTAGTCCTAATATGATCTATGGCTGCCTTGAACTTATCAAGAAGTTCCTCGCTCCTACACCGGCCAATATCATTGCCTCCTGCACTGAGGCAGATAATGGGTTTGTTCCCATTACCAGACAAGATATTGTCCATCCTATCAACTATATCCCCCACCCCAGCTCCTGGCAAACACACCCTCATCCTATTTTTGTTTTTACCACAAAAGGCCCTGTCCATGTACCTTACCTGTGAGTCACCAACAATTAAAGTTTTTATACCTTCCTTGTCATCCCTGCCCCTGACTGTACTAACGTCCAATTCGTCTATCAAGGGACTCAACGGGTTGGTACACTTAGATGTTGTTGTCGTTGTTGTTGTATCCTTCGAGTGCTTCTTCACCACCAGCTTGGTCCTCCCACTACTCACGACTTTCCACTCGTTTGATTTTTCGTCAGACACCGGCTTTACTCGTCCAGCCTCTCCTTTTAACTTCGCCAGCTCTTTCCTTAAGAGTGTGTGGGCCGGGCACCCGTTCAGTGCCATGACCCTGGGTGTGAGGGCAGGTGACTCCTTCAGTGCCATGACCCGGGGTGTGAGGGACGGGCACCCTTACAGCACCATGACCCGGGGTGTGAGGGCCGGGCTCGATTTCAGTGCCATGAATCGGGGTGTGAGGGCCGGGCACCCCTATAGCACCATGAAACGGGGTATAAGGGCCGGGCACCCCTTCAATGACATGACCCGAGGTGTGTTTGCCAGGTACCCTTTCAGTGCCATGACCAGGGGTGTGAGGGCCGGGCACCCGTTTAGGTCTATAACCAGGGGTGTGAGGGCAAGGCACACCTTCAGTGCCATGGCCAGGGGTGTGACGGCCGGGCACCCCTTCAGTGACATGACCCGTGGTGTGAGGGCCGGGCACTATTTCAGTGCCATGAAATGGGGTGTGAAGGCCGGGACACCTTACAGTGCTGTGAACCGGGGTGTGAGGGCCGGGCACCCCTTCACATGACCCGGGGTGTGAGGGCCGGGCACCCTTTAAGTGCCATGAATCGGGGTGTGAGGGCCGGGCACCCCTTCAGCTCCATGACCCGTGGTGTGAGCGCCGGGAACCGCTTCAACCCCATGGCCTGTGGTGTGAGGGCCGGGCACCCCTTTAGGTCCATTACCCGGGGTATGTGGGCCGTGCACCGCTTCAGTGACATGACCCGGGGTGTGAGGGCCAGGCACCCCTTTAGTGACATGTCCCGGGGTGTGAGGGCCGGGCACCCCTTCGCTCCGCGAGCCCATGGTGTGAGCGCACGGGGAACGCTTCAACCCCATGGCGGCGTGGTGTGAGGCCGGGCACCCCTTTAGGTCTGACCCAGAGGTATGTGGGCGTGCACCCTTCAATCCAGGGGTGTGAGGCCAGGCACCCCTTTAGTGACATGCTTGAGGTGTGTGAGGGCGGGCACCCCTTAAAATGACATGACCGGGGTGTGAGGCCGGGCACCACCCGCACATGACCCGGTGTGAGGGCCGGGCTCATTTCCAGTGCCATGAATCAGGGTGTGAGGCCAGGCACCCCTCTAGCACCATGACACACGGGGTATAAGGGCGAACACCTTCAATGACATGACCCGGTGTGTGTTTGCAGGTACCCACTTTTCAATTCACCATGACCAGGGTGTGAGGTCCGGGAACCTGTTTAGGTCTATATCCAGGGTGTGAGGGCCGCGCACACCTTCAGTGCCATGGCTAGGGGTGTGACGGCAGGGCACCCCTTCAGTGACATGACCAGGGGTGTGAGGGCCAGGCACTATTTCAGTGCCATGAAATGGGGTGTGAAGACCGAGCAACCCTACAGTGCTGTGAACCGGGGTGTGAGGGCCGATCACCCCTTCACATGACCCGGGGTGTGAGGGCCGGGCACCCCTTCAGTGCCATGAATCGGGGTGTGAGGGCCGGGCACCCCTTCAGCACCATGACCTGGGGTGTGAGGGCCCGCCTCGATTTCAATGCCATGAATCGGGGTGTGAGGGCCGGGCACCCCTCCAGCACCATGACCTGGGGTATGAGGGCCGAGCACCCCTTCAGTGCTATGACCCGGGGTGTGATGGCCGGGCACCCGTTTAAGTCTATGACAAGGGGTGTGAGGGCCGGGCACACCTTCAGTGCCATGTCCAGGGGTGTGACGGCCGGGCACCGCTTCAGTGCCATGACCTGGGGTGTGAGGGCCGGGAACCCCTTCAGTGACATGACCCGGGGGGTAAGGGCAGGGCACCCCTTCAGTGCCATGAAACGGGGTGTGAGGGCTGGGCTCGATTTTAGTTCCATGAATCGGGGTGTGAGGGCCGGGCATCCTGTAATAGGCCCCTGTCTCGTCAACAGAACGTATTATATAAATGGGTCAATACATCTGATATTATATTCAGATTCACCACCCTGTAACTTTCCACTGTCTATGAGTAAGACATGAGATTGACACGTGAGCCGTCCCTTTCTCATTCACTCATAGACAGTGAGACTTACGGTTGATATACACTCAGGAAATATATATACAAACTTTTATAATAAAAGAAACGAACTACCGTTTGGGTTTCGTTACTTAAAACCCAAATATAAATATGTGTGAACGGACTGGTTTATTGGACAAGCAGCCGATTCATATAGGTGGCACGCTGTGTGTACGGATTCTTCAAACTGGTAGTCGTATCATCCGTCTGTGTCTTGTGAAAAACAAGAAACCACACAGCAGTGACGCGTTACATAATCCGAGTGTTTAAAACTATATCCCATTTTGAGACGATATGTAGTGAGCGCTCCTTATTTCTGTCACATACAAATACGTGCAGAATTCGTAATATACAAATATTACAGCCTGTTGGTACATATCCAGATTGAGCCGGTTGAGATAGACTCCACTCAGCATTCCCTAGACATTACAGTGTTGCAGTGTTGAACAACAGTTTCGTAACCTGAAATTCAATTGGTATTTCACTAGCAGCTGAGCAGTATTGTTGTGTCGTCAGCGCGAATTACGAATTCCGGTGTCATCATACAGATCTCCATATATACGTGGACTGTGAAAGAATTGGCACACGGCAGTTTTCGCCAGCGAACCACCAGTGTGATAACCAATCATCAGTTTTCTGATCGCCGGAGGAGGAACTCACCTAAATCAAGTGGACTCGTCTCTCACCAAAGCAGAAGCGTCATCTCGTTGCCAAGGAAACCAGCAGCAGCGCACGCATCCTAGGAAGAGGCCCCGCCCACACCCCGCCCACACTCCACTCAGAACTCTTGAAGGATCACACATTTTCTATACAGACGTTCTCTGTATAAATAGGTATTTAAATTACATAATTCTACACACATGAACACGTTCGAGAGATATCTTCACACCGATAGGTTCGTCGGATAGGATTATTTCAATGATAAAGTGTCGAATGTAAGATTAATGTATTGAAATCCTATAATTTACAGTGGTTTGTAAGTGTCTGTCTTCTTATTGATAGTTTAATAATTAACTACAATTCATATTCATTTGTCTTGTAAATGAGAGGCAAGTGATCTACTTACTGTTAAGTATTCATTGACCCAAGGGGGCTAATAGATAATTTCTAAGTTTCCCATGTCTAATGTAGATGAAATCGAACGCCTAGCGCAACTGTTTGCGGATAACCAACTCATCAATGATCAAGCCCAGACTGACATAGATTTTGAGTATGGAACACAGTTAAGTGATTCGGTAGGAAGTAGTGAGAAAGTTATAGACGAATCATTTGACGACTTAAACCGTCGTACCCTACGGTCTGGTAATCACTATAGTACCTCACCTAAGTATACTAAAGCAGTTACCCCTGTTACAGGTGATAGTGTGTCTGTTGCTAAATCGGTAACAACCTTATTAACCCAGCCTTCTGTTAAGAGTAAGAATACTAACTTGCTTAATAACACTAAAATGGCATTCTCTGAACCTCACACCAGTATTACTACCACACCTAAAGCTGGTAATGTTATTAATATCATGCAGCGCGGCGATTATGTTCGAAATTTCACGGGACAAGACGATTATAGGGTCGCACATTTTATTCGTGCATGTGAAGATAGCATGCGCAATAGTCACATAACGACTGACGAAGAAAAGAAAGCATATGTACGTTCCCATATAACGCAGGGTTCCTATGCAGGCAGTCGTTTAAATGTGTTTGGTTTACAAAGCCCTGACTATGAAAAGTTCAAGCGCACGCTAATTGGGATTATTGGGAGTAGGTCACAGCTGGGCCAGCCGTCACAGATGCCACAGATGCCTCACTCTCAGACTCCTTATAATACACACTTAGCTTCGATCGCTCCTCCCCGCCTAACATATAAACAGAAAACATCGTTACGATGCGCACATTGTAATAAACGTGGCCACGTAATGGAAGATTGTTTTCAGCTCCGAGGTAATAGTGCAAATAAAGCCACACCCGGTGCAAAGCGATTCTCAAGGTCAAACAGTGAGGGAGCTAAAGCAGCACCTCCTCCTCCTACCCAGACAGCGCGCAAATGTTGCGCTCTTCACAAATCCACATCTCATAGTTCACATGAGTGTGATATACTAATAAAAGCTAGGGGAGTGGACCTAAGTGAAACGGAGGTGTCGTATAGGCGCAAGCAGAAACGTCCCCAGGACAAGCCATCGGGGGAAGACCAGCGCACACTACAGCAAGGAGAGGGATAGATAGGGTAATTCCCGCCCCTCCTCACAACACTTCTATAGCGGCGCTTAGAAAAGTGGAAGTGTTGTCAGTACCGGTGAGAGTGGATAATACCAGATTGGCTCTTGATATAGACACAGGTGCTTGCGCTAATGTATTGGCCTTGACATCGTATCACGAGTTACAACGTAAATTCCCTCACCGCAAATTCAAATGGAGGCCTAGTAACGCTGAGCTCGAAGGAGTTTCAGGTACTCAGCTGAGCATCAAAGGAATGGTGACGTTACCACTCAAATTATTAAGACGTGGTACGCCCTTCAACGCGGACATTTATATAGTTCAGCAGTTCAATTTGCCAGCTGACGGGTTACTTGGTCTACCAACTCTTCGAAAGAACATGATAAATGTTCATCCACGTAATAATAGTGTTACGTTTAAAGGTGTTTCCTACACAGCAATGAGTCATTCTGAACCTATGCTCACCGCTAGGACGAAGGTGTTGTCTACCAATCCTATTAAGAGGAAGGCGGATCATGCGTCAGAGATATCTCGCGACCTCAACCACACACCTTCCCAGCGTGATTACAGCAACAAGAGTTGGAAGATAGTACCTGCAATGTTGAAGAGTACTCTCCATTACCAGAATGAGGAATTCACCAACGCAAAAATCCTGTGAGCTAAAGTGAACATTAGTTTCTGCAAATGATTCGTTCACTGCCCAGGGTGTGACAGGACGTGACTGCAGTTGTTGAGACTAGTCATCAATCAACATCCTGTCAACAAAATTCTTTCGTATGGCGTGAACAACCCCCAGTTACCAGCACCCAGCACCCACCCTAGTGACGATGACACATCCGGTCTGAGAGATGGTCTCAGCATTCTGAGGTATGGTGTTGTGGATGACGTTGTGTGACAATTAGCGGCGGTTTGCTGTACTCAGGATTTTTGTGAGCATTGACCCAATCACCGGACCTTGGAATCAGCTGTGTCTACTGTGACACACACACACAAGTCTACGGGATTGCGGGAGCAATTTCACATTATCAAGAAATTAAAGAAAGGATGTTATGTGTGTGATTTTTTAGATATCACAGCAATGTCGAAGTGCAACCAAATAAATTCCTAATTCGAGGTATTGTTGCGAATTGCCAACAGACTCGACTGGCCAGGATAGATCAAATAGCACCACATGTTAAGGTGATCGATCATCCTCAGGGCAAGACACGCCTGTTAGAGCTGCTTGCCGACTACAGATAGTAGCCTTGCCAGGGGAAACGCTAGGTCAGACAGATTTAACATCCCATCATATAGCGTTAAAGGAAGGAACCAACCCTATTTACATACCAGCTTATAGACTACCTCATAGCCAGCGCGCTGTAGTGCAAGATATGGTACAGGGTATGTTAGATGAGAATGTCATTAGACACTCAAAATCCCCCTTTTACAGCCCATTATTCCTCGTCCCGAAAAAGGATGGTGGATGGCGCCCTGTCATAGATTTCAGGCGCGTAAATAATCAAACAATCCCTGATAAAACTGCGTGAAGTTTTGGCCAAACTTTCCACAGCAGGACTCAAAATAAAACTCTCAAAGTGCGAGTTTTTAAAATCCAGAATCCATTTCCTTGGTCATGTAGTCGACGGTGAGGGCATACACACAGTTAATGATAAAGTCAAAGCTGTATC
>NW_024737088.1:0-90000 GCF_018991925.1 Homarus americanus
GCTGATGTTTCAATGATTAAAATGTCCAGGTGATCTTTTTTTAATGTGGTTTGATGTTTGTGTGTATACATTACATGCCAAGCACACATGACGCACATTCTCTTCATTTGATGTTATGGAGCCGTTTACCCAGTGGTCCTGCATGTTAATTGATCAATGGTAACAATAATAATAATAATAATACTAATAATAATAATAATAATAATATGTGTGTATTAATAATATAACACCAACAATAATAATAACAACAACAATAATAAACACTAGCAGCAATGGCCAACAATAACACTGTAACAACAACAACAACATATATTAAATACAATAAAGCATATTCATGAAAACCAGCAAACAAAAATAAAACTACCAAAAGCAGCACAAATAATTAAATAAAAAACAGGATAATATAAACAAATAAACAACATACTATAATAAACCACATTTATATACAAAAAATATATATAAGTGAAATAAATAAAAGTAAACCTGTACTTTATTTCGTGTTCTGTCTGGCTCACACCACCACATTACTAGCCTGTGACCCTCCCGCCTCCTCCTACTCCCGTTTCATCTTCACAAAGCCCAGGGATTTACCAACACATTACTGCCCCGAGAACCTTCTATTTGCAGGAAATATGGTCAAAGTTCAATTTGTAAAATAAAGGGAATCCAGCCATCAGAGGACACAATTTATGATTTATCTCGAGGAGGGGAGGGAGGATGTGCTACCTACTTGGCAGCCGACTCTGTTATGTTTCATTGGTCGCTTGTTGTTAGCTCACGAGTGTTGTTGTTAGCTCACGTGTGTTGTTGTTGGCTCACGTGTTGTTGTTACACCCCGTGTGTTGTTGTTACCTCACGTGTAATGTTGTTACCTCACGTCGTTGTTGTTAGCTCACATGTGTTATTGTTAACCTCGTGTGTTGTTGTTACCTCACGTGTTGTTGTTACCTCACGTGTGTTGTTGTTAGCTCACGAGTTGTTGTTAGCTCACGAGTATTGTTGTTACCTCACGTGTGTTGTTGTTACCTCACAGTGTTGTTGTTAGCTCACTGGTGTTGTTGTTACCTCACGTGTGTTGTTGTTACCTCACGTAAGGTTGTTAACTCACGTGTGTTGTTGTTACCTCACGAGTGTTGTTGTTAGCTCACGAGTGTTGTTGTTAGCTCACGTGTTGTTGTTACCTCACGTGTGTTGTTGATATTAGCTCACGTGTGTTGTTGTTAGCTAACGTGTTGTTGTTGTTACCTCACGTGTTTGTTGTTACCTCACGTGTGTTGTTGTTAGCTCACGAGTGTTGTTGTTAGTCTAAGAGTGTTGTTGTTAGCTCACGTGTGTTGTTGTTACCTCACGTGTTGTTGTTACCTCACGTGTTGTTGTTAGCTACGTGTGTTGTTGTTAGCTCACGTGTGTTGTTACACGTTGTTGTTAGCTCACGTGTGTTGTTGTTAGCTCACGTGTGTTGTTACCTCACGTGTGTTGTTTGTTACCTCACGTGTTGTTGTTACCTCACGTTGATTTGTTACCTACGTGTGTTGTTGTTAGCTCACGTGTGTTGTTGTTAGCTCACATGTGTTATCTCACTGTGTTGTTACTCATGTGTTGTTGTTAGCTCACGTGTTGTTGTTACCTCAGTGTGTTGTTGTTAGCTCACGTGTTGTTGTTAGCTCACGTGTGTTATTTGTTAGCTCACGTGTGTTGTTGTTAGCTCACGTGTTGTTACTCACGTGTGTTGTTGTTACCTCACGTTGTTGTTGTTAGCTCACGTGTGTTGTTGCTATTCCGTGTTGTTGTTACTCACGTGTGTTGTTACTCACTTGTTGTTTACCCTTTGTTAGCTCACGTGTGTTGTCAGTTCCTCACGTGTGTTGTTAGCTCACGTGTGTTGTTGTTAGCTCACGTGTGTTGTTGTTAGCTCACGTGTGCTGTTGTACCTCACGTGTGTTGTTGTTAGCTCACGAGTGTTGTTGTTAGCTACGTGTGTTGTTGTTAGCCTACGTGTGTTGTTTTAGCTCACGTGTGTTGTTGTTACCTCACGTGTTGTTGTTAACTCACGTGTGTTGTTGTTACCTCACGTGTGTTGTTGTTAGCTCACGGTTGTTTAGCTCACAGTGTTGTTGTTCACGGTGTTGTTGTTAGCTCACGTATTTACCACTGTTGTTGTTAGCTCACGTGTGTTGTTGTTACCTCACGTGTTGTTGTTAGCTTCACGTGTTGTTGTTAACTCCGTGTTGTTACTCGTGTGTTGTTGTTAGCTCACGTGTTGTTGTTAGCTCACGTGTGTTGTTGTTAGCTCACGTGGTTGTTGTTACCTCACGTGTGTTGTTGTTAGCTCACGAGTGTTGTTGTACTCACGAGTGTTGTTGTTACCTCACTGTGTTGTTTACTCACGTGTGTTTTGTACCTCGGTGTTGTCTCACGTGTGTTGTTGTTACTCACGTGTTGTTACTCATATTGTTGTTACCTCACGTGTGTTGTTGTTAGCTCACGTGTTGTTGTTACCTCACGTGTGTTGTTGTTGCCTCACGTGTGTTGTTGTTACCTCACGTGTGTTGTTGTTATTGCTCACGTGTTGTTGTTAGCTCACGTGTTATGTTGTTACCTCACGTGTTGTTGTTACCTCACGTGTTGTTGTTACCTCACGTGTGTTGTTGTTACCACGTGTGTTGTTGTTACTCACGAGTTGTGTTGTTACCTCACGTGTGTGTTGTTGTTACCTCACGGTGTTGTTGTTAGCTCACGTGTGTTGTTGTTACTCACGTGTGTTGTTGTTACGTCACGTGTGTTGTTGTTACCTCCGTACCCCAGTGTTGTTGTTAGCTCACGTGGTTGTTGTTGTTAGCTCACGTGTTGTTGTTACCTCACGTGTGTTGTTGTTACCTCACGTGTTGTTGTTACCTCACGTGTGTTGTTGTTACTCACGTGTGTTGTTGTTACCTCACGTGTGTTGTTGTTACCTCACGTGTGTTGTTGTTAGCTCACGTGTGTTGTTGTTAGCTCACGTGTTGTTGTTAGCTCACGTGTGTTGTTGTTAGCTCACGTGTGTTGTTGTTACCTCACGTGTGTACACGTTGTTGTTACCTCACGTGTGTTGTTGTTACCCTGTTGTTGTTTCACCTCACGTGTGTTGTTGTTACTCACGTGTGTTGTTGTTACTCACGTGTGTTGTTGTTACCTCACGTGTGTTGTTGTTTCACGTGTGTTGTTGTTACCTCACGTGTGTTGTTGTTAGCTCACGTGTGTTGTTGTTAGTTCACGTGTTGTTGTTACCCCACGTGTGTTGTTGTTAGCTCCGTGTGTTGTTGTTACCTCACGTGTGTTGTTGTTGTTAGCTCACGAGTGTTGTTGTTACCTCACGTGTGTTGTTGTTACCTCACGTGTTGTTGTTACCTCACGTGTGTTGCCTCACGTTTTGTTGTTACTCACGTGTGTTGTTGTACTCGTGTGTTGTTACTCACGTGTGTTGTTGTTACCTCACGTGTGTTGTTTCACGGTTTGTTGTTACCTCACGTGTTGTTGTTAGCTCACGGGAGTTGTTGTTACTCACGTGTGTTGTTGTTACCTCACGTGTGTTGTCCACTGTTGTTTACTCACGTGTGTTGTTGTTACCTCACGTGTGTTGTTTTACCCTCACGTGTGTTGTTGTTACCTCACGTGTACCTCACGTGTGTTGTTGTTACCTCACGTGTTGTTGTTACCTCACGTGTGTTACCACACGTTGTTTTACCTCCGTGTGTTGTTACCGTGTTGTTACCTCACGTGTGTTGTTAATCTCACGTGTGTTGTTGTTAGCTCACGTGTGTTGTTGTTACCTCACTGTGTTGTTGTTACCTCACGTGTGTTGTTGTTACCTCACGTGTGTGTTGTTGTTACCACGTGTGTTGTTGTTACCTCACGAGTGTTGTTGTTACCTCACGTGTGTTGTTGTTACCTCACGAGTGTTGTTGTTAGCTCACGTTGTTGTTACCTCACGTGTGTGTTGTTGTTAGCTCACGTGTGTTGTTGTTACTCACGTGTGTTGTTGTTAGCTCACGTGTGTTGTTGTTACCTCACGTGTGTTGTTGTTACTCACGGTGTTTACCTCACGTGTGTTGTTGTTACCTCACGTGTGTTGTTGTTATCACGTGTTGTTGTTAGCTCACGTGTGTTGTTGTTAGCTCACGTGTGTTGTTGTTACCTCACGTGTGTTGTTGATACCTCACGTGTTGTTGTACCTCACGTGTGTTGTTGTACTCACACCTCACGTGTGTTGTTGTTACCACGTGTGTTGTTGTTACCTCAAGTGTTGTTGTTACCTCACGTGTGTTGTTGTTACTCACGTGTGTTGTTGTTAGCTCACGTGTGTTGTTGTTAGCTCACGTGTGTTGTTGTTAGCCTCACGTGTGTTGTTGTTACCCCACGTGTTGTTGTTACCTCACATGTGTTGTTGTTACCTCACGTGTTGTTAACCCACCCGAACCATGTGTTGTTGTTACCTCACGAGTGTTGTTGTTACCTCATGTTGTTGTTGCCTACACGAGTGTTGTTGTTAGCTCACGTGTGTGTGTTGTTGTTAGCTCACGTGTGTTGTTGTTAACTCTCACGTGTGTTGTTGAACTCACGTGTATTGTTGTTACCTCACTTGTGTTGTTTTTACCTCACGTGTTGTTGATAGCTCACGAGTGTTGTTGTTACCTCACGAGTGCTGTTTATACCTCACGTGTGTTTTTGTTACCTCACGAGTTTGTTGTTAACCACTTTGTTACCTCACGTGTGTTGTTGCTACCCACAGTGTTGTTGTTAGCTCACGTGTGTTATTACCCTCACCGTGTTTTTGTTACTCACGTGTTGTTGTTACACCGTGTGTTGTTGTTACCTCACGTGTGTTGTTGTTACCTCACGTGTATTTTATTACAACTCACGTGTTGTTGAACACCACTGTTGTAACCACCTCACGTGTGTGTTGTTACCACGTGTTGTTGTTACCTCACGTGTGTTGTTTACACCTCACGTGTATTTTTGTTACCCCGTGTGTTGTTGATACCTCACGTGTGTTATTACCACCATTTACTTATTTACCTCACGTGTGTTGTTATTACCTCACAGTGTTGTTGTTAGCTCTACGTGTGTGTTGTTAGCTCTTACACGTGTGTTGTTGTTAGCAGCTCACGTGTGTTGTTAGATCACGTGTGTTGTTGTTACCTCACGTGTGTTGTTGTTAGCTCACGTGTGTTGTTGTTACCTCACGGTAACATTTGTTGTTAGCTCACGAGTGTTAGCTCACGTGTGTTGTTCCTCAAAGTGTGTGTGTTGTTGTTAGCTTTCACGAGTGTTGTTCACCTCACGTGTGTTGTTAGCTCACATGTGTTGTTGTTACCCCACCTCACGTGTGTTGTTGTGGCTCACAGTGTTGTTGTTAGCTCACGAGTGTTGTTGTTACCTCACGTGTGTTGTTGTTACCTCGTGTGTTGATGTTAACTCAAAGTGTGTTGTTGTTAAGCTCACTTGTGTTGTTATTTACCTCATTAATGTTAGTTTACCTCCGTGTTGTTGTTACCTCGTGTGTTGTTGTTAGCTCACGTGTTGTTGTTACCTCACGTATTTGTTGTTACCTCACGTGTGTTGTTGATTACCTCACGTGTGTTGTTCGATACCTCCCGTGTGTTGTTGTTACCTCCCGTGTGTTGTTGTTACCTCACGTGTGTTGTTGTTACCTCCCGTGTGTTGTTGTTACCTCACGTGTGTTGTTGTTCACCTCACGTGTGTTATTTGTTACCCTCACGTGTGTTGTTATTAGCTCACGTGTGTTTGTTCAAGCTCACGTGTTGTTGTTCTCCGTGTGTTTTATTCACCAAGTGTTGTTGTTACCTCACGTGTGTTGTTTGTTACCTCACGTGTGTTGTTGTTAGCTCACGAGTGTTGTTGTTATTACCTCTCACGTGTGTTGTTGTTAGCTCACGTGTGTTGTTGTTACCTCCGTGTGTTGTTGTTAGCTCACGTGTGTTGTTAACTCACGTGTGTTGTTGTTACCTCACGTGTGTTGTTGTTAGCTCATTATTTGTTACCTCCGTGTTTTATTAACTACTGCATTGTGTTGTTGTTTGCCTCCGTGTGTTGTTGTTAGCTCACGTGTGTTGTTACCTCGTGTGTGTTGTTTACCTCACATATGTTGTTCCTCCACACGTATGTTTTGTTACCTCACGTGTTATTATGTGTTGTTGTTACCTCACGTGTGTGTTTTGTTACCTCCGTGTGTTGTTGTTACCTCGTGTGTTGTTGTTAGCTCATGTGTTGTTGGGCCTTTCACGTGTGTTGTTACCTCCGTGTGTTGTTGTTACCTCACGTGTGTTGTTACCACACGTGTGTTGTTGTTACCTACGTGTGTTGTTTGTTAACTCACAGGTGTTGTAGGCTTGCTGGGAGGTTTATATTAGGATGTTTTAGGTTTGTGTGTAGTTAGATAACTTTGTTGGGAGATTGAATAGTAAGTAGGTTTATTGGCTTCTGGGGAGTCTTATATAAATATTTTGGTTTAGGTTTGAGTCCGTGTGGAACTATTATTAGAAATATGTCATAGGAGGGTGGTGTTAGTAGTGCGAGTCTTATGGCTAAATTTTTTAGGCTTATCTGAATGACACTGTCTTAGAATGATTAGTTTTAGGTCTTGTATTTTTATTTAATTGTTCCATAAGTCCGGCACTAAAAGTACCTGGTAATCTATTTTGTAAAGATATTATTCACTTTTCATTTTTTTCTTCACAGTAGACATCTGATAAGCAAATTGTAATATTTTTACTGAAAAAAATACTACCCGATTTGATTTTGTGTATTAATCTTAACAAGCTAAGTTATGTAATCTCTCCACCAGATGGGGTTTTGTATTTTATAGATGGTCAACTTAGTTAGGGAAGGCAATGTTTATAAAATTGCCATGTCTGGTGTAACTTGTCGTAACTCTCCTGTAGAGGCGCTGTTTACACCTAACCAAAATGGCGGCCACCTATCTTACTATCCGTATAACTTAGGATTTCAATAGTGAGAATATTAGTGAATGAAAAGATAAACCTAATACAGAGGATTTGAAGAAGATCCTGACAACGTGTGTGAATTAACATCTCCCGTGGTACTGAGAAATGGAAGGAGAAATGGAAAAACCTCAATACATCAACATCAGGTAAACAAGAATCACCACCAACAGACCAATTGAATGTTCGGGTAATAATAAAACTTCATTATGGACCGAACAGACAACATCAAGTAGAATGATTTAAAAGTATATTATTTTAAAATTCATAATTGTAGATGTTTTTTAGGTACCAGGAAGAATTTACTCTGGGAATGTGATCCATAAGTGATGTTTATACAGTATGTAAGAGAGTGTTGAGAGGGTAGATGCAGTGTACCGGGTTAATAGTGATTGTCTGGAGTCATTAAATTATTCATGTTACCTGACTGCTTCATACAACACACGTTTAAAAAGTCAGTTTACATTTATGAGTTATAATATTTTTGTTGGATCTGTGAAAGTTTTGTAAATTACATTTATTCAATTTACCTCTTTCCCGCTCCGCCCCGTTTCGCCCCATCCCCGCCCCCGCCCCACCCCCGCCCCACCCCCGCCCCGCTCCACCCCTTAGTATTTGTTGAAAAATCTTGGGGAAACAAATAAAAGTGTCTGGCCACACGAGAATCTCAGCCTCGGGATCATTGTTTTAATGCGTTTTAAAAGTCTTATAAATATTCTAGTCTTGTATCGGGAGGAAAGAGTTCCTTGGACTTTTTATCCTGGAAGGGGTGCGGTGGCTGAGTGGTTACAGCTCTCGCCTCTTGTCGTAAGGATTGCTGGGTTTCGCCCGGGGGACCTCCAGTTCACCCAGCTGTGGATGGATCCCTAACTCTACAGCTGGGGAAAGTGAAGGCGGTCGAGTGCAGTACCGGTCACGCTGCCTCGGTGTACCGTAAAAAAAAATGACCAAATCGATAGTGTGTCCATAACGGTGTGTCAGCTATACGGGGCTGACGTTCACTTTATATCGTAGAGTTAGTGCTATTGAGCGTCAGCAGTTTATCTATAAATATTTTAGTTTTATACCTTAAGAGAATCCCCTCGGTCGATTACATAACACGGTAAATATATTAGACTTTTACCGTGATAAATCTGTAGACATATTACTTAAACGTATAATATTTTCGTCCAGTATCATAACATCGTTTAATGAGGAAGGTAAATATAAATAGTTCAGGGTCGTATAACACGATAGAGTTTATTTAAGGTATAAGAATCTTTCACATATTTTAAACACAAGTATAGATCAACAGACTTTCGGAATATTACGATAATATTTTTGGGATTCTGTCTTGAACTTTACGAGAGTCAACACAAAATAGTTAATACCTCCCTGAAGTGTGTAGTACAAGACGATGGTGTTGTACCTTGTCTTCAGCGCTCTCAGGTAAACCTTTAATTGGTGTTGTTACGAGCTGCCGCGATAGTCTTTTATTTTTACTAGGGTTTAACGATCTTGCCATTAATATTTTCGGGTTTTATGATAATGCGATGGTCTTGGAAGGGTTTAACAGTCTTAGGAGATGATAGAGGTTTTAGTAGGGGGGGGGGGTCTTCCCTTGAATATTATAGGCTCGTATTATAGAGAGGTGTTTGTGGTCGGGGGTTTAGCAGTCTTATGATAAACAGTGTAGGCTCGTATCTTAGAGAGAGAGAGAGAGAGAGAGTAATTATAGCATTTAACAGTGTAAAATAAATCTCAAATATTGTCCATTAAAAAAAAACGAAAAAAAAACCCAAAACATTAGCTAGTATTTAGTTTAACGTTTCTTTGCAGCAAAATATACTGGGATTAAATTTCACTAATTGTCTTAAACCACGAAGCGGAATTGAGGATGACAGTTGCGTGTTGATGAGAGCCCATTAAAGCACGTCTAAGGTGTTAAGGAAGTCGCTTGTGATGTTTGTGTTTGTGCGTGCGTGCCTGTGTGCGTGCGTGCGTGCGTGCGTGCGTGCGTGCCTGTGTGTGTGTGTGTGTGTGTGTGTGTGTTGACGGTGACCCTTGAAGAATGTAAAGGTTGGATAATGACATCTTGTTTACTATTGTTTATATGTCTGCATTGTTTACGTACTTTATTATACCTGCATTTTCTATATATGTTGTTTGTATACATGTAAACACAATTTGCTAGTGTATGTTAAATGTTCATATCAATAAACGTAATTCATGTGTAATTATTATTCATTATATTTATTTATTTACTTAATGGGGAGTCAGCCGTCAGGAACATACATACACACATTCATACATTACATACATACATACATACATACATACATACATACATACATACATACATACATACATACATACATACATACATACATTTCTCACCCTTCTTCCTCTATCGCTTTTTTCTTCATATCTTTTCTCCACCTCCATCTATCTGTCTCTCTCTCTCTCTCATCACTCTTCCTCCCTCCCTCCTGTCTTTCCAGCGTTGACGTTAATCTTCATTTTCTTCCTTCTCTTTGTGGCCCTTGGTAATCCCCATCTCCACTCCCTTCTCCTTGTTGGTTCTGTGTTAATACCCTTCTCTCTCTCTCTCTCTTCTTTCTTTACGCCAGAGAGAGAGAGGGAGAGCCATACACGTTATTCTTGTGTGTGTGTGTGTTCTCAAGCCTCCTAGCGCTCATCCTCCCCATAATCCTCAACTCCAAGTCCTGAGTTCATCAATCCTCTCTCCCCTTCCTCCTCCCTCTCCCATCCCCTACTCCTTGTCAGTGTCATGGCTCTATTAGCCCTCTAACCCCTTTACCTCCCCACCACACCTCCACCTTTGTACCTGAACCTGAATTGAGGGAAGGTTTTGTGTCGACCTCTCCTCTCCCCCTTCCTACCCTCCCTTCCTACCCTCCCTTCCTTCCACCCTGCCCTCTTCTCCTCCTCCCCCTCTTTCCCTCCCTCTATTCTCCCCCTTCCCCACTTCTCCTCCTCATCTCTGTTGGTAAAGGCTGGACTCGAGTGTTGGTGAAGGTTAGACTTGGAGGTCACACTTGATGCTGTCACAACATTCTCTAGTAGATTGCTCTATGATGTCACAAACCTAACCAAACTTAACCAAACAAAACCATAACGAAACCCAAACCAAAGTTAACCTAACCTACCTACTTTAGTTACCTATCTAACCCAACCCCACCCAACCCAGATGTGGACATTTGACGTGGGACATGACCATTGAGGTGCTTCTAAACCTAACCTTCTGTAGTATAAAGTGACCAATTGTAAACATTCTCCTGACTCGCTCTTGGTAAGTTAAGATGGTTGTCTGTCTGTCTGTCTGTACGTACCAGTCTGTTACCTCTTGTCCGTCTGTCCGTGTGTACCAGTCTGCTCGCCTTTCTCTGTCTGTCTGTCTGCCCCAGCCACCTAACCCTTCTCCGTCTGTTGGTGGCTGTATTCCCTTTGTATCTGTCTTTGCATCTACTTATCAATGTATGTATGTATTAATTCACTCATACAGTACACTAGGGGTGGTAATAATCATACACTCATACAGTACACTAGGGGGTGGTAATAATCATTCACTTATACAGTACACTAGGGGTGGTAATAATCATTCACTCATACAGCACACTAAGGGGTGGTAATAATCATACACTCATACAGTACACTAGGGGGTGGTAATAATCATACACTCATACAGTACACTATGGGTGGTAATAATCATACACTCATACAGTACACTATGGGTGGTAATAATCATACACTCATACAGCACACTAAGGGGTGGTAATAATCATACACTCATACTGTACACCAAGGGTGGTAATAATCATACACTCATACAGTACACTAGGGGTGGTAATAATCATACACTCATACAGTACACTAGGGGTGGTAATAATCATTCAATCATACAGTACACTATGGGTGGTAATAATCATACACTCATACAGTACACTAGGGGTGGTAATAATCATACACTCATACAGTACACTATGGGTGGTAATAATCATTCAATCATACACTCATACAGTACACGTATCTAGTTAAGGTGATCTCTGTAATTCTGATAATATTTGTGTAGGTTATTTTTGGGTTTTAACTTAAGTAGGTCAGTTAAGTACAGCATTACATCATGACTTAGGAGGAAAATTCAAAGTATGAGTAAGAATTTGGACCATGTAGCCTCGGGGTGACTCATGTAGCCTCGGGGTGGCTCATGTAGCCTCGGGGTGACTCGTGTAGCCTCGGGGTGTCTTATTCATGTATACATTAGCTGTCAGGATTACGCAGTTCAGTTCTGGTCACCGTATTACAGAATGGATATAGAATCTTTGGAAAGAATCCAGAGGAGAATGACAAGACTAATCCCGGGCATTAGGAACCTTGAGTACAGAGACAGGTTAAAGCATCTTAATTTGCACTCCCTCGAGAGACGTAGAGTGAGGGGCGACATGATAGAGGTGTATAAATGGAAGTCAGGGTTAAACAAAGGGGACATTGCAAAGGTACTCAAACTATCCAACCAGGAGCGAACTCGTAACAATGGTTTTAAATTAGACAAATTTAGATTTCTGCGTGAAATAGGTAAACACTGGTTTGGAAACAGAGTAGTGGATGAATGGAACAAGTTACCAAATATTACCATTAACTTGAATACGCTGAATAGCTTCAAACATACTGTAGGTTGGGTGCTTATATGAGCAATAGGGGTTGGTTATAAACGGGACTGCCCAGTATTGGTCAATAGGCCCGCTGCAGTTTCCTCCATTCTTATGTTGTTCTTATGTTATCTCTGTATTAATTTGTACTGTAGTTGGCCTCCGGGGTGTGGTGGTGGTGGTGGTAGGGCTAATAGTAGTGGTGTGTGGTGGTAGTAGTGGTGAAAGTGGTTATGGTGGTGCTACGCTTGGTGGTAGTAGTAATAGTAGTGGTGGTGGGTGGTAGTTGTAATGGTGGTTGCGTATGGTAGTAATAATAGTAGTAGTACTGTAGTAGTGATGGTAATCGTGGTAATAGGTGTTGGGTGGTAGTAGTGGTGGAGGTATTAGTAGTAGGGGAGGTGTATGGTAGTGGTGGTGGTGTGGTAGTAGTAGTGGTGGTAGTCGTGGTGCTGGTGTTGACTGGTGATAAACGAGTATAGACTCTACAATCGACTTAACCTGTTTGTCAGCTTTTCGACCATTAAAGCGTGTGTGTGTGTGTGTGTGTGTGTGTGTGTGTGTGTGTGTGTCCTAAGGTTTTATCACACCTAGTGCCCATATTATGCGCCTGCTGTTATCTCTTTCTTTATGCCTCGTAAAAAGTAGGGTGCTATGTGATCACTGTCTGTCCGTTCTTCATTCCATCCATCCGTGCGTCCGTGTTCCTTCAGTCCGTCCACCCGTCCGTTCTTCCGTGCCTCCATGTTTTTTTTTCAGGCCGCTCGTCCGTCCGTCTTTCCTCAGTCCGCCCGCACGTCCGTGTTTCGTGTCCACACTCTCACGTTAATTTTCTCTCTCAATCAGCTGATCTCACTCTTGCATCAATGGGCATAATACCCTGGACACTTCTGGCATTATCTACTGGAGGGTCGTGTAGGTGGGGGGGAGGCATGCGGAGTTAACAGAAATTGACTCAGATTTGACCTTGTGTTATACAATGTCTGTGTGTGTGTGTGTGTGTGTGTGTGTGTGTGTGTGTGTGTGTGTGTTATAATTCTAACCAAATATATAATGAAAAGCATTACTCACAATGAACAAATCACATATGCGACCCCCAGTTTCAAGACCACATATTGCTGAAAGTGTCCAGGGAACTCCGTCCATATTACCCCACTGTCGCATTAATTATTTCAGCATTGCAGTTTGGGTAATGCTGATTGCAATGGAATTTGTAATACTGTAAGAGGGGAGATAATAATAAAGTCTTGATGATTATGTAGTACAAGTTGTGAGGTCAGTAATGTGCGTCTAATTATGCTAGCAGTTAGGGGAAGGGGAGGAGATATATTCAGTTGTGTATGGGTCCTCCGTGTCATGTGGACGAGAGAGATGGGACCAGATTCCACTGAATGTTTGTGACGTCGGGTTTTTGTTTCTGTCTTTATTTATGTGTTTATTTTTAACTACATCTATTAATAATTTTTTTTTTCATTTTGGTATTTACATCTTGATGTGTTTGTGATTATGTAGTTGTTTGTTTATGTATTTTTTATTAACTTTGTGACTTTGTTAGATATATATATATATATATATATATATATCTTTTTTGTCGTATTTTTAATTAATAATTTTTTAAAATTTATTCATTAGTTTATTTTATACATAATTATTCTTGTTTAGTTTATTCATATTTATTCTTTTGTTTAATTTATTCATATTTATTCATTATTATCTCTAAGCCTAAATCTTGATCCATCAGCGCCACTTCTTGCCTTTGCTCAATCTTCCTCTCTGTCTCTGCTATCTTCATCACGTCTCTCCTCACCTTCTCTCTCTCTCATTTCGTTTTGTTTATTGTCGTGTGTCTGCAGTCTTCATCATGGTGACCACCCTCATCATTTATAATGCGTGTGGCCTTGTGTGTGTGTGTGTGTAACCTTGTTTATATATATATATATATATATATATATATATATATATATATATATATATATATATATATATATACACTGTATAATGTGTGTGTGTGGCGGGAATAAACACACACTTGAAATATAGCATTGCCAGTGATGGATGACATGGTACACACACTACTACTTTGCTGTCACTCGGAATCGCGTATGACGATCATCCAGCTATGTTACAATGATATGAGTTATTAGGAATGTCACCTTCGTTGGTGAGCTCTGAGGTGAGTAGAGAGGGCGATACGGACCCGGCAGTGTCGTCCACAGATATTGCACGTGTGGAGGGCTACATCTAGTGTGGGAGGGGCGGCGGCAGCTTCTTTCCGGCGTTGGCGCTTGTCTGCCTCGGTATACAGTCGGGTTAACTCGAAAGTATCGACACCTTCTCGTGTGGTGCTCCTCCAAGCATTACGGCGTGAAGTGATCGTCTCCCTGGTGAGGAGGTCGATTTGGCACTTTTTCAGGTTTGTTTTAAGACTATCCGTATACCTATACATTTTCAGTTGCCCGCCAGCGTTACGTTTACTATCCGTTAGGTGACTGTAAAGTAATTGCTTTGGCAGTCTATTGTAGTCCATGCGGGTAACATGGACAGTCCAGCGTAGTTGTTCATGGATAATGGTAGCCTCGATGCTCCTACAATTGGTGTCAGCGAGAATACTGACATTTGTTCTCTTGTCTTCCCAGCGAACTCGAAGGATGGAACGTAGACTACATTGGTGAAAGTTTTTAAGTGCCTTGATGTGACTCCTGTATGTGACCCATGTCTCGCTGCCATATAGCAGGGTGAGAAGGACCACTGCTCGATATACGTGTAACTTTGTAGATAATTTCGGCTCCCTACACCTGAAGACACGGTTTCGGAGTCTGCCAAAGGCTTGAGATGCACATCTGACCCGATGTTGAATCTCTTCATCGATGTCCGCAATGGTGGACAGGTGGGAGCCAAGATACCGAAAGTGGGTAACATTAGTGAGGGTAGTACCGTTAAGCTGGATGGAAGGTGGAGGTGTGGCTGAACCAGAGGCAGGCTGAAAGAGAATCTGATTCTCACGCACATTCACCTCAAGGCCGAAGTGTGCATAAACATCGGCGTAGGTGTTCAGGATCTCCTGTAGGTCGCGTTTAGTGTGAGCAACAAGGGTGAGGTCGTCTGCATACTGAAGCTCAGTATGGAAGCTGCTGACACCTTTCTTCCTACCTGGAGTCATCTTATGGTGAAAACACACACACACCACACACACACCACATGCGCACACACCATACGCGCACATACCACACGCGCGCACACACACACACACACACACATACACACACATGGGTCACTCGCTACTCTACAAATAGGAGAATTGATGGACTGTTGACATTTCCTCGACCGTCGACTCAATCCCGACCTGATATGACTGTACTCCACTCCCCCACCTCCCTCCCTCCTCCCTCCATTTACTCTCCCTTTACCCACCCTCTCTTTCCCATTGAACTCCTTCCCTTCATTTAACCTCCCTTCTTCCATCTCTCTCTCTCTCTCTCTCTCTCTCTCACTATACTGGTGCAGCTCCATACTTCTGTCTCTCCCCCTTTCATTTCCTTATTGGCCTCCACCACTAATACCCCACCACTGGCCTCCAACGTTGCCCTCTGACATCACTGAGTCTTCCCAGCCTGTCGGCCTCCACCAGTGACCTTCATCTTTGGCCTCCATGACTTATCTCCGACCCTTGGCATCCTGAATCCTCCCTCCACATTCCAACCTCCACCCCAACATTTTAACCTCCACCCTTGTCCTCTACTCCTGAGTACCTCCAGCTTGGCGTCCTCAACTACTAACCTCCCACTCCGGGTTTCCAACTTGGCCTCGTAAGCTCCTTACTCTGTCGTCCTCCATCGTTGGTCTTCCACCCAAGAGTACTCTGGCCTCTCCTCCCCTCTTTCCAAGGCCTCGTGACCTCTTCAACCAGCTTCATGGCCTCCAGTAGGAATTTAACCTCCAACGCCGGGTCAGCTGTGGCGGAGTAATATAGGCTAGGCTTACGCTCTCACTCGCTGCCTCTCTCTGGTGATTTGCATGTGAGACAACAGCTCCATACTTCTGTCTCTCCCCCTTTCATTTCCTTATTGGCCTCCACCACTAATACCCCACCACTGGCCTCCAACGTTGCCCTCTGACATCACTGAGTCTTCCCAGCCTGTCGGCCTCCACCAGTGACCTTCATCTTTGGCCTCCATGACTTATCTCCGACCCTTGGCATCCTGAATCCTCCCTCCACATTCCAACCTCCACCCCAACATTTTAACCTCCACCCTTGTCCTCTACTCCTGAGTACCTCCAGCTTGGCGTCCTCAACTACTAACCTCCCACTCCGGGTTTCCAACTTGGCCTCGTAAGCTCCTTACTCTGTCGTCCTCCATCGTTGGTCTTCCACCCAAGAGTACTCTGGCCTCTCCTCCCCTCTTTCCAAGGCCTCGTGACCTCTTCAACCAGCTTCATGGCCTCCAGTAGGAATTTAACCTCCAACGCCGGGTCAGCTGTGGCGGAGTAATATAGGCTAGGCTTACGCTCTCACTCGCTGCCTCTCTCTGGTGATTTGCATGTGAGACAACAGTAATGTAGGGAGGAGGGACCCCCTCCTCCTCCTCCTCCTCCTCCTCCCTCCCTCCCTCCCTCCTCCCTCCTTGCCTGCCTCAGCTTACACCTTCATCCACACAATGATCTCCCTATTTCTCTCTCTCTATCTCTCTTACACTCTCTCTCTCTCTGTTTCTCCCTTCTCTCCCTCCTTTCTTCACTTTTTTTACTTCCATCCCTACCTTTTCATTCCTTCATCTCTCTCTCCTCACCAACTGAGTCCTCTCTTGTTTTTGATGGAGCGGGATGGCGGCTCTGAGCCAGGAGGAGGTGGTAAAGGCAGAGAAGGGTGTGTGTGTGTCTGTGTGTGTGTGTGGGTGTGTGTGGGGTGGGGGGGTGAGGGAGGCAGGGGAAGGAGGAAATGAGAATGGTGAAGCAGGGAGGGATGGAGAGAGGTGCATGAGAGGGAAGGAAGGAAGGAAGGAAAGTTTTTTGACGCAATGAAGAAAAAATGGGGGAGGGGAGGGAGGAAGGAGCTAAGCAGATGGTAAGTCATATTATGGAGGAGGTGAGGGAGGCAGAGCTGTGGAGGGAGGGGAGCTGTATTATGGGAGGAGGGGTGAGGGAGAGAGCTGTATTATGGAGGGAGGGTGCGGGAGACAGAGCTGTATTATGGAGGGGGAGGTGAGGGGACAGAGCTGTATTATGGAGGGAGGGAGACAGAGCTGAGGGAGAGACAGAGCTGTATTATGGAGGGAGGGAGACAGAGTGGGAGGGAGGGAGGGCAGAGCTGATGGAGACAGAGCTGTAGGAGGGAGACAGAGCTGTATTATGGAGGAGGTTGAGGAGGCAGAGCTGGTAGAGAGGGGTGAGGAGACAGAGCTGTATTATGGAGGGAGGTTGAGGGGGACAGAGTTGTATTATGGAGGGAGGGTGAGGGGGACAGAGCTGTATTATGGAGGGAAGAGACAGAGCTGTATTATGGAGGGAGACAGAGTGAGGAGAGAGACAGAGCTGGTATTATGGAGGGAGGGTGGGGAGGCAGAGTGTATTATGGAGGGGAGGGTGAGGAGACAGAGCTGTATTATGGAGGGAGGGTGAGGGAGACAGAGCTGTATTATGGAGGGAGGGTGAGAGACAGAGAGGGAGGGGAGAGACAGAGCTGTAATTATGGAGGGAGGGTGAGGGAGACAGAGCTGTATTATGGAGGGAGGGTGAGGGAGTCGGAGCTGTATTATGGAGGGAGGTTGAGGGAGGCAGAGCTGTATTATGGAGGGAGGTTGAGGGAGGCAGAGCTGTATTATGGAGGGAGGTTGAGGGAGACAGAGCTATATTATGGAGGGAGGGTGAGGGAGACAGAGCTGTATTATGGAGGGAGGTTGAGGGAGGCAGAGCTGTATTATGGAGGGAGGGTGAGGGAGACAGAGCTGTATTATGGAGGGAGGGTGAGGGAGACAGAGCTGTATTATGGAGGGAGGGTGAGGGAGACTGGATGTATACGTAAAGATGGCTGCACCTGAGCTTCACCTGAGACACCATACATGTAACATAACTCAACACTCCCTTCTCTCAAAGAGTCCACCTCACACCTCTTGTTGCCATCCGCACATTTGTCAGCCACACCTTCTATTTAAACCTGAATCACCTGAAGATTAGCCCCCCTAGTTGATTTCATCATAAATTAAACCACCTTTATGCTAGCCCAACCGCCCCCCCCATCCCCAGGTTGGGTTGGGATATTTAAGCATGAGGTGAAATATGTTGGGGAGCTAATCTTCTGGTGATCCCAAATCCTTTTATCCAACGCTATAAATAAAGCAGCCCTTTGCCCTGGTCTGTACACCCGAGGCTGCAACACTCTTGGAGGAGGAAGATTGACACAGGTGTTGGTGAGGACGTTGTAATCACCTGTGTGGAGGTGACAGACGAGCTACACCTGACATTTACCTGACGATGTATTTACTATGAGTTACTCTGCCCTTGTTGCTGTTGGTACTACTACTACTACTACTATTACCAACAGGGGTGACGGTGTGGTAATGGTGGTCAGGGTACTGTTGATGATGGTACTGTGGTTGGTGGTACCGTTGGTGGTGGTTGTACCGTTGGTGGTGGTACCGTTGGTGGTGGTGGTACCGTTGGTGGTTGTACCGTTGGTGGTGGTACCGTTGGTGGTGGTACCGTTGGTGGTGGTTGTACCGTTGGTGGTTGTACCGTTGGTGGTGGTGGTGGTGGTGGTGTGGTTGTGGTACTGTTGGTGAGTATAGTATTGTTGGTGTTGGTGTTGCATCATCATTGAGCTGTGTACAGACTAGACTACTTGAGGAGTGTGATCCTTAGTACGGCAACCATCTTTCTACACACCCTCCCAGACACCCCCCTCTTCTACCCTCCACCCCATCCTCTACCCCCCGCCCCATATCCCTTCCCGAGCCCCATACCCCTTCCCCCTACCCATACCCCTTCCCCAGCCCCATATCCTTCCCCCGCCCCATATCCGTTCCCCTTCCCCTACCCCCCGACCTCTACACACACTTGCTGTTGTACACACACATACACACTAATACGTACAGTAATATCTCTTTTCCCCTCTTGTCCGTCTGTCTGTCCATCCGTCTGTCCGTCCATCCGTCTGTCCGTCCATCCGTCTGTCAGTTGGTCTAGATAAACGGCTTCCACACCATATCGTAAGTTGTGTTGGTCGATTTACGAGGTGACTTCATGCGTAAGTTCCTTTATAGACAG
Organism: Homarus americanus; assembly: GCF_018991925.1. Lineage (NCBI taxonomy): Eukaryota > Metazoa > Arthropoda > Malacostraca > Decapoda > Nephropidae > Homarus > Homarus americanus. The sequence goes on from NW_024737088.1 coordinate 18,911, forward strand.
TGGATGAAAACCCGCCATCGATTTTGGTCACTGTTGAGGAGGAGAGGGGACAGGTACAGCAGGAGGAGGATGGGCAGGAGGAGGAGGCGCAGCAGGTATAGGAACAGGAGGAGGAGAAGGAGGAGCAGGGACAGCAGCAGGAGGAGGAGGAGGAGGAGGAGGAGGAGGAGGAGGAAAGTAGGACTAAGAGAGAAGGGGAATAGAAGAGGCGGAGGGAGGGGGAGGGAGGGAGGGGGGAGGAGGGAGGGAGGGAGGGAGGTACCACTCTACTGATGACTTGGAGTTTCTCAGGTCGAGGACGAGGGTGTAACTGAAGGAGGAGATCCTCTCAGTTAACAGCTTGACTGACTGACTGACTGACAGAGAATTTCATGACCAGCCCTCACTAACGCAGCTTTATGACCAGATATCATTAATTCAAACATATATTCGCGAAGTAGTGTGTATGGCTTTAGTGTGTATGACTGTAACATATTTGTGTATGCCTGACTATGGTGTGTGTATTTTCTGCATCTATGCGTGGAGTTAATGTGATCGTTGTATAATACATTCATACAACCTCTGTATGGGTGATGTATATATTGTACATTCATATTTCATACCTGCTGCCTAAACATTCATACAAATCAGTATGAATTATGTCCTTTTCCCGTATACACTTATACTTGACCAGCAATACTTACAAGCTCTTTTAATACACTCATACAACGTGTGTATGCAAGCGGCCTAAGAGGATTTTACAGTAGAATTCAAATGTGGAAGATGAGTTAATTTTTTTATGTTTTGAATTCAGTTTTGGTATTTTATAATTCAATCTCAACTTTTCTGATTAATTCCATTTCTTTTAAAAATTACCTCCTGTTGAATTCCACGTTAGTGAATTTAATCTTGATTATGATGTAGTTTCTTAACAACTTGTTGACTTCAGTGTTTAACTATTTTGAATTCAACTATCTTTTAACTTTTGTATTCTGTCATAACTCTCTCTCTCTCTCTCTCTCTCTCTCTCTCTCTCTCTCTCTCTCTCTCTCTCTCTCTCTCTCTCACCGCTAACGAGAGATGTTGCAAGGCCATTTTTCTCAAGAGCCTGGAGGAAAATTTTATGAATTTCACTTTAGCAATTTTTGTTTTGCAATATCTGCGAAGCGTGTCTTTTATAACCTTAGTGGGATTGGAAGGAGAGAGAGAGGGAGAAGAAGAAGTGAGTGTGTGTGTGTGTGTGTGTGTGTGTGTGTGTGTGTGTGTGTGTGTGTGTGTGTGAAAAGAGAGAGAGAGAGATGATTAAATATATGAAACATGAAAAACATGAAAGGTAAGCCAATTAGTTGCAGTGCCGGATTTACCAGCTGACGAGAGACAGTGCCAGCTGGGGTGAGACAGTGCTAGTGGGGTGAGGAAATATCAGCTGGGGTGAGGAAATATCAGCTGGGGTGAGACAGTACCAGCTGGGGTGAAACAGTACCAGCTGGAATGGCAGTACCAACTGAGATAAGGAAGTGCCAGCTGGGGTGAGACAGTGCTAGTGGGGTGAGGAAATATCAGCTGGGGTGAGACAGGTGCCAGCTGGGGTGAGACAGTGTCACCTGGGATGGCAGTACCAGCTGAGATAAGGGAAGTGCCGGCTGGGGTGAGACAGTGCTAGTGGGGTGAGGAAATATCAGCTGGGGTGAGACAGTGCCAGCTGGGGTGAGGCAGTGTCACCTGGGATGGCAGTACCAACTGAGATAAGGAAGTGCCAGCTGGGGTGAGACAGTGCCAGCTGGGGTGAGACAGTGCTAGTGGGGTGAGAAATATCAGCTGGGGTGAGACAGTGCCAGCTGGGGTGAAACAGTACCAGCTGGGATGGCAGGCACCAACTGAGATAAGGAGTGCCAGCTGGGATGAGACTGTGCCAGCTGGGGTGAGACAGTGCTGAGTGGGGGTGAGGAAATATCAGCTGGGATGAGGAAGTACCAGCGGAGGTGAGACTGTACCAGCTGGGGTGAGGACACACACACACACACACACACACACACACACACACACACACACACACACACACACACACACGACCTTGGCACACAGACACTCACACACCTCCGGCTCGGGTACTTAATTAGTTCACAGAGAGTGCCAACCTTCCTGGTGCCTCCACCTTGGGTCTTCCACCTTCCTCCACTGTTCTCTACCTATCTCCACCGTCCTCCACTGTTCTCTACCTATCTCCACCGTCCTCCACTGTTCTCTACCTATCTCCACCGTCCTCCACTGTTCTCTACCTATCTCCACCGTCCTCCACTGTTCTCTACCTATCTCCACCGTCCTCCACTGTTCTCTACCTATCTCCACCGTCCTCCACTGTTTCCCCTACCTATCTCCACCGTCCTCCACTGTTCTCTACCTATCTCCACCGTCCTCCACTGTTCTCTACCTATCTCCTGCGTCCTCCACTGTTCCCTACCTATCTCCACCGTCCTCCACTGTTCTCTACCTATCTCCACCGTCCTCCACTGTCCTCTTGCCTATCTCCACCACTAAGCGCCCACCAGTATCCACATACATCCACCAGTATCCACACACCTCCACCAGTATCCACACACCTCCACCAGTATCCACATACCTCCACCAGTATCCACACACCTCCACTAGTATCCACACACCTTAACCACTGTATCACATATTCAGCAATATCCACACACTTTAACCACTATCACACACATCCACCAGTATCCACACACCTCCACCAGTATTCACACACCTTAACCATTGTCCCACACAGCCAATAGTATCCACACACCAACGGCAGTATCCACACACTTCCACCAGTATCTACACACATCCACCAGTATCCACACACCTCCACCAATATCCACACATCATCATTATCCACACACTTCCACCAATATCCACTCCATCAGTATCCACACCTCCACCAGTATCCACACTCACTAGCATCCGCACACCACCACTAATGTCCACACACCACCAATATCCACACCCCACCAATATCCACACCCCACCAATATCCACACACCTCCAATATCCACTCCTCCCAGTATCCACATACCTCCACCAGTATCCACACACATCCACCAATATCCACAGCACCAGTATCCACACACCTCCTCCAATATCCACACAACTAGTAGAACATTTCCGTCTTTAAGGAGAATTTGCCCAAGATTGACTCAGGCACGTGGGGATGACCTGGTCTCGGCTGCGGTGTACAAGCATTAACGACCTGACTGATTAAGTTGTTACCCCTGCGACAGCTCAGAAGTCTCACTCGCTTAGGTGTGTGGCGGCGGCGAGGAAATAAACAGGTCGTGGTGTTGTGTTCATAGTCGTGTGTGTGTGTGTGTGTAATAATAATAATAATAATAATAATAATAATAATAATAATAATAATAATAATAATAATAATAATAATAATAATAATAATTAACGGTTTATTGAAAAAGTTCTGCAGCCCGAAGGCTGAAAATATACATTGGACATAAATGACTTATTACATACATTGGTGGTTTAACAAAAGCCTTCATTAGAGAAAGGTAAAGGAACATACAGTGAACATTCAGATTAATGTAGGTGTTGAACAGCAAACACGTAGTGTAGTAACTCTCTCCCAGATGGTGTTAGGAGGGACCTGATGTGGTGTAGTAATTCCCTCACAGATGGTGTTATGAGGGGCCTCACGTGTAGTAATTCCCTCACAGATGGTGTTATGAGGGGCCTCACGTGGTGTAGTAGTTCCCTCATAGATGGTGTTACGAGGGGCCTCACGTGGTGTAGTAATTCCCTCACAGATGGTGTTTATGAGGGACTTGACGTGGTGTAGTAACTCCCTCACAGATGGTGTTATGAGGGGCATCACGTGGTGTAGTAATTCCCTCACAGATGGTGTTATGAGGGACATGACGTGGTGTAGTAATTCCCTCACAGATGGTGTTATATGAGAGAGGTGTGGCCCCAGGCCTTCCTATCGTAGACGGATTAACACATCGCCGGTTGTTGGGTCTCATGGGCCGTTATCACTGGGTACCTGGGACCTCACTGTGTGAAGGTTAACTTGAATACGACTTTTACTGTTGAGTTGTTCTCACTGACTCAAGCACTGTTCACCAATGTTCACCTCTGTTTAACACTGGTTCCATTCCTTTCCCAAATGAAATTGTAACTTCTGGCGAGAACCTGTTGATACTCCGGTGGGGAGAAGTGGTTCAGGGGAGGGGGTTGGTATGGCCCAACTTAACAGTTGACCTGGCTGCTCCTAGAGGAGCGCCAGGTACGTCTTGACCCTTCGGTGGTCAAGGATGTAGTGTGTGTGTGTGTGTGTCTCCTCGTAGTATTTTATTTTGATTTGCTTAAAGAGTATCAAGGTAGGTAAACAAATGACTGTCTCGAGCATTACCTGAGATAGTGAGGGTGGTGTGGCGGTGATGTTGGGCCCCGACAGGGATGGTGGCCCCGACAAGGATGGTGGCCCCGACAAGGATGGTGGCCCCGGCAGGGATGGAGGCCCCGACAGGGATGGTGGCCTCGACAGGGATGGTGGCCCCGACAAGGATGGTGGCCAGAACAGTAACATTGGCTCTGGTATGGGTGACGGTGGTGAGGGCAGCAGGAAGACAGACGGTGGCCTTGCCAGAGGTAGTAGTAGCGACGGCAGTAACAAGGACACAGGCGGAGCAGCAGTGGTAGTAGTGATATTAGTAGTAGTAGTAGTACTAGTAGTGGTGGTGGCAATACTGGTAGTAGTAGTGGTGGTAATAGTAGTAATAAGAGTAGTAGTGGTAATAATAATAGTATTAGTAATAGTAGGAGTAGTAGTAGTGGTAATAGTAGTAGTAGTGGTAGTAGTAGTGCTAATGGTAGTAGTAGTAGTAGTAGCAGTGGAAGTAGTAGTAGTAGTAGTAGTAGTAGTAGTAGTAGTAGTAGTAGTAGTAGTTGTTGTTGTTGTTGTAGTATTACTAGTCGTAGTAGTAATAGTAGTAGTATTGGTACTCGCGGAAGTAAAAGCTACAAATAACACGAAATCAAGTGGTGGCTGCCGTAGGGGTGACCGTAACAGCGTGCCAATAGCAGTAACAAAAACAAGAAGAGGCAGAAAAAGCATGTAGCGAGGTGTGTTGTGGTCGGTAGTGGCATTGGTCGTCGGGGCTGTGAGAGTCGCTAGCCTGTGATCACGTTAAACCTCGAATAAACAGGTGAGGGCGAGACTCTACCCTGGAATGAGGTTTTGTAGGGAGAGACTGGTCGACACGTAACTTATTCCTGAGTGACTGGTCGACACGTACAGTAACTTACCTGAGTGACTGGTCAACACGTACAGTAACTTACCTGAGTGACTGGTCAACACGTGCTTTACCAAAGTGACTGATCAATATGTAACTTACCTGAGTGACTGGTCCACACGTAACTTACCTGAGTGACTGGTCGACACACGTAACTTACCTGAGTGACTGGTCAACACGTAACTAACCTGATTGACTGGTCTACACGTAACTTGCCTGAGTGACTGGACAACACGTGCTTTACCAAGTGACTCATCGACATGTAATTTACCTGAGTGACTGGTCCACACGTAACTTGCCTGAGTGACTGGTCAACACGTACCATACCTGAGTGACTGGTCCTGGTGAGCTGGCCAGCACGTGCTTTACCAAGTGACTCATCGACATGTAATTTACCTGGTGGCTGGTCACACGTAACTTGCCTGAGTGACTGGTCAGCACATGCCATACCTGGTGACTGGTCGCCGTACCATACCTGAGTGACTGGTCAGCACGTGCCATACCTGAGTGACGTGGTCGCAGTACCATACCTGAGTGACTGGTCGCCGTACCATACCTGAGTGATTGGTCCTGTACCATACCTGAGTGACTGGTCGCAGAAATTACCATACCTGGTAGCTGGTCGCAGCACCATACCTGGAAGTGACTGGTCGCCGTACCATACCTGGTGACTGGTCGCAGTGCCATACCTGAGTGACTGGTCCCCGTACCATACCTGAGTGACTGGTCGCCGTACTATACCTGAGTGACTGGTCGCCGTACTATACCTAAGTGACTGGTCGCCGTACCATACCTAAGTGACTGGTCGCATTACCATACCTGAGTAACTGGTCGCCGTACTATACCTGAGTGACTGGTCGCCGTACCATACCTGAGTGACTGGTCGCAGTACCATACCTGAGTGACTGGTCGCAGTACCATACCCAACTGACTGGTCGCAGTACCATACCTGAGTGACTGGTCGCATACCCAACTGACTGGTCGCAGTACCATACCTGAGTGACTGGTCGCATTACCATACGTAAGTGACCTGTGGAGAACCTGGAAATCTATGGAGGGTCCTGTTGGAGTCTGTAGGGAATACCTGAAGAATTGTAGATAATAATAATAATAATAATAATAATAATAATAATAATAATAATAACAATAATAATAAGCGATGGTGTTGACTACGAAGAGCAAATAATACAGCAGCTGAGATAATGACGTTTAAATTTAACATATTTCAAATTTTGAACTTTTTCCACTCAGGCTTTTTTGACATTTACATTTATACGTTGAGGATAGTGTAGAAATTCTCTTTTATCAGACTCTAGATGGTCGTATTCTTTTCTCCAGAACTATATATGTTAAATTTAAACGTCATTATCTCAGATGTACCACTAACATAATTCAAAGAGTAATTCTTTATGTACCCCATGCACACAAATAACCCTCCCCAACTACTGTATTAAAGGGGAAACAGCGGTGACAAAGTGAACAGGAGGAGAAGTGGGAGAGGAGGTGGAGGAGAGGGGGTAAGGATTAGAGTAGAGAGGATAATGGGAGAGTAGATGGCTCTCACCGTGTGTGTGTGTGTGTAGGAGAGGTTGACACAAGGACCCTGTTGACCTCACACGCGCACACACACACACACACACACACACACACACACACACACACACACACACAAGAATTTTTTTCCAGAATAAGTATCAATCTCTCTCTCTCTCTCTCTCTCTCTCTCTCTCTCTCTCTCTCTCTCTCTCTCTCTCTCTCTCTCTCTCTCTCTCTCTCTCTCTCTCTCTCTCTCTCTCTCTCTCTCTCTCTCTCTCTCTCTCTCCAAGGAACTTTTCTCCCGGTGTTCCTGTCTCAAGGATGCCGGTGTCTTCCTCTGGTGCTGTGGGAGACGGAACTTTAACCTAACATAGTTCCTTAATGTTCCTGTGTGTTGCTCCGTTAGCCCCACCCACCTGTTCACACTCATTCTCACTTACTCTTAATTACTCACTCTTACTCATTCACTCTTACTCATTCACTCACTCAATCTCATTCATGCACATACTCCTTTACTCACTCTGTGTTACTTGGTTCCCTCTTTCACTCACTCACTGAAGAAGAGGAGGAGGAGGAGGAGGAGGATAATGATGATGGAGGAAAAAGAGGAGGAGAGGTGATGGTGGTGGAGGAGGAAAAAGCAGTATTTATTTATGTCTGTCTGTCTGTCTGTCTGTCTGTCTGTCTGTCTGTCTATATTAAGTCTGCCTCAAGTCCTTTTTAGCCTCACTTCTACGCTTTTTTCACCATCGCCATCATTACCATCATCATCATCTTCATATTCTTCGTCGTCGTCACCATCATCATCAAACCAAACTTTTAAGGTGGTGGAGGTAGATTGGGTGGGGGGTCCTTCACCCCCTCTTCCTCCTCACACACTCGCTTACAAGTCTGAATATCTCTCTCTCTCTCTCTCTCTCTCTCTCTCTCTCGCAGGTAACAAAGTGTATGTGTTGCAGAGGAACTAACGTATGTGTTGTTTTGTGTTTGGGGCCAGAGTTGTGTGTGTGTGTGTGTGTGTGTGTGTGTGTGTGTGTGTGTGTGTGTGTGTGTGTGTGTGTGTGTGTGTGTGTGTGTGTGTGTGTGTGTGTGTGTACCTAAATAACTGTATTGTGTTGTGTTTTGAGGCCTGAGGTTGGCCTAAGGGAGGTGGTAAGAGAGACAGAACCTATATATAAACACATTGACTCACTCATTAATTAACTAACTTGTGTATTTTGTGTTTCAGGATCGGAGGTGTGTGGAGGCGGGGCGTGTTGTGTGCCGGCGGTGACGGAGGTGATGCTTGAGGCTGGCCGTGATTCCCTCAGTCAAGTGGTCAAGTCCACAGCTGACAGCCTCCACGCCGCCCTCACCTCTCACCGTGACACCTTCTACGGTAAGTCAATCAACCTCGCCAGTTCTAAGTCTATTTCCCTCAACTCGTGTGGCTTGTCGGGGCCCAAGATTATTATGTATCAGAATCCTGTCGGGATGGAGGAGTATTATGTGTATGAATCTTGTCGGGACCTAAGAGTTTAATATGTTAGAATCTTGTCGGGATGGAGGAGTATTAGGCGTTAGAATCTTGTCGGGACCTAAGAGTCTATTGTGTTAGACTCTTGTCGGGATGGAGGAGTATTAGGTGTTAGAATCTTGTCGGGACCGAAGAGTCTTATGTGCTAGAATCTTGTCGGGACAGAGGGGTATTAGGTGTCAGAATCAGTGTTAATGGAGCCCACCGACAGAAGGTCTTTTCCTATCGGGTGACCAAGCCAGTGGGGGTGGTGTCAGGTTATAGTGACGGGATCCAGAGTCTGCAACATTCTCTCTCCTCCACTCTGTACTTTTAAACTCTCTGCTCCCCCACCATCTAGCCCACCCACACCCAATCCCCACCCCATCCCCACCCCATCCCCACCCCCACCCCATCCCCACCCCCATCCCATCACCACCCCCCACCCCACCCATCCCCACCCCATCCCCACCCCATCCCCACCCCCTAAATATGGCGTATCTTTATCTAAAAAATACGTCCTTATTTTTTATTTTATTTTTTTAAATATGGGAAGCATAACTTAACACCCCCTTTGGTCTTTTCTAAACTAAAGTCGAATTAAATTGATGGTAGAGATCTGTCGCTTTGTGGCTGGGCAATATATATTTTTTGGGGGGTGGCATGTCTTTCGTGTGTGTGTGAGAGAGAGAGAGAGAGTCACTGATATGCTTTATACGCCACACTGTCCTATAAATTTACATACTGATGTTATCCAAGTTAATTGTAGTAAGACATTGTTTGAAGCCTCCAATTTGTGTGTGTGTGTGTGTGTGTGTGTGTGAGGGTCGAGCAGTTTACTGTGTGAGGAAACCAACCGATGATTATCACTTTCTTTATTGCTTAGCCTTAAGGAACCGGGGAATTATTATGTCACGTTGATATTGTGAACCTTTTGTCTGATTTTATGTGATGTAAGATGGCACTCACTCACTCACTCACTCACTCACCCACTCACTGACTTACATTCTCACTCAATTATTCACTGACTCACTGACTCACTCACTCTCTCACTTACTTACACACACACACACACACGGGCATAAGAACACCAAGACACGCAGCTGTCGGTTCACTGGTGCCAGTAAGTGACAGCTCCAATACACAGGCGGTATTTGATTAATTTCACTCGTGTAACAAAAGTTTGAGGCCGTTTTAATTACTGAAATTGTGTATTGGAAACAACTATCAGGGTAAATAATGTTTCAGAGGATAGTTAGTTGGCGCACCGCTGAACATTTTTTTTTTTTTTAAATAAAGTTGATTGATTGCTTCTGTTCCCGTGGGCATCCAATCAACGCTCTAGGAATACTCGTGTCGTACTTGTCTCATGTAAATCCTGCAAGCTAATTGGATGCCCCTACGTCCAGTCCTACCAAGGGGGGAGCATCTGATTACAAACCGCGGAAGATAGACCAAATGAACGCTCTCCTAAGATTTAGTAACGGACGTGAGTGGTCGATTTGCAGCCAATCGGAGTGAGACTCTTGGTGCATGGTGTGAGGTTGGCTGGCTGTGGTGGGTGCTGATGAGGAGAGGAGAAGAGGAGGAGGTGGTGAGGGGGAGTGGGGAGTGGGAGTGGGGAGTCTGGCAGTGTGGATCGTGTTACGGACATGTTATACTTGATGGGTTGAAACTGGATGGGATTTCGTAGATGAGGAAGAAGAAAGGCCTCAGAGACACCCGTGGGGACCGTACACCCAGCCACCCCCCCTACTTCAGTGTCCCCCTCGGTGATAGGTGAGAGGGGTTAATGGTGCAGGCAGGGAGGGAGAGGGAGGAAGAGAGGGTGAGTGGGATAGGCAGGAAGGAAGGACGGAGAATGAACGAGAGATGAAATTAAATATGGAGAAGTGGAATATAAGAAGGTAAGAAGAGGAGGAAGAGTGAGAAGAATCGTAATTAGACAGAGAAGGAAGTAAACAGTAAAGCGAAAATGCGAACGTAGAGAGTACATACGAGAGAGACGAAGGAGAGATGAAGTGGCAATGATAAATAAAAAGAATGAGGGGATGAAAAATAGCAATAAAGAAGCGAAAATAAAGTGTTAAACAAAGATTTGAAATAATTACGTAAATGAGGGAAAAAGAATAAAGAGTATACTAACGGTGAGAATAAATAGGTAATCTTTTGGTTATACGGTAGAGTAGCCTATTTCAGCCCCATCTTGAGTTCCACCGCTGTCAGTCCACCTTGCATACCGTAGGTGGCTGAGGATATTAGTCTTGTGATGTGAAAAGTGAGGACACGGGTTCGAGGGTGGTGACAGCAGGTGGCTAGTTAAGAAGGAAGAGGAGGAGGAGGAGGGACAGCAGACAGGAGGGGAGGGTGACAGATTGTAGACGGTCAATTTGCGGTGGTGTCCGGTGTCCAGCGTAGGGGGCGTGAGAAGATGGGTAGATAGATAGATAGATAGATAGATAGATAGATGGGGAAAGTGGATAGAAGGATGGTTGGGATGGGAGAATGTCGAGGTGGATCGTTAGAGGGGCGGATGAATAGTTGAAGGGATGAGTAGATATTATCTTGTTGGATAGATGGATTTTGGGAAGGGTAGATGAATAGATAATTGTAACCCACCTCTGTCCTCATCTGTCCGCCTGATTGAGAAGTTGAGTGAGTCATAACACAGTCTTATCGTGTGTGTGTGTGTGTGTGTGTGTGTGTGTGTGTGTGTGTGTGTGTGTGTGTGTGTGTGTGTGTGTGTGTGTGTGTGTGTGTGTGTGTGTGTGTGTGTGTGTGTGTGTGTGTGTGTGTGTGTGTGTGTGTGTGTGTGTGTGTGTGTGTGTGTGTGTGTGTGTGTGTGTGTGTGTGTGTGTGTGTGTGTGTGTGCTTCCCTGCCTACCTACCTGCATGTTCTCGTTAGTTCATGTGAGAGGTCACCGAGTGTGGGCTTGAATTCGCTTTGTTAATTTACAGGCCTCCACGTCCCCTGCCCTCCACGTCCCCTGGCCTCCACGTCCCTGCCTTTCATGTCCCTCTGGCTTCCACGTTCCCTGCCCTCAACGTTCCCCAAGCCTTCATGTCTCTCTGGCTTCCACGTCCCCTGGCCTCCACGTTCCCTGGCCTCCACGTCCCCTGGCCTCCACGTTCCCCTGGCTTCCACGCCCCTTGACCACGTCCCCCTGGCCTCCTCGTCCTGCTCTCTACGTCCCTGACATCCACGTCCTCCTGGCCTCCACATCCCTTCGACCTCCACCGTCCTGTGGCCTCCACGTACCCTGCTCCACGGCCCTTGACCACGTCCCCTTGACCTCCACGTCCCTTTGACCTCCACGTCCCTTTGACCTCCACATCCCTCTGGCCTCAACATTCGCACATTAATAACTCCTCTTAATGTACAGAAAAAGAACACCTCCAGCTGACTCACTCGTTTTTCTAATTGTTATTGTAAGTAATATTTGTAACATGGAGAGATTCAGGTGTTTCTCTCCCAGAATTATGTAAGCTGGATGAAACCCGTTTATAGAGAACCTCACCCAAAACACACACACACATACACACATACATACATACATACATACATACATACATACATACATACGGTAACGGCCCAAAATGCCTGAACAAGATCGAGTTAAATATACGTCTGGATACTTACAGAACAGTTATAGTTCCCGCTTTATGCATCATCAATGTTATAGATATATATAAGAATTAAAGACTTTATTACAGCTATAACAAAATAATGAACACACCAATAATATGGTATTCAATCCTATACTTACACCTGAGGCATCATCACCGTCGTTCCTACCGCCCCCCCCATGACCACACACTCATATATTACTTACCTGAGATATATTACTGTAAACATATACACAGGTAGTGGGAAAATTGTGGTAATTAATGTACATATTTGGCGACGCAATAGTGGGAATATAATCAATTTCTTTCTCTTAATTTATTATTATTGTTTAAATTGTTGTTCTTGTGTTAGGGAGATTTATTATGAAGGTCTTTAACTAACAAAGATGCGAATTATATTAAAACATGAATTATTTCTAAGGTATAGTCCACCTGCCGTTCTTCTTTTGTCGGAATCTCATCTATACCTCGAGTGACGTCATCAGCTACCTGAGTAATAATTGTCGGTGAGTTTGTATTTTTCATCAAAGTTTTCATAAAGTGGCTGCGTGTTTCATGATATTTTCGTCGTAAACATATGTCATTATTAATCGACTTGAGACCCGTGAACGTTAATTAAAGAAAAGTTTTGCCTTTACAGTTGGTAGTCAAAATATCTGCTTCGGATTCATGCTTGAAATTATATCGTAACTAAATTTACTACTAAATTTTACTACTCTTCGGGGAAATATTTAACGTAAAACTCATTCGGGATGTGGCCGAGGGAGCGGCAAGATAAGCCAGGAGGTGAACGATAACACAGAACATGAGAATGTGGAATTAGGGCTCCATGTTCCTGATATATTACCGGATCTCTGGTCTATATGTCGCTATTGGCAGTGAGGCGCCCATAGAAACTTCTCTCTCTCTCTCGATTGAATTGGCGCGGGACTAGATAATTAGGACCCGGTGGCCACATTCTCTGGGGTTCCCCAAATTACACGTGCGACATGTTGGCCGCCGCTGGCTTTCGTGTGCTAATGACCCTGGGCAGCACGTCAGCCATACAGCACGTCAGCCATACAGCACGTCAGCCATACAGCACGTCAGCCAAGCGGCGTGACAGCCAAGCGACGCGTCAGCCGATCGGAGCATCAGCCGGGCAACACGTCAGCACGTGAGCCGAGCAGCACGTCAGTCTAACCGCACGTTCGCCATACACGTTCGCCGTCAGCCAGACAGCGCGTCAGTACGTCAGTCTAGCAGCACGTCAGCCAGAAAGCACGAGATGGTTATTTCTCGTTGACGTGGCGAGAGACAATCACTTCTGGTGGTGGCGCCACGGTGGCGGCGGCGGCGACGGCGGCAGCGGCGGCGGCGGCGGCGGCGGCGGCAGGGGGAAGGAAGCTAGAGGTAGCAATCATTTGTTCCAACGTGTGTGCGTGTGTCACTACGTGTATGTTGCATCTCATGTTACAGCGTGTATGATATAACCTATGTGTTAAAAGTGAAGTGAAGCTGTAGAGAGAAGACTGAGAGTGTAACCACTAGTGAAAGCGGGGAGAGAATGGTGACTGGCGATAGAGGTCTGAGTGCGTGGAAGAGTACAGTGAGAGTGCGTCAACCCCCAAGGTTGAAATAGAGTCGTCAGGACCAACCCCGGGGCAACACCCATAACGGGAGAAGGTGGACGACCAAAGTGTGGTGGATGTAATGTGGATGAGAAACCGGTGTGGATTGGCAAGGTTGATTAGGAACACAGATGTGGAAGTACAAGGTGGCAAACACAGGTGTAAATGAAGAATACAGGTGTGGAAGAACAAGGTAAATTAGGAACACAGGTGTGGAAGAACAAGGTAGATTAGGAACACAGGTGTGGAGGTACCAGGTGGATAAAGAACAGGTGACACAAGGTGACCAGGGTGGCGAGGGCGTTGTGGCAAGGTAGTTTTTTATCGTTCGCCCTCAAGAGAAGCAATCTTGATTATGTGGTAACTTAACAACCACGAAGAAGGAGGAGGAGGAGGATGAGAGGATAAGGAGGAGGATGAAGAGGGGGAGAAGAGGATGAAGAGGGGGAGAAGAGGGAAGGAGGAAGGATGATTTGGGAAGAGGTGAAGGAGAAATAGGGATACGGAGGAGAAATGGGGATGAGAAGGGGGAGAAAGGAGAATTTGAGAAGAAGAAAGGGAAGAAGGAGGCTGTGGAGTAAGAGGAGGAGGGAGGAAGAAGGCTGGTGAGAAAGTGAAAGAGGAGGAGGAGGAGAAAGAATAGAAAAAGAAAGAAGAGTAGGAGAAGGAGCAGGAGAAACAGATGGAGAAAATTATCTTCAACCACAAGACACAAAAGAAAATATGATAATTAAAAGGCAAGAACAAAATAATGGCACAGCAGAATGATGATAAATGATGAGGTAGAAGAAGAGTAAACACTTAATGGTAAAGAGAGAGAAGAGCTAATGGATTATGACACAGAGAATTGGTGATAATTATTATAATAGAGTAATGGAACGAATGGTATAGAAAATTTTACGATAAAAAAGCGATAAAACGTAGAAGAAATGGTAGAGAAAGGCAATAAAAATAAGACTGTTAGTAATAAGAGTTGTGCTGAAGTTTTCTCACGAGTCATGAGTCAACAGCTTAATCACGAAACACCACGGGGGAACATATCGAGACTTAGGGTCATGCAGAGACGAGTGACCTTTGTATTGCTTCTTTGAACGTTTTGCTTCGATATATTCAGTGGCTTTTCAAGGTCATGTGACGAGTGTTTTATTTACGCTTAGCTGTCGGTATGGTTCAGTCCGTCGGTCCGTCTGGAGGTAGATGCTTTCTTGTCCACGCTTTAGTCTAAATGGTTCGTTAAAACTTCACCAAATAATCTTTGGTGAAGGTGATGAGGATAGAACTATCTGTTTGGTGGCCATCTTTAACTCCTCGTTTAAATGCCACCTTGTTTACAATCTACCATCTATAATCACTAAACCTTCAATCATCATCGTGTACGGTTACGAGCTCTTGTTGATTTTGGCGATGATGAAGCTAAAACTCTCCAACTTGGCGGCGTTTTGGCGGACACAGATGGTGTTGGCCCCCAGCTTGTTGGTGTGGCTTTACCCTGAATAATTTTTTTTAAACTTGATAATTCTCCCCAAAGTTGTTTGTTTATCTTTTGGGAGTCAGATGTTTTGGTTAGTGCGCGGGTTAAGTTTACAGTGTCCTTGCTCACCATGTTTATACCTATATTTACATTTGAATTCATGTTTTGGTGTTATTGTAGAATTCACCATAACTATTACCCCTATCTCCTCCCTATTCTCCCATTACCATAACCATTACCTCCACCACCACCTTCACCACTACTACCATCATCTACCACCACTACCACAAGTATCATCTACCACTACCAGCACCACCTGTTTCAGTAATGGGTCGTGCAGGGCAGTACTCACGCTAGGGTTCCGAAAATGTTATATCACTAATGGTGGTGGATGTTGTTGAGAACACACACACACACACACACACACACACACACACACACACACACACACACACCATTAATCTTAGTGGTGGTGATGGTGGCGGTATGGTTGGCTGATGGTTAGAGTCAATAATGTTTGTGGTAGTAGTTATTATTGTTGTTGTGCTCTGTGTGTGTGTGTGTGTGTGTGTGTGTGTGTGTGTGTGTGTGTGTGTGTGTGTGTGTGTGTGTGTGTGACCTTGAAGACACTGGTGCCTCCCGTTGAGCCAATGAGAGGTCAGGAACATCATCACGTCACGGGGGTTGTCCGCTGTTGTCATGAGACGCTTCAGTGTGTGAGTTTAATAATGAGATAATTGTAGCAATAATGATAATAATAATACTGGTAGTAATAATGATAAATGGATCCCAGTTTACAATATATCTTAGGATGTGTGTGTGTGTGTGTGTGTGTGTGTGTGTGTGTGTGTGTGTGTGTGTGTGTGTGTGTGTGTGTGTGTGTGTGTGTGTGTGTGTGTGTGTGTGTGTGTGTGTGTGTGTGTGTGTGTGTGTGTGTGTGTGTTCTGGTTGTATATTTTGACCGGTAAATTAAGATATGGATCGTCATAGGTCGTCTCATGTCAGGACGGTCACATTTGGATCACCACTTAGATGTGTTCTCAACCTCGTGTTAGATTAAATAGAATACTGTATATATCGTCTATGCTAACATATTTTCTCTCTTTCCTTCTCTCTCTCTCTCTCCGTCTTTCAAAATTATCCTTCGTTTGTTAGGTATTAGAAAATAAGTGTCAGAGAGAGAGAGAGGAGGCGCTAAAAGAGTTAGCCAGAGAGAGAAAGAGAGAGAGAGAAAGAGCTAAACCTAAATAGAGAGAGAGAGAGAGAGAGAGAGAGAAAGAAAGAGCTAAAGCTAAATAGAGACAGAGAGAGAGTGTGTGTGTGTGTGTGTGTGTGTGTGTGTGTGTGTGTGTGTGTGTGTGTGTTAGCTGCCTCCAGAAGAATATGTTTGGTTCATGTGTTGATATGTAGTTGATAAGTTAAGACAAGTGTTTGTGTGTGGTGTTGAGGAAGACATGGCCTTGGCTAACACATTCCCAAAAGTTCGTCTGTGAGATGTGAGAACGTATCAACATTCTTTCACTTCAAACTACGACGGAAAAATGGATTCTCATTGGTTTCTACGTTTTCACGCTTAATAAAATATGTGAGATTGGAAACCGCCTTAAACATGGCTCTGAACTAACAACTACGCCAAGTTCTTATCTCTTGCCAGGACAATGATAATCTCAGAGGTTTGTGTGTTAAGTCTTATCTCTAGCCGGTGATGTGGAGATACGACAAACTGACTCATTTAAACTTATGTAAATATGGCGGCCAAATTTCCGCTGAGACTCTACTGTGTTACATGTTACGAGGAAATATTTCATGTACAGTCGGCCACAAGAATAAGTATACACCCACGGTTCGTGTTGGAGACAAAATATCTGGTAACACTGTCCTGAACAGAACAGACAAAATTACAAAATGACCTGTGATTTATGTTTTATTCCTACATGTATGTTATAAATACATTTGTTGTGAATGCTTTAAAAGTGTCTTGTGTTTAAATTACAAGTAATATATTGTATCCAATGGTAGTAAACTTGTCGCTGAATGGGATTGCAGTTATCGTTCAACTCCTCCTCCTCCTCCCACGTTTTCTCTTACCCTACTTTTTCTTTTTACTGATGTTTGGATTAGTAAAAAGGAAGAAAAAGAGTAAATAGAAGAATAAAGAAAGGGAAACAGAAAATACTTAGAGATAACAGGTGGGGGGAGCTGGGTTTCATCATACATCTGGATGCGCAGTTTCAACGTTACCAGACCATTTTTGGACCTTACAGCTACAGTGTGTATACTTATTCCTGTGGCCGACTGAACATTACTGAAGTTTGAAGAATTCGTGTGTAGTGGGGGGGCAGGTGGTCAGAGCCAGGTTTGAGAGAGGTAGGGAGGAAATGGGTGAATGAAGGAGGGAGGGTCTGGGAGAATGAATGAGGGAGAGAAAGGAAAGGTGTGGGAGAATGAAGGAGAGAAAGGGGTGTGGGAGATTGAATGAGGGAGGGTGTGGGAGAATGAATGAGGGGAGGTGTGTGTAGTAATGGTGTTAGAACATTACTGTTCACAACAGAGTGTCACTCCGCCACCACTACGTCTATGTTGATCAGCCCCCTCTACCCCCCCTCCCTCATTTCCCCCCTACTTGATGTCTGTCTGTTTGACAAACCCACACCCACACACATCTCCTCCACCCTCGAGCATATATCTTCCACCTTCATAATACGCCTCTCCTCCATCACTCCCTACACTCAATATTATACATTTTATTTAGGCAGTTCAAACACAACTCCCCCCCCTCCCTCTGTCCTCTTCTACCTAATCTTTCCATTCTTTCCTTTCACTTCACCCAATCTTTCCTCTCTCCACACCCCCATGCACCTCCTCCTCTCCCTCCCCCACCCACTTTCCCTTCATTATTCCTCCTCCATCCTCACCCACCACAACGGTGTATGTGTGTGTGTGGGGGGGTGTGTGGGGGGTGGGGTGGAGCCACGACATCGATACGTCTATAGTCACCGGTTAAATCAATGACAATGCACGTGTCGCCGTGTGTGTGTGTGTGTGTGTGTGTGTGTGTGTGTGTGTGTGTGTGTGTGTGTGTGTGTGTGTGTGAAAGAGAGACACTTTTCTGCACATAATGAGCTTCGTGGCGGCCTTTCCGTCGTTCCTCTTATACTGTAGTTTGGTTCACTTAAATCAGTGTTCATGTGACGTTTGTGTACCACACGTGTTGTGTACCACATATGATCAGTCAGCACGAATTCTATTACCAACACCTGCTGTATAAACCCTCACTAACTTTATGTAGTGCACAGCCTTACCACCTCAACACCTACGCCAAGCAACTAGTTTGATGCGTTCACACCCCCACTCAACCTCTGCCAGAAATTTATCTTCCGAACTTCTAGGAATCCATCTCTGTGTCGTAGCTTAAGCCAGACACATATGGCCTACGATTCCAGTCAGGATATTTTTTTTTTACAAACGAATCTTTAAGAATTCGTGTTTGAGAGTCCAATTAGATCCAGCCTCTACATTTCCAAGCAGGGATGGGGGAAGGTTGGTGGAGGAGTAAGCTAGTGGAGCCTTGTATTCATTGAGAGATCAGGCAGCCAACAATAAATTACTCTTACTATTGGTAGTAATTAAAGTCCGGACACTCCTAAGATATTAGATTTATTTAGGGTAACGAGCCGCCACACCTTATCTGATTGTCCTCCCCCACACCTCCTTCCCTCCTTATCCACACAACTCTCTTAACTCCTACCTCCTTATCCCCACACCATATCACACAGCTCTAACTCCCTACCTCCTTATCCCCAGCTCCTTATCAGCTCCCTTACACAACTCCTTACCTTAGCCCCACACCTCATTACCCCACCTCCTTACCTTCCCATTTCCTTCCCACCTCCTTACTTCTCTCCTAAGCAGGTGCAAGGTGAGGATGTAAAGTGTGATGAAGAGTACAGCGTAAGGAGTAGCAGGGTGAGTACAAGATGAAGGATGCAGGACGAGGTGGGGTTATGATGCAGGGTGAGGTGCAGAGGTGAGGTGCAGGGTAGTGCAGGGGTGAGGTGGGGTGAGGTGCAGGGTGAGGTGGGGTGAGGTGCAGGGTGAGTGTGGGGTGAGCTGCAGGGTGAGGTGCAGGGTGTGGGTGAGGTGCAGGGTGAGGTGCAGGGTGAGGTCAGGGGTGAGGTGTGGGGTGAGCTGCAGGGGTGGTGCAGGGTGAGGTGTGGGGTGAGCTGCAGGGTGAGGTTCAGGGTGTGGGTGAGGTCAGGTGAGGTGAAGGGCGAGTCATAATCTGGTGTTGTTTAACATTCCTACTCACAGATCATAAGTCACTTGGCACTTGGTTTAGCAGAGTGCCAACGAGAGCCATATGTCTCGCTATTAGGTACTTGCATAACCCTGCGTGCCAAGGAGAGCCATATGTCTGCTTCAAATACTTGCATAACCCTACTGGGGAAACTCATGCTCGCTGTTAGGTACTTGCATAACCCTGCGTGCCAAGGAGAGCCATATGTCTCGCTATTGGAACCACCCTGCGTGCCAAGGAGAGCCATATGTCTCGCTATTAGGTACTTGCTTAACCCTGCATGTGTGTCCTCTTGGTAGGAGTCAGTTAAATATAAGTCAACGTAACACCACATAATTTGTTGAACGAATGTCTACATATTGACACAGATGTTGGTTAAATATGTATACTTGACCATTAGTTCGTTATGGAGACGGATTGAATGAAATTGTATTGAACTTAGATTTATTTCCTCGTGAGGGAATTAGTTAAAGGAGAGTTATTTAGCCTTAAGTGTGTCCGTAGAGTGTGAGTCAGTTAGCAGCAAGTGTGAGTTATTTAACCTTAAGTGTGTGTGTAGAGTGTGAGCTAGTTTGCCTTGAAGTGTGAGTGTAGGGTGTGAGTCAGTTGGCCTTAAGTGTGAGTTATTTAACCTTAAGTATGTGTGTAGAGTGTGAGATAATTTACGTTAAAGTGTGTGTGTATACAGTTAATTAGTTTACCTTTAGTGTTTATGGAGTGTGAGTTAGCTTACCTTAAGTGCATGTGTGGAGTGTGTTGCTTTCTTTTGCTTGCAGTACAGACAAACACTCTCCTCTGTTGACTAAATACATATATACGAGTAGTGGATCACCTGGTGATTGGCCCCCAGCTAATGTCACCTTAAGAATAACCTAACCAAACCTAACCTAACCTAACCTAACCTAACCTAACCTAACCTAACCTAACCTAACCAAACCTTACCAGATCCACCTAACCTAACCTAACCTAACCTAACCAAACCTTACCAGACCCACCTAACCTAACCTGACCTAACCTGACCTGACCTGACTGACTTTTCTCCATGCCTTCCTCCTCTCTTGTTTCTTAGCCGACATCATCATCATTATTCTTTCTTTTCTTATTTCTCTATTGTTTGGTGTGCCCTTCTTTCTCTCCTTTCCTCCTCCTTCCCACCTCCTCTCCGTACCTCGCCTCCTTCCCTTCCCTTCTTCTCTCCTTCTTTCCTTCCCTCCCTCCCTCCATATATTAACCTCCTCCTCTATTTTCATTCTTCCCCTTAACTGTTATACATCATAAATGCTCTCTCTCTCTCCTCTCTCTCTCTCTCTCTCTCTCTCTCTCTCTCTCTCTCAGCATATTTAATTTCATTTCTTATCTTCCTTTTTCTCTTCTCTACTTCATCATCCTTATCCATCTTCTTCCTTGCCCTTCTCTTGGTCTCCTCCTCCTCCTTGCATCACCTCCTCCTCCTCCCCCCAGGACAGACAACATTCCTGCACCTTGCTGTATTGCTTGTGTGTGTGTGTGTGTGTGTGTGTGTGTGTGTGTGTGTGTGTGTGTGTGTGTGTGTGTGTGTGTGTGTATACACTCAATAGAATTTAGTATACCCACTGGCTATACCCGTTGAGTATGCAAAATGGTTATACTCGTATGTTATATCCAGTAAACCCGCTGATTATGTTCAGTATACCCGTCGGTTATACGTATATACCGCTGGGTATACTCAGCCGCCACTGGGTATACTGAGTATACCCACTGGTTATACTGTGTTACCCGCTGGGTATACTCGATACAGCTGGCTATACTCGGTATACCCGCTGGTTATACTCCGGTATACCCGCTGGTTATACTCGGTATACCCACTGGTTATACTCGGTATACCACTGGTTATACTCGGTATACCCACTGGTTATACACGGTATACCCGCTGGTTATACTCGGTATACCCGCTGGTTATACTCGGTATACCCGCTGGTTATACTCGGTATACCCGCTGGTTATACTCGGTATACCCGCTGGTTATACTCGGTATACCCGCTGGTTATACTCGGTATACCCACTGGTTATACTCGGTATACCCACTGGTTATACTCGGTATACCCACTCGGTTATACTCGTATACCCGCTGGTTATACTCGGTATACCACTGGTTATACTCGGTATACCCACTGTATACTCGGTATACCCACTGGTTATACTCGGTATACCCACTGGTTATACTCGGTATACCCACTGGTTATACTCGGTATACCCGCTGGTTATACTCGGTATACCCACTGGTTATACTCGGTATACCGCTGGTTATACTCGGTACCCACTGGTTATACTCGGTATACCCACTGGTTATACTCGGTATACCTGCTGGCTATACTCAGTATACCCACTGGTTATACTCAGTATACTGGTTATACTCGGTATACCCGCTGGCTATACTCAGTATACCCACTGGTTATACTCGTACACTGGTTATACTCGGTAAACCCGCTGGCTATACCAGTATACCCACTGGTTATACTCGGTATACCCACTGGTTATACTCGGTATACCCGCTGGTTATACTGGTATACCCACTGGTTATACTCGGTATACCCTGGTTATACTCGGTATACGCTGGCTATACTCAGTATACCCACTGGTTATACTCAGTATACCCGCTGGTTATACTCGGTATACCCACTGGTTATACTCGGTATACCCGCTGGTTATACTCGGTATACCGCTGGCTATACTCAGTATCCCACTGGTTATACTCCAGTATACCCACTGGTTATACTCGGTATACCCACTGGTTATACTCGGTATACCCGCTGGCTATACTCAGTATACCCACTGGTTATACTCAGTATACCCGCTGGTTATACTCGGTATACCCACTGGTTATACTCGGTATACCCGCTGGTTATACTCGGTATACCCGCTGGCTATACTCAGTATACCCACTGGTTATACTCAGTATACCCACTGGTTATACTCAGTATACCCACTGGTTATACTCGGTATACCCACTGGTTATACTCGGTATACCCGCTGGCTATACTCAGGGCCGCGGGCGTTAATTCAGCACCAATTACGTCAATGACTTTGACTTTGGTTCATTAAAGACTATTAGCGCTTATGTGAGGCACTTTGTGGTGTGGCCACGGGGTCACCAGACCACTGTGGTAGTGTGGCCACGGGGTCACCAGACCACTGTGGTAGTGTGGCCACGGGGTCACTAGACCATTGTGGTAGTGTGGCCACGGGGTCACCAGACCATTGTGGTAGTGTGGCCACGGGGTCACTAGACCATTGTGGTAGTGTGGCCACGGGGTCACTAGACCATTGTTAGTGTGGCCACGGGGTCACTAGACCATTGTGGTAGTGTACAGGGGTCACCAGACCACTGTAGTAGTGTGGCCACGGGGTTACCAGACCACTGTGATAGTGTAACCAAGGGTCACCAGGCCATTGTAGTAGTGTGGCCATGGGGTCACCAGACCATTGTAGAGATGTGGTCATGGGGTCACCAGGCCATTGTAATGATGTGGCTACGGGATCACACACACACACACACACACACACACACACACACACACACACTATCTCGCTGGTATAGACAGACAGACACTAAAGACTATAATGATATATAAATACACGTCTGACCCAGGGACGCTGAGACGGATGAAGATCAAACACACGAATTAATATTGGTTAATGGTTACCAAACGAGGGTG
Source organism: Homarus americanus (assembly GCF_018991925.1). Classification (NCBI taxonomy): domain Eukaryota; kingdom Metazoa; phylum Arthropoda; class Malacostraca; order Decapoda; family Nephropidae; genus Homarus; species Homarus americanus. The sequence continues at coordinate 41,915 of NW_024737088.1, forward strand.
ATGATGGTGGGTGAGTGTTGGTGGTGATGATGCTGGTGGTGATGATGGTGAGTGTTGGTGGTGATGATGGTGGTGATGATGGTGGTGATGATGGTGAGTGTTGGTGGTGATGATGGTGGTGATGATGGTGGTGGTGATGAGTGATGCTGGTGGTGATGATGGTGAGTGTTGGTGGTGATGATGGTGAGTGATGGTGGTGGTGGTGATGATGGTGGTGATGATGATGGTGGTGATGGTGAGTGATGCTGGTGGTGATGATGGTGAGTGTTGGTGGTGATGATGGTGGTGATGCTGGTGGTGGTGATGATGGTGAGTGTTGGTGGTGGTTGTGGTGATGATGGTGAGTGTTGGTGGTGGTTGTGGTGATGATGGTGGTGATGATGCTGGTGGTGATGATGGTGAGTGTTGGTGGTGGTTGTGGTGATGATGGTGAGTGTTGGCGGTGAGTGATGGTGGTGGTGATGATGCTGGTGGTGATGGTGTGAGTGTTGGTGGTGGTTGTGGTGATGATGGTGGTGATGATGCTGGTGGTGATGATGGTGAGTGTTGGTGGTGGTTGTGGTGATGATGGTGGTGATGATGCTGGTGGTGATGTGGTGAGTGTTGGTGATGATGGTGGTGATGATGCTGGTGGTGATGATGGTGAGTGTTGGTGGTGGTTGTGTGATGGTGGTGATGATGCTGGTGGTGATGATGGTGAGTGTTGGTGGTGGTTGTGGTGGTGATGATGGTGAGTGTTGGTGGTGATGATGGTGGTGATGATGCTGGTGGTGATGATGGTGAGTGTTGGTGGTGATGATGGTGAGTGTTGGTGGTGGTTGTGGTGATGATGCTGGTGGTGATGATGGTGAGTGTTGGTGGTGGTTGTGGTGTGATGATGATGCTGGTGGTGATGATGGAGTGTTGGTGGTGGTTGTGGTGATGATGATGCTGGTGGTGATGATGGTGAGGTGTTGGTGGTGATGATGGTGGTGATGATGCTGGTGGTGATGATGGTGAGTGTTGGTGGTGATGATGGTGGTGATGATGCTGGTGGTGATGATGGTGAGTGTTGGTGGTGGTTGTGGTGATGATGGTGGTGATGATGCTGGTGGTGATGATGGTGAGTGTTGGTGGTGGTTGTGGTGATGATGGTGAGTGTTGGCGGTGGTGATGGTGGTGGTGATGGTACTGGTGGTGGTGATGATGCTGGTGGTGATTGGTGATGATGGTGAGTGCTGGTGGTGGTTGTGGTGATGGTGAGAGTGTTGGCGGTGGTGATGGTGGTGGTGATGGTACTGGTGGTGGTGATGATGCCGGTGGTGATGATGGCGAGTGTTGGTGGTGGTTGTGGTGAGGATGGAGAGTGTTGGCGGTTAGTGATGGTGGTGGTGATGGTACTGGTGGTGGTGATGATGCTGGTGGTGATGATGGGGGTGTTGGTGGTGGTTGTGGTGATGATGGTGAGAGTGTTGGCGGTGAGTGATGGTGGTGGTGATGGTACTGGTGATGATGCTGGTGGTGATGGTGGTGGTGATGATGGTGAGTGTTGATGGTGGTTGTGGTGATGATGGTGAGAGTGTTGGCGGTGAGTGATGGTGGTGTTAGGGTGTTGGTGGTGATAACGGTGGTAGTGATGTTGATGATAGTGATGTTGGTTGCATTGTGTTGTAATTGGAATGATAGTGATGGTGATTTTATTGTTATAGATGGGATGATGATAGTGATTGGTACCTTGTAATACTTATATAGGTGACGGTGATTTATTGGTGATTAGTGATAGTGATGATAGTAAGGTGGGGGGACGAGGATAATGATGATAGTGAGTGGGAGGGCGAGGAGAGTGAGTGGAAGATGGATAGTGATAGATCGGGCAGTAATAGAACAGGCTGGGCCGTCGCTGCAGGCTGAAGGCAATTTAGTAAAGGAGATAAAAGTTTGCCCTGAAGAACACCACCACCACCACTCGCCCGGAGGCTGACCATCAACCTTGTGAGACACCCTGTTAATTGGTGCGCAGGTGTCGTCGCATACCTGCCGAGGGGATGGAAGAGTGGGGGAGGAAGGGGAGAAGGAGGGGGGAAGGGAGCTCTAGATCCTCAAGAGAGATACTGCCAGTCAGCACAACAGGTTTTATGAAGGAATTTGCCCGAGTGTGCCCGGCTGGGTTCGTCATCTGTGTGGTGGTAGTGGTCGTGGTGGTGATGGTGGTGGTGATGGTGGTGGTGGTGGTAATGCCTGGTTGAAGTCTCGGTGATTGTTCACGTATGATGGTAGTGGTGGTGGTAAAAAATTCCTCGTTGATGTTTTGGTGATTGTAAACATGTGGTGATAGCGGCGGTTATATTGGTGTGTGTGGGGGGGTAGCTGATGTGTTGTTACGCTGGTCACATGATGTGGGCGACGCTGTCAACAAGTTTGAGGAAGGAATGTAAGCAATGCATGTGTGAGGAAGGAATTTATGACCCAATGTAGCCTGCATCTTACCCTGTTGCTGGCGAGTGGCAGGAGTAACCCCACCCTCCCCTGACACCCCCTCACACTACATGTCTCGTAGCACCGTCAGTAGGCCCACCCGTCACCTCCCCTTTCTCCCTCACCCTCATGTCTCGTAGCACCGTCAGTAGGTCACCCGTCACCTCCCCTTCCTGCCTCGCCCTCTCATACCTGTCTCGTAGCACCGCCAGTAGGCCAGCCGGCACCTCCTTCTCCCGCCTCACCTCCTGACGGGGAAGGTGTGTAGCTAAGCATGTTATCACACACACACACTCTTAAGGAACATTCCACCTCACTTAACCTCTACTGATTGGCAGGTTAAGACGAGCAGGATTACCGACTTCTCTGCTACGTGTCTTGAATGTTCCTTCGCCTCAGGTGGTTCACTGTCCTTGTTGTCACCCAAAGCACACTTAAGATATCACCGGAAGAATAGCCACCCCACACCCTGAACTTATTTCATCTTAAGATTAACCACCCTAACCTAACCTAACCTAAACTAACTCCATGTACTTTACAACTGTATAGCAAAGGTGTTTTAATCATCATAGATAAAGAAGCTGTAGGCGGCTAATCTTCAGGTAATGTGGACATCCTAACATTATGAACTGTTTCTCATCTTCTGCGACCTTCCCAGCAACTTTTTTTTTTTGGGAGAGGAGGGAGGAGGAGGAGGAGGAGGGGGGTCAAGTGGTTTAAAGTCTGGCAGTGAGGTTCAGGTTGAGTGGCTGGACAGGGTTTGTGCCTTTGTTTACGTGAGCATTCCTACACAGGTGATGGTGGGAAATGGTCAACCCGTTTGGACCTGTTGTTGCCATCTGTGTGTGTGTGTGTGTGTGTGTGTGTGTGTGTGTGTGTGTGTGTGTGTGTGTGTGTGTGTGTGTGTGTGTGTGTGTCCCTATGAATTTATCCCTTGTGTAGTTGATTAAGGCGAGGCGCGGTGATTTGCTCAGGTGTCCCGGTGAGGCTGCAAGGAAATAGGTAAAATACAGGAGATAATTAAGAAAATAGATGAAATACTGAAGAAAATTAAGGAAATATATAACAAAATGGATAAAACTAAAGAAAAAGCCTTAAAATACCTCCATGGACTAAGGAGAAAATAAGACAAAAATAAAGTAAGTAAATGAATAGAAGAAACCAAAACACATAGTACAGTAATAAAGATTTACGGGAACAGCAAGAAATATTAGGAAATAGTATTGCCGGAAGACGAGAGAGAGAGAATTTTATTATGCACATGTGAGGTGGCGGGTTGCGGGCGGTCTTAACTACCCGGGGGTGTAGTTACCTGTACCGCCTCTTACGCTGTCTGCATCATGATCATTCCAAAGTTATGTGTCGGTCATGTACTGTGTCCCCCCCCCTCCCCCCTCCTGTCCGGCCGGTACTGTGTGTGTGTGTGTGTGTGTGTGTGTGTGTGTGTATGTGTGTGTGTGTGTGTGTCTAAGTAGGTAGCATCATGGCCTTTTTTGAATGATAATTAACTTTACATAAGTCAGAATTACACTTATTAGGAGACAAGTTTTGGTGGTATTTTGTGGCACTTACAGTGGGAAGGAATGGCACCCTCTACCCGGCAAGCAGCACCACCACCAGTATGATGGGTGTTGTAGCAGCATCACCAGTATGATGGGTGTTGCCAGGCAGCATCACTAGTATATGATGGATGTTGTGCAGCATCACCAGTATGAGGGTGTTGTAGCAGCATCACCAGTATGAGGTGTTGTAGCAGCATCACCAGTGCCCAGTATGAGGGGTGTAGCAGGCAGCATCACCAGTATGAGGGGTGTTGTAGCAGGCAGCATCATCAGTATGAGGGGTGTTGTGGCGGGCAGCCAGTATGAGGGTGTTGCACATCACCAGTATGTTGTAGCGGGCAGCATCACCAGCAGCATCACCAGTATGAGGGTGTTGTAGCAGGCAGCATCACCAGTAGGGGGTGTTATGAGGGTGTTGCATGGCAGGCAGCATCACCAGTATGAGGGGTATGTTGTAGCAGGCAGCAGGCAGCATCACCAGAGTATGAGGGTGTTGGGCAGCATTCACCAGTATGAGGGGGTGTTGTAGCAGGCAGCATCACCAGTATGAGGGGGTGTTGTAGCGGGCAGCATCACCAGTATGAGGGGGTGTTGTAGCAGGCAGCATCACCATTATGAGGGGGTGTTGTAGCAGGCAGCATCACCAGTATGAGGGGGGTGTTGTAGCAAGCAGCATCACCAGTATGAGGGGTGTTGTAGCGGACAGCATCATCCTCCCACAGGAAATGTCGGAGATGCCACGTCTGCATTACCTGAGACAACACCCCTGCACCCTGCTATCCCCTGACCACTTGTGTAGGGAGTAAGAGTATACTTTGTGATACTACTTGGTACACACCTTCTACACCGGCACACTAACTCACTTAACACAGCTGTAGGTCACGGGTTAGGTAAGGTATCTGCGTTAGTCTGTTTCCCGCATCTCTTGGCTACATTGTCTACAAACACACGAACACCATAAGTATAATGTCACAAAAATTATACAGAGACTGTACCGTAAGTAACTGTGTTCTGTCAGCCCTATTATGGTGAAGATAATATTTACTAGATTGTGTCTGAGAATCTGTGTACGAGTATATCTAATATTTTGTCTCTTAATCTCGTATATATTTATCACTTGTTCTCCGTCTGTCTGACCATCTGCCCGTCCGTCCGTCTAGGAGCTGTGAACACGATAACTCCAGCAACTAGCCATGTACTGTAACCAAACTCGGTGTGTTGGATGTATCACATCAGCATCTCTTTAAGACGAGGTAGTTTGTGTGCCAGGCCTTGTTCAGAGTGACTTTTGTTGTGGCGCCACGGGTGACAACTTATCTACCTTTAAAGTGACAACCTTGTCCTTTTAGATGAAGATAATCTGTGTTTGTGTACGCTGGCAGATGTGCGTGTGTATGTGTGTGTTGACAGATACGAGGCGAGAATTCAGATGAAGGCTGGGAGCTGTTTTGGTGGGTGACGATGGTGAGAACTGTTTCCAGTGTGTTGTTGATGCTGCTGACTTTGTTGATGGTGATAATGTACTGTCCTTGTTATGGTCCGTGTTGTTGTTCTTTATTAATCTTATTGATGATGTTGTACTTGTTAAAGCTTCTGTCAACGGTGTTAGTGGTTATATAGAGATCGTAGATGTGATAAAAGTTAATGGTCGTTGTAGTCGTGATAATGGCGGTCATCATTAGAATAGCGATCGTGGTGGTGGTGTTTGTAGTGATAGTGTTGGTGGTGATCTTAGGGGTGGTGATGGAGATTGAAACTTATATTCGTGGTAGTGGTGTTGAAAGTGGAGACTGGTAATAGTGATGGCAGTAGTTATTAGCGGGTTAGGTGTCAGGTAGCAGTGGTGGTGGTGGTGGTGTAGTGCTGGTAGTGGTAGTAGTGGTAATGGTGGAAATAGTGACAGTAGTGATAGTGGTAGTAGTGGTAGTGGCGGGTTAAGTGGCAGGTATCAGTAGTGGTAATGGTGAGAATTTCTTGATCATCCTACTCTCACTTTCTTATACTTTCCCTCGCCCACTCACTCTTGTTTGGCTTTCCCCATCTTTCCCACGACATTCCATCTCTCCTTCCCTTCCTTTCCGTCTCCTCCTTCTTTCCTCTCCTTCCTCGCCCCTCCCTCCTTCTCCTCTTCCACCCTTCCCTGTCCCTCCTCACCCCTCTCTCTCTCTCCATTCTCACCCCTCCTTCCCTTTCCTTCCTCCCCTCTCCTCCCTCACCTTTCTTTCTTCCTCCTCACCCCTCTCTCTCTCTTTCTGCTCCTCACACCCTCCCTCTCTCCCTCCCTCCCCCTTCTTACCCCTCCCTCTCCCCCAACCTCCTTACGCTTACTTCATCCTCTTCTCTTTCAATCCTCTTGACCTCTGCGGTCTCTACCCATTATCCCCCTCCTCTTCCTCTTCCCCGCAGCTGCCTTCTGTTTCCCTTTTAACCTAACCTAGACGAACAGGTAGACACAAACTCCTCATCTGTCAGACGAAGATTCGAGGCAGGAACAGCGGGGCAGGTGCAGCAGGAACAGCGGGGCAGGTGCAGCAGGAACAGTGGGGCAGGTGCAGCAGGAACAGCGGGGCAGGTGCAGCAGGAACAGCGGGGCAGGTGCAGCAGGAACAGCGGGGCAGGTGCAGCAGGAACAGCGGGGCAGGTGCAGCAGGAACAGCAGGGCAGGTGCAGCAGGAACAGTGGGGCAGGTGCAGCAGGAACAGTGGGGCAGGTGCAGCAGGAACAGCAGGGCAGGTGCACCAGGAACAGTGGGGCAGGTGCACCAGGAACAGTGGGGCAGGTGCCAGGAACAACAGGTCAGTAACAGCTGGACGGCGGCCCCAGACATGTTCTCCTTGGCAGGTGTGTGGAGGACCCGGGTGAATGACCGCCTCACCCCTCCCAGCTACTCTCCCTCCTCCCCCCATCCCTGTATCTACCTCTCCCCGCCTCTCCCTCACACTACCTCACCTCTCCCCGCCTCTCCCTCCCTACCTCACCTCTCCTCGCCTCTCCCCTCACACTACCTCCCTCTCCTCGCCTCTCCCCTCCCACCTACCTCCTCTCCTCTCCCCTCCACACCTCTCCTCTCCTCCTCACACACTACCTCACCTCTCCTCGCCTCTCCCCTCACACTACCTCACCTCCTCCGCCTCTCCCCTCCCACTCTCCACCTCTCCTCGCCTCTCCCTCCACTACCTCCACCTCTCCCCTCGCCTCTCCCCCTCACTTACCTCCACCTCTCCTCGCCTCTCCCCTCACACCTACCTCACCTCTCCTCGCCTCTCCCCTCATTACCTCCCTCTCCTCTCCTCCTCCCTCCACCTCTCCTCACCTCTCCCCTCCCACCTACCTCCACCTCTCCCCTCGCCTCTCCCCTCCACACCTCCCACCTCTCCTCGCCTCTCCCCTCACACTCACCTACCTCCCACCTCTCCTCGCCCTCTCCCCTCACACTACCTCCCACCTCTCCCCTCTCCCCTCTCACCTCTCCCCCACCTCTCACATCTCACAGCTTATCACATCCCCCCTCTCCCATTCGTATCTCTCACCTCTCCCATCCCTCTTTCTCATCTCCCCCACCTCCTCGTACCACTTCCTCTTCCGCCTCTTCCTCACTCCCACACTTCTTCCTTTCCCACCTCTCCCATGCTGCCTCATTTTCCTCTCTCACCTCCCTCCCGTCCCTTCTTCCTCTCTCACCTCCCTCCCGTCCCTTCTTCCTCTCTCACCTCCCTCCCGTCTCTTCCTCCTCTCACTTTCCTCCAACTCTCACTTCTCCCCCAGCCTCCCCTTGCCCGCTCCAAGGCTACGCACGCACTAGAGCTTCTACCTCGGTGACCCCAGCGACAGTCTGCCGCTAGGTTATTGTGATGTGGTTCTCATGTGGACTATGTGGTGTGGCTCTCATGTGGTGTGGCTCTGAATTGGCGCTGTGGTGTGACGTTATGGGGTGGTTCTCATGTGGTGCTGTGGTGTGGCTCTGATGCGTGATTTTCTGATTTGAAGCTGTGGTGTGGCTCTCAGGTGTGATTCTCAGATGTGGCTCTAGGGTGAACTATGATGTGGCTCCCCAAGGTGTAACACAGTCCAGGTATACGGCTCCTCTGTGACAGGATCAACGAAATTACCTCATTTGAAAAGGGGAGAAAATAAATAAGATATAAGGAAGGGAAGAGTAACAAGAGGGAAGAAAATGAGAAAATGGACCAATAAATAGCGAGATAATGTAAGGGAGAAGGTGATAATTATTAGGGGTGGGACAGGGATTAATTGTTATGAGAACGTGATTGATAAGGAGAGATAATGAGACTATAATTAATTCTTGGTAATACTAATTAATATATGAAGGTTTTGGAAGGGTTGAGGAATTTAGGTAAATAATTATGGATGGTGGGTTAGCTATTGTTGTTGTGAGTATGAGGATGTAACGTTTGGAGGTAGTTTATCTATTATGGATACAGGTATAGGGTACATATACAGGTACAGGTACACGTACAGCTATAGATACAAGTACAGTTATAAATTATCAGTATATGTATTGTTATCAGTACAGGTAAAGATACAGTTACAGGTATTGTTATCGATACAGTCATCTCAAAAACTCCGTGTCTCCTGAACGAGTCAGTATCGAAACTAGATTAAATAATACAGCACCGGCAGTGTTGAGATCCTGAACTACACGCACCTGTGAGTATTCTTACCTGGGCATGTTATACACTTCTCCTCTAACATTCCGCTCTGAATGTAATAGTGAATAAAATATGAACACACAAATGGTTCCTCACTTCCTCTTTCATTGGTGTTGTCACCATGGACTCCTCTCTCTCTCTCTCTCTCTCTCTCTCTCTCTCTCTCTCCTGAGGAAGATGACAACTTATTGAGGTTTTCAGGGAAGAATGTCATTTATTATAGATATGAAAATTATGACCTTAACAATTATGACAACACAAATTTGAATATATTTTACATGCATATCAATAACATGTTTATACGAGAATCTCGATTACATAGAATAAACACGAGGTAAATGATATACAGGCGCCTATTTTTAAATTGAAAGGCGAATATAAGCTCCTCATGCACGAGATACAAAACAAATATATATAATAGACAGTGACATCTTGTGGCTCACCACCTACTAAATCTCTCCCAGCGGCGGGGAATGTATAGAGAACTGTCTCACGCCCTATGTTTACTAAAGATTGGATCACTTGTTTTAATACGAGTTTACGCGTTTTAGTGTGGTGGCCTGACCCCTAAACACGAGTAGCAGACGCGGGGGCTCGGAGCAGTGCACACAGCTCGTCCCAAACGAGCGGATCAGCGGTTACCCAAACTACAGTATATAGCGACCCAATAATGCCATCAACCTAGGTGTAGTGAGAGGTGCACCGGGCGGCCAAAACTGAGGACTGGGTGATGGTGCGATAATAAATGCTCCCGGTGGAGTTATGGTCTTCAGTTTGTGCAGTGTTCCTTACCGAATGTGCTTTCTAAGAAAGAAAGTGCTTACAAGACAGGCATAAAAAGTGGAATAATAAATGTTCCCAGGCAGAGTATTTGTTCAAAGTAAAGGATTTAGAAAGCGCCACTGTAGAAGAAGCTGCCTAACAAATTGGTGTTCTAGTCTGAAAGGCGGCCATAGTACATGTCGGAGCCGTAAGTCCATGTGTGCATCATACTGATGTTTTGTTAAGACTCTGAGAAGGTCGACCACACAACTTCATATTTATGTTTATATGGAAAAATATAGCAAAAAATAATATATTTTATTACGTTTCCGTCGCAAATTTATATTTTTCGAGTACTGTATATTGAACTATAATTTCACTCAAGAACTCATGTTTTTGCAGGAGACATTGTTTCCATCTGTTTCACACGCCAATCAACGTTTCTCTTGGTGTCTCGTGATACACTTGCGCATGCTTAGTGTTTCGAATATCTAGTTCAAAGATTCTCTACTCAAATATTGTTTTCTACAGTATTAGTATCTTTATAATGTTTGCTCTCACATTAGTGATTTGTGTATAAAGTCACCAGGCGTGAATAGCTCCACCTGTTGGGACGCTCCCGGCAACTATACTAGGCGCCATGTTATTTAACGCGTGCTGCAAGAAGCTTCATCTATGGATTGAAAATCAAAACTGAACCAGATGACTCACAGGGTCGCTCCAGCGGTTCATTCTGATTGCCGAGGACACGACTTTTTAAGATGACTGTACAACTACAAGTTTAGTTTACAAGTACCGATACAAGTACAGGTATATCAAAATATTAATTGTCCACAAACTACTTACGATCCGTGCTGAGTGTACAAGTATGGCGGGAGGTAAACAACTGAGCTGTGTTCAGTTGCATAACTTGTAGCGTTCGTATTACTACATTACTTTTACAACTGAACAGCAGCGTAGTTGGCTATTCGAAGTTTTTGTAGCGCTACAAACGCTAAAGCTCGCTGAGGTGGGCAGCTCCGTTGTGTCAAGATGTTTATAAACATGAAGGATGGTTGACTGGAGGAGGTTGAACCACATAGCAGTGCCTGTGGTCTAGGACAGCTTGTGCTGCAAAGAACCCAACCGGAGGAGCATGGTAAGCCATTATTCCCGCAGAACACCGCTAAGACACCACACCGTGATTAACGTAACCATAGCAGCCTCCCTGTTTGTTTATGCAGTGCGCGATGACTTCACAAACCGTTCAGTTCCCACCATAACGAGCTAAGATTTTCCGTACTTAGCTCCCAACTGAACCCCACCTAGTTGTGTGTGTTAGGGGATGTAATATCAGGTGTAGGTGGGGAGAGGTCAGTGGGTCGTGTGTTATTCCCTCCCCAAGGATATTGTTCGTGTCACCATGGACGGCCCACATCAGCGACAATAAGGACTACCTCTTGTCTCCCTCACCCTGGTGATCATCCGGGACTCTTGCTGGTTCCTCTACCCCCTCCACACTCTCTCTCTCTGCCAACGATATATTGGTTCACCATCAGTGTTGTGTGTCTCACCAATTTATTCACCAATACTAATAGACTAATTTCAGTGAAACCTGTGGCCCCACTCATTACATTCACATCCCCTAACAAGGTGATTTAATTCAGATGGATAACCACCAACACTAATGGAGCAATTTCGGTGAAACTTTGGCTCAAGGTCGGACATCCGGGGCATATGTGTGTGTGTGTTATGGTGGTCTACAGTGTTCTTGATCCCAGTCGCTTGTTACGTGTTGATGGTAGTATTGACCTCACCTCACCCTATACACCACTTGTGTATCCTCCTCTCCCGGGTTTTGCGATGTTTGTTGATGGTGGTTGTGTTGACTAGTGGTGGTGGTGATAGTTGTTGATTGTGGTTGTGTTGGCTAGTGGTGTTGGTTGTTGATGGTGATTGTATTGGCTAATGGTGGTGGTGGTTGTTGTTGATGGTGATTGTATTGGCTAGTGGTGGTGGTTGTTGATTGTGGTTGTGTTGGCTAGTGGTGGTGGTTGTTGTTGATGGTGATTGTATTGGCTAGTGGTGGTGGTTGTTGATGGTGATTGTATTGGCTAATGGTGGTGGTTTTGGTTGATGGTGGTTGTGTTGGCTAGTGGTGTTGATTGTAGTTTTTGTTGATGGTGATTGTATAAACATTTGACAGGTATCACACACCAGTAGTTATAGTGATTTATGCTTTATCTGGTTATTTAAGTACATTAAACTACTTTATTCTTTGTTATTCAGACCAGGTAATACTGGTAATGATTGAGTGGTATAGAATTGGTAATTTTCAGTAACATCAGCGGAATATAATGTTTTAAACTTTGTCACCTTATCGAAACTCAGAGAACAAAAGGTTATCAATTTAAGACATTCCTCTTCAGTAAAGATGAGATTAAATGAATACTCGGTTTAAAATACGTTTGGACAGTAGCTAAATCAATTATCTGTGCAGGTGGGGATCGATATGCTTCGAAATTTTACGTGTGACTAGTGACAGCCCTCATATACCAATATTTATCGTCCATGGTCTCATATTGTTTCCCGCAAAGTATGCACAGATAGTTGTTTTAGCTACTGTACATCAAGAGCACAATAGCATAATACACACCTTAATACTAGAGATATTCTTTCACTTCTCATTTACTGTTTACATTACACTTAGCTGGTACATTAGTTCTGTTCCAGTGTTCTTCCACCTAAGAACCTTTTGGACAGTACACATCTACACCGGTATTGAACAGCTGCAACCTTAAACCCCAGAAAATGACTTTATTTTATGTAACTTAATCTAGATAATAATTTTAAACTTAAATCATAATGTTTACTTTATAAAAGATTCATTTAAGTAATTAATTAATACATAGAAATAAACAATTTAGTCATATTAATTATTACCATTACTGTTCATTTAAAATAAACAATTAATTACTTCCTGTATAATACATATAATCTTTAAAAAGTCATTACACAATAACATCATAATATTAAGTCCTTTCGATTAATAAAGAATTATTTTGTTTATCAGGGATTATCATATAAATTTCAATGTTTCACTTACTGTGTGCGTGTAAATATCAAGTAGGATTACTTATTCCTTATGTCACTGATAAATAACTAACAAAAATAATATTCATCTCACCTTCTGGGATATTTCTAACACAATCAGCCAGACTTCAGCATGTCTGTTCGATTTGCCATCAGCTCCTCCTAATATACACCCGTCTTCCACATACGTACAATATACCCAGATGCTTATTTGTTCTTATTTTTATCTTTATAGTGTTGTATAGTAGGGGGTCCCCGATTTACGAACGCCCACCGATACGAACGAGGAACTTTTAATTTACAGTATTATATTTACCTAATTAATTATTTTTGTTTACATTTATTTACTGTATTTTGTCATTCTTTTTCTTCTTTTCTCTTAAATTTAGTTATTTTAGATGTATACAGTAGCCTCTCACCAATAATGTTTAATAGGTGCCTGAAAAACACTGTTATTAGCAAAAACGTTATTTGTGTGACATTAAAATACATGTAAAAAGGGTTTATTGGTGCCGCTGCCACAAGAATTTCACCCATTTTTTCCCCTTGAAGCCCTCCTAACACTTTTTGTTAGCTGAAATAAAAAGAATTGCTGTTCAATCATCATAATAAAGAGTTTGAGTAATATAACACTTAGTTTTTGAGGTGCTTGGTGTGATGATTGTTCCGTATCTGAGGGCCGCTAACACTTGTACTGTCTTTCATTCTACAAGCTAACCATTTCACAAGAAAATGCTCTATTATCACTAACAACCTGTTTCTATCGCCTTTATCATTCATAGCTCGCCTCGCATTTCCATCGCTACCGAAATATTTTTAGCCAGCACAATACTCTTCTTGGTCTCCTCTAGGTTCCTCTTAATATTTCGCACTGTAGACTCAGGACAGTTCAATTTCCTCACTTTAAAAGTTCCCAGTCATTCAGGTGGCAAATCACTCCCTCCACCACCTCCCCTAGCCCCCACAGACAAAAATGCGGAAGCCATTATTGATCACTGACCCTAACAACCACTGGTTATAGTGGCGAAAATCTCACACGTGGGCGCAGCGCTGTATTCCACTGAGCGTGTGTGAGAGTGAGGCAGAGTGGACAACTACGTCATCAACATGGCGGCAAACAAATGCTATTATTGATGCGCTCGAACGCTTCCCGCGAAATTTCCGTTATTCAAGAGAATCCAGACGTTATTATCGAAAATGGGTATCTATTGTAACTTACCGTTATTGTCGAAAACGTTATTGTGGAAGTCGTTATTGGCGAGAGCCTACTGTATAAGGACTTAGGCTATGATATAGTGGGATTTTAAACATTGTTCTGTAAGTATACACATACTGTAGTATGTGTTCCGACTTCCGTACTTATCCGACTTAAAAACGGACGGAACCCGCTCATAACCTGGGAATCCCCTGCTATACAGTTTTTGCTTTATTCATCAGACACATTCTGTGGTTACTTATATATTACACTTTTCTGTGAATAATAATCATCTCTGTGAAAACAGTTGTTGACAACTTAGTTGTTGAAGTGCAGTAATAACATAACAACATCTGATTTTCTTTAAACAATTCAGATAAGCAGTGTTATCTCCACCTCCCCCCCCCCCGCCCCAGATTCGCTTTTCCCGGACTTTCTCATTTTTCAGACTGGGGTCTGCCCCCAATCAGTCCGATTTATCGAGGTTCTACTGTAACATAAGGTCTTTACTTTTCATATTCCTCAACCTAACTGATTTAGTTAATAATAATTTCTGTTTACTGCATACATTTACTTTTATCTCATGACATAGTTTTTCTCCTGGTGATAATATAAATTTTCCCTGATATGTAGAGGAAAACCTAATTCTTGTTCCGTTTATCTAATTTTATTTACTTTAATATTACTTATAGCATAACACTTCAATGTTGTATTGCTTATCAGCCCACTGTATAAAATTATCTTGTGTATTCCAAACAAAATTACTTCTACTCATTAAGTCTGTAGTAGAATATCTGTGGACATGTAATAATTCGATACCATTAAAAATTGATTTTTTTACCATATTTTGTTTATTTTATTTAATTTCAAAATGAATTTGACCTATAACCGTGATTTTTTTATTTGAAACAGAAGTCAAAATTCTGAGACACTTTCTAATAAGTCCCGCAACACCTAAATTGATGCATGGTTCTCCCTTGCACATTTAAATTAATTATTTTTTTCTTCAATTTTCTTCCTAATCTTCATCTTATTTATTGTTAGCCTTACACAATTTCTTATCTTGGGTTACTTCTTCACATACATTATTATTTACTGCCTTAAATATTCGGTCACACCCTGACTTGACACAGTCTGGTATAATAAGTTCTTTGTCGGACACAACATGGAAGCTTCGATGCAGTTTTTTTTTCTGTTTCGAGAAATGTGAAGAAAAAATCACAGGTAGTCAAACCAGATGAGCCTGGAGGGAGAGAGAGAGACCATCACTACTACTACTAAAAGGCAATAGAAACATGATATTTACTTAGTAAACATGTTTGCGGCCGCGTTGTCTTGGTGCAGCATCCAGTCCTCCAAGTGTAAGTGAAGCCCCCAGGCGATAACCTCCCCAAGTTTTCGCTGCAGGAATAGTGATGTCTGGGGGGGTAGACAGTGGCTATCTTCCCTGGCTGTAACTTACGTCAGCTGGAGTTCTCGTGTGGTTGAGGTCTGATGAGGGCGCCCGTCTCTTTTTGACTCGCTTTCAAGTCCCCGGTGGTGGGAAAGAATAAGTTTCGTACCTCCCAGAGCCTCGTTCTCTTTCATCTCCGTGTACGTATATACCTGTTGGCTCATGAGGTAAAGGGACTGGGAACATGTGAAGATTGGACACGCTAACTTATTTTACCTTCACCTTATCCACTCTTTGACCTGACTTAACCTAACCTATTCTGACCTAACGTAACATAGCCTGACCTGACCTAACCTAACCTAGCCTGACCTGACCTGACCTGACCTGACCTGACCTAACCTAAGCTAACCTAACCTAACCTAACCTAACCTGACCTGAACACTACACGTCGGTACACCTCTGTGCTCGCACTTCATTTTTATATCCTTTTTCCTTTTATTTATTGTGTTTATTTATTCTTTTTTGCCGCCTTTCTTTCATCTTAATCATCATTTACTTTTCATCTTCCTCTAATTTCCAACTTCCTTCTTCTTTTCTTTCATCCTTGCCTTTCTTCCTCCTCTTATTTCCTTTCTTCCTCCTCTTTCCTTTCTTCGTCTTTTTACCTTTTTAGTCCCTTATTTTTTATTTCTTCCTCCGTCCATTTCTCGCATCCTGTCTCCCCCTCCACTCCCCTTCTCCTCCTCCAGATCGGCTCTCTCCTCCTCCACCCCCCCACCCCTTTCTTCTCATATCTCCCAACTCTTCCTCCTCCTCCTCCAACCACTCTAGCGCCACTCTCTCAACTCTTCCAAACTGAGAGTACTCGCTTCATGTCAGCACGTATCTCTCTCTCTCTCTCTCTCTCTCTCTCTGTATTAATATTGATAATTTCTCTATTCATTTTGTCTTCTCATCATGTGTGTGTGTGTGTGTGTGTGTGTGTGTGTGTGTGTGTGTGTGTGTGTGTGTGTGTGTGTACAGGGAGACGAGGGACAGTCAGCGGTCATAAGACACACACACAGACACACACACAGTGTGTGTGTGTGTGTGTGTGTGTGTGTGTGTGTGTGTGTGTGTACAGGGAGACGAGGGACAGTCAGCGGTCATAAGACACACACACAGACACACACACACACACACACTCCGCCATGTCAACCAATCAGAGCTGTGTTAATGTGTCAGCTTGGCCCATCCCCAAACACCATTATAACCAATCATTGTGTCTGATTGCCTCTATCCCCACCCCTCCTTCCTTTCTTTCTAGCTTCCCCTTCCCCCAACCTCCCCACTTCCTCATCCCCTCCCCCCCTTTCTGTCCTCCCTACCCTCCATCATGTCCACCCAACTCCTCTTCCCCTCCTCTTTCCTACATCTTCCCTCTCTCCACCCTTTTCACCGATATTCTACTCCTCCTCCTCCTCTTGTCTCCTTCCTTTAGCTTCCTACCACCTCCCTTCCCACTTCATCTTTCTTGCTCCCTCCTCCCTTATTTTCGTTTCACTAGATTCTCTCTCATTTCCTCTCTCCCTTCCCTTACCCTAGCTAACAAACAGCTGTAAACTAATATTCCTAATCACCCCCTTCCTCCTCCCCTTCCTCTTCTTTTTCGTCTTCTACATTTCCATCCCTTCTCCTATCCTATCTCCACCTTCCTACCCTATCCGCCCCCTTCCTCTACATTACATTCACCTACACCCCCGTAAACGCCAACGCCTATTATTACTATTAATTATTATTATTATTATTATTATTATTATTATTATTATTATTATTATTGTTATTATTGTTATTAGCATAATTTTTAATTGATATGGGTTAAGTTACGAAAAAGTAATGGCGGATACTGGAAGTCCCTGAACATAGGAAATACGAGACACGAGATATGGAATCTTTTGGCGTTATCGGAAAGGTGTAATTGTGATAATCTGCACCAATTACCGGTTTCTTCTTTTTTATTTTCGCCTCCTCCCGCCACTACTTCTTCCTCTTAATCCGCCTCTTCTTCCTCTTCTTCTCCTCTTTCCTCCTCCTCCTCCTTCTTGCCATTCCATACTTTTAACGTTAGAGAGCTGAAGTTTGGTAGGGAGGTGCGGGTGACTAAAAAGTATCTGTATGGATGGGGGAGCCAATGACTTCCCAAATGCTCTATGCAACTCGTGATGTCCCGGGAGAGTTGTTATGTGTGGCTCTGTGGCCTAATGATCCTTGTACATTTGGTAACCGAACATCATATACGCCGAAAATGAGACACACTGCATTACTTACGTTAAACTACACAGGGCAGGAAAGCGCGTATCCCAATATCTATCATCCGTGGTCTCAGAATGTTTCACACAGTGTAGACATATTTTTTTGTGATACTATACACCATGTGGGAATGAACACTGTGTACACTGAGGGGAGGTGTATACAGTCATAGTACTGGGCCTATGTAAACACGGTATTTTGATCTCTTGATTGAAAGCGTGGTTATAGTGTGAGGGGAATATGTGTATATGTCTCTCTCTCTGTGTGGTATGGTGAACTGACTGATGTATATATTTGTGAAAGTTGTATTGTGTTTGGTTGACAGGGTCTCTCTCTCTCTCTCTCTCTCTCTCTCTCTCTCTCTCTCTCTCTCTCTCTCTCTCTCTCTCTCTCTCCTCTCTCTCTCTCAAGTCTCCTGAGCTTACACAGCTTATCCCTACTATCTTTTCTCCACCTCCTCTTACTTCATTTCTTCTTCTTCCTCCTCCTCTTCCACTTTACCTCTCCACCCCACCTCCTTACGGCCCCACTTTCTCTATCTCATCCTCCTCCCCACCTTGTCCCCCACTCCTCCTCACGTCCACACCTCCTCCTCCTACTTACCTCCTCTCTCTCTCTCCTCATCTGTTAGGCCAGTTGCTGACCCACAATTTCTCTGGTGTTTTATAAGGCAGATAGAGCAGGTCACCCTCACGCTCGCCTCCACTCCCAACTTGAGGTAGCGTCTCTCACCTTAGCCCAGCCTCACCTCCCTGTGGTGCTGTGGTGGTAGTGTGATGTAGTGGTGGTATAGTGTAGTGGTAGTTTGGTGCTGTGGTGATGGTGTGGTGTTGGTGATGTGGTGGTAGTGTAGTGGCGCTGTGATGGTAGTAGTGTGGTAGTGCTGTGGTAATATTCTGGTAGTGGATGCACAATTTTGTGGGTGGTGGTTTGTGTGGTGTTGGTTGTTTGGTTGTGGCTGAAGAAGGGAACAGGGATGGGATATGTGGTGGTGATGGTGGATATTGTGAGGGAGAGGAGGAGGAAGGAAGGGAGATGTGGTGGTGATGGTGGATATTGTGAGGGAGAGGAGGAGGAAGGAAGGGAGATGTGGTGGTGATGGTGGATATTGTGAGGGAGAGGAGGAGGAAGGAAGGGAGATGTGGTGGTGATGGTGGATATCGTGAGGGAGAGGAGGAGGAAGGAAGGGAGATGTGGTGGTGATGGTGGATATTGTGAGGGAGAGGAGGAGGAAGGAAGGGAGATGTGGTGGTGATGGTGGATGTTGTGAGGGAGAGAGAAAGGAAGGAAGGAAGGGACATGTGGTGGTGATGGAGGTGAATTAGGCTGTGGCGGTGATTTACTAGACCCAACAGGAGGATGAGGCAGCAGTGAGAACGACTAATGTGTTTTTCGCGTGTGTTGCTGCCTGTTGTCACTGCCTGCGGCCTCCTGCTGTATACCTCACTGTCACCCAGGTTTTGTGTGTGTGAGAGAGAGAGAGAGAGAGAGACTGGAGCACTTTGATATACTAGGGGAGGCGTTGCTCTTATGGCGAATTAGGTGACAGTGAAGGAGGTATGTTGGTAGGTGACAGGAGTCGAGGTTCACTTAGTCCCTTGGGTGGTGTAGTGTGAGGAGGTTGTCGCCATCCCTTCAGGTACTACTACTTCAGGTGAGTTAGTTATGAGACGTGAGGGGGATGTGTGTTGGGAGGTGAAAGGTCCAGTTATGGCTGTGGCAGTGCTGTGTTTGTGTGGGTCTTGTGATAAATTTGGTTAAGGGAAGTGTTCAGTGTGGTAGACTTGATGGAGAGTGGAGGAAGTGAGAGGGGGAGGATCTTGCAGGTGAGAGGGGAAGGGATTTACAGGTAAGAGAGAGAAGTAAGAGGAGAAGGAACTTGCAGGTGAGAGGGAAAGGAATTTACAGGTGAGAGAGAGAAGTGGAGGGGAAGTGAGAGGGGAAGGGACTTGCAGGTGAAAGAGAGGAGTGGGGAAGGTTTAGGTCAGGTTGAACTAGACACAGGTAAGGGGTGTTTGCCTTTACCTGAACGTGCGTGCCACCTTTTCTCTTTTTCCTCCTCCTCCTCTTCTTCCTCCTCCTCCTCTTCTTCCTCCTCCTCTTCTTCCTCCTCCTCCTCCTGTTCTTCCTCCTCCTACTCCTCCTCCTCATAACCCCCATTTCCTCTCGCTTCTCCTCCTCCTCCATTCCCTCCTTTACCACCTTATCCTTCCTTCCTCATCACCTCTCTATCCTCTTATTCCTGCTCCCTCCTGCCACTAGCCAACACATCCAAAATAATCGCTCACAAATCACTCCTTTAATCTCCAATACGGCGATTACTCACCCATTATCACCCATCTTCATTATTAATCCCCCCCCCCTGCGTTTCAGTGGACCGATAATTCGCCTTACGTGGATTATATTTGTGCCCAGTTTGTGGTTAATCCTTCATTTTCTTTACCCTCATCAACGTCTGGTCGATAAATCCTGCCTTGTTTATTGTCCTAGTAATCCCCGGTGGTAATCCATACGGGTAATTCGGTTAATCCCAAGGGTATTTTTCGTTATATAGGCCGACACTTCCGGTTTAGTTGTGTTGATCCGGTCTGTGCTTCCGTAGATTGGGGGGATTCTATTGATTATATTACGGTTTAGTAATCTCGTGAGCTGAGAGTAGAAACAGGGGGGGGGGATAGTTGTAGTAATAGTGGTTGTAGTAGTTGGGGGTAATTGTTTTGTAAGTAGAAAGTAGTAGTTGTAATTGTGGTAGAAACTGTCTTTATCTTGTCTATCTATGTATCTATGTCTTTTTTCCTCTTGTGCGTTTGTGTGTTATTATTGTGTGTCTTCGAGGTAGTAGATAATGACGAAAATTACGATGTTATTTACTTAGACTTTAGCAAAGCATTTGACAGAGTACCACATCAAAGGCTTCTGAGAAAAATTAAGGCTCATGGTATCGAGGGGAAGTTTTAAATTGGATAAAATCATGGCTCACCGATAGAACGCAGAGGGTCAGCGTAGATGGTGTTAAATCTGAGTGGGGCCGTGTAACCAGTGGGGTTCCCCAGGGGTCAGTACTAGGCCCACTCTTGTTCGTAATCTACATAAACGATCTAGATACTGGGATCAGCAGTGACATAAGCAAGTTTGCGGATGACACCAAAATAGGGCAGCAGATTAATTCAGGGCAGGATGCAAATGCATTACAGGAGGATCTAAATAAACTGCAGGGGTGGTCTGAAAAATGGCAAATGAAATTCAACACCAGCAAGTGCAGCGTACTAAATATTGGAAGAACAAATACTGATAATGTATACAGCCTGAACAACATCAACCTAGAGAAGTCGACTTGTGAAAGAGACCTAAGGGTACTTGTAAGCCCATTACCAGCAGCCCTAGAAACAGTGCGTTAATGTTCGAAATAAGGCAAACAGAGTATTGGGTTTTATATCTAGAAGTGTAAGTAATAAGAGTGCAGAAGTCTTATTGCAACTATACCTTGCGCTAGTCAGGCCACACCTCGATTATGCGGTTCAGTTCTGGTGCCCTTATTATAGAATGGATATCAATTCACTAGAGTCGGTGCAGCGTAGAATGACGAAAATGATTCCGGGACTTAGAAACCTTCCATATCAGGATAGGTTAAAGAAACTTAACTTGCATTCCCTAGAAAGACGAAGAGTGCGGGGAGATATGATAGAAATATTTAAGTGGGTGAAAGGAATCAATAAAGGTGATATAGATAAAGTTCTTATAATATTCGAGCAGGATAGGACTCGAAGCAACGGATTTAAGTTGGATAAGTTTAGGTTTAGGAGGGAATTTGGGTTGGGGTTGAGGGACGAGGCATCAACTTTGTAGTAAGTGCGGGAACTCTGGAAAGTTTCAAAAGGAGGCTAGATAGATTCATGGATGATAGAGAGTGGTAGTAACTCTCGACAGGAGCTGCCATGCGCAGGCCAACCGGACTATTGTAGACTCTTTATTTTATTATGTTCTTATGTGTGTGTATGTGTGTGTCATAAGAGAGGCATTACACAAGTGCTCCAACAAAACCCTCCTTAATAGAAGTATGATAGTGAGACACTGAGAAAAAAATAAGTGTGTGTAGAATCAAGAGTGTAGTGAGTGGTACTTAAGCAAGTGTGTGTACGTGTTTGTGTGGAGGGGAGGGGAGGGGAGGGGGCGTGTCTCAGAGGCGTGTAGTGTAGTATCACAACAGCACAAGTGTCTAGTGTCTTTCTCGGTACGTAAATGAGACGAGACATTGTGTATAAGTGTGTAGTGAATGTGTGTGCATAAGTGTGTAATGAATGTGTGTTTGTGTAGTGAGGCTCTAAATTCCACAGTTGTACACACACACACACACACACACACATGGGGAGGGAAGACCGTGGTTGAGGGAGGAACAGAGAGAGAGAAGGGGGAGCTGCCCACAAGTCCCACAAATACAACAAAAACTCTGCGGGTGATCTAGTTACGACCTGTGTGTGTCGCTCTCCTCCCCCAATGACAGACTTGTTGACCGACATCCATGGTTCACTGGTTCATTGGTTCACTGGTTCATTGGTTCACTTGCTTCCTGGTTTACTGCTTTTTCTTGGTCACAATGGTTCATTTGGTAAATTAACCACATCAGGCAGTTTACAGTGTATCATCGTATACCTTGATCATGGGCTGGGTAGAGGCAGCGTGCGACCTTGGAGTGGGGGAACTACTATGCAAGCGCTAGAGACCAGCAGCTTCATACGAACAAGGAGCCTCGGGAATGACGAGAGAAAACCCGATTCACCCGAAGATTTGTTCCCCCTCCCCTCTCTCCCAGCTTATTTAACAGGAAGAGTAACCAACCTAATGTTACCTTGGGGGGGGGGATGGAGGCTAGATTAAGGTATAGCGTTAGAGTGGTTTAATCTTTAGGTGAAATAAGCTGATAGGGTGAACCGTGAAGCCTTTGGTAATGGTTGGTATGCACGAGGGAGGGAGAAAATAGTGAGAGAATAGAAAGGAAAAATCATTGGAAAGTGATTATTATCAGTAAAGTCAGTCGGGAGAGGCGGTCATAAGGCGAGGTCAGGTAGTCAGTCAAGATAGGCTGTTATATGGCTGGAGACGCAACTACTAGACGTAAACAGTTGGAGGACAAAGGACTCCTGTACCCACCCACCCCCTCTCTCCCCAGGCCTCGTGTCGCCAAAATATTACAATTTGCCTTAAAAATCTTGACGACCATTTTTATTTTCTGCACCATTTTGTCTGTGGCATTTATTCCAATGTTTTGTAGTTGAAGCATTTTATTGGCCGGCTGAGCCAATTTTGCCTGGTTTATGGTCGTGTTGGTGGGCGTGGCTGTAGAGTGTGTGTGTGGGGGGGGGGGTTATTTACCATCCATGTTACTGTTTATTTAATGTTATGAATACAACATTAGACACAATATAGGTAAAGGTAACAGATATACTGTATATTTTATAAATGAACAAAATGAAAATATAAATATATCGTTCAGTTAGATACAGGTATCGAGTGGAAGCACAGATGAAACTTATATGAAGACACGGGCTTGTTCATGTACTTGTTCCAGAAGTTCGGAGACTCGTTCCAGAAGTTCGGAGGCTCGTTCCAGAAGTTTGGAGACTCGTTCCAGAAGTTCGTAGACTCGTTCCAGAAGTTCGTAGACTCGTTTCAGAAGTTCGGAGACTCGTTCCAGAAGTTCGGAGACTCGTTCCAGAAGTTCGGAGACTCGTTCCAGAAGTTCGGAGACTCGTTCCAGAAGTTCGGAGACTCGTTCCAGAAGTTCGGAGACTCGTTCCAGAAGTTCGGAGACTCGTTCCAGAAGTTCGGGGACTCGTTCCAGAAGTTCAGACTCCTTTCAGCAGTTCCTAGACTCGTTCCAGCAGTTCAAAGACTCGTTCCAGCAGTTCAAAGACTCATTCAGAGACTCATTCCAGCAATTGAGACTCGTTCCAGCAGTTCAGACTCGTTCCAGCAGTTCAGACACTATTTTCAGCAGTTCAGATACTTGCTTCAGCAGTTCAGATGCTCGTTCCAGCAGTTCACATGCTCGTTCCAGCAGTTCAGATACTCGTTCCAGCAGTTCAGATACTCGTTCCAGCAGTTCAGATAATCGTTCCAGCAGTTCAGATACTCGTTCCAGCAGTTCAGATACTCGTTCCAGCAGTTCAGGTGCTCGTTCCAGCAGTTCAGATGATCGTTCCAGCAATCAGTGATTCGTTCCAGCAGTTCAGATACTCGTTCCAGTAGTTCAGAGACTCGTTCCAGCAGGTCAGTGACTCATTCCAGGAGCTCGGGGTCTCAGTCGTGTCCAGGGGCCGGTGTTCGTGACTGGGGTAGGGCGTGAGGCAGGTGGTAGTGTCAACACGAGGTAGGACCACCCAGGCTCACTCGTGTCCATAATATAATGTTTACAATGTTTTAACTCATAAAATTGTTTTAAGATCAATGTCTTATTAAAAAATTATGAACATTTTATTAATTTCTACGACTGAGTTTGTTCCTATACTTGGTTAGGTCAATGGAGAAGTATATAATTGTATTTTTTTTTATCTATTTGAATAAAATGAAACACTAAAATAGTGATAAAACATAAAGTAATAATAATAATAATTTAGCTGAATTCTAATTTCCCGCTTAAGGTTGGATAATAGAATCACCAGCATTAGTTAGTAGTTAGTTTAAAATATTTAAGAGTAATTAACCAACTAGACTTATTTATAGACATTTCTCGACATAATTACTGATGCGACATAAATATATTAACAGATATAATAATTGTGTCCATGGAGTTAAAAGCTCATGTTAGTATTTTTTTATTTTTTTTTAAGAAGTAAACGTTTAAATAAATCAACTTAGTTAAAGTATCTTTTATGATTACAGTTTTAACATGACGAAAGGTTAACTTTAACATGGCCATTTTTCTTACTCCAGGATTGTATTAATTACATTTATAGTAACTAGTGCTGTTATTGTGTTTAGTGATGTAATTTAACTAAACTAATGCTCAGAGATTATTTGTTTTACATAAGAATCGGACGAAAATACAACTGTGATTGTGAGCGAAATAATAATAATAATAATAATAATAATAACAACCGTAAATAATATTAATAATTAAGCAGATAAGTGTAATATATAGCATTGGAAATAGAGTGAGAGTGAGTGAGAGTTGTAATAGGATAGTGATGGTGAGTGAGAGTTGTAGTAAAAGAGTGAGAGTGAGTGAGAGTTGTAATAGGATAGTGATGGTGAGTGAGAGTTGTAGTAAAAGAATGAGAGTGAGTGAGTTGTAATAAGTGAGTGAGAGTCGTAGTGAGAGTTGTAATAAGTGAGTGAGAGTTGTAGTAAAAGAGTGAGAGTGAGTGAGTTGTAATTAGTGAGTGAGAGTTGTAATAAGTGAGTGAGAGTCGTAGTGAGAGTTGTAATAAGTGAGTGAGAGTTGTAGTAAAAGAGTGAGAGTGAGTGAGTTGTAATTAGTGAGTGAGAGTTGTAATAAGTGAGTGAGAGTTGTAGTAAAAGAATGAGAGTGAGTGAGTTGTAATAAGTGAGTGAGAGTTGTAGTAAAAGAGTGAGAGTGAGTGAGTTGTAATAAGTGAGGTGAGGTTGTAATACGTGGTGAGAGTTGTAATAAGTGAGTGAAAGTCGTAGTGAGTGAGTGAGATTTGTAGTAGAAATTGGTGAGGTTGTAATAAGAGAATGAGAGCGAGTGAGAGTTGGGGAAATACACTAAATGGCGCTGACATTCACACCAATGCGCCATACATTCCTGTTGTCAGCTTTTAAATGGCTGCTCAAATGTTTCCTCCACGCTGTTTATAGACCAGGTGATGTCGTCGTATTGCAATTTAAAGGAGAGAGAGAGAGAGAGTATATATAAAACAGGTTCTCCACATTTCACACACACACACACACGCGGAGGTTCAACACTATGTAATTTTTTAGCCTCACATCCGCAACACAAAACCCCGTGCTGTTTGTCAGGTAACGAAGTAATGTGACGATTATTATCATTGTAAGTATGAGAGTTAATGACTACCACCTGTGTAACAATTGGTAACGACTATTATTATTCTAACTAGGCGTTTACTGGTCTTCGACGAATACTTTTCTGTAACTTAAGACTTTTTTGTGGTTATTGTATTCCTGTAACTTAGACCAGTATGATTTATGTAATTATTTGTATTTATTTTTGTTCTGTACTTCTCCTTCCTCTCTCTCTCTCTCTCTCTCTCTCTCTCTCTCTCTCTCTCTCTCTCTCTCTCTCTCTCTCTCTCTCTCTCTCTCTCAGCCAAGAACACCCTCGCTAACGAGTCCCAATCACAGGCAATTATTGATTTTACACGCAGCAAGCAGATTACAGCTTGGCAACTTCGATCGTGCAGTGGGTGAGGTAAGGAGGAGGAGGAGGCAAGGAAGGAAGGATGGAGGGAGATGAAGGGGGCGAGGAGGGAGAGGATGCAAGGAGGGAGAAGATGCAAGGAGGGAGAAGATTCAAGGAGGGAGAAGATTCAAGGAGGGAGAAGATTCAAGGAGGGAGAAGATGCAAGGAGGGAGAAGATGCAAGGAGGGAGAAGATTCAAGGAGGGAGGAGGAATAGTAAGATGCAAAGAGAGAGGGAGGGAGGGAGGGAGGGAGGGAGGAGGAAAAGGAGTGAGGGAGGGTGGTAAGGACGGAGGGGGGTAAAGAGCAAGAGAGGGAGGAGGAGGAAGACATGCACAATCATAGATCAGGGATCCACTTTCATCACCTTTGCAAGCTCTGTTGTTGACTAGCAGTGGTCATTGTGTAGTCTGACACATGCAGGGAGTGATCGTGATTCACCCTGACACACAGGCACTGATCTGGCATTTACAATTAGTAAGTACTGTCGACCTTTACGCCAGCAAAACGTCTACATTATCGATAGCTGACTCCTGTACGGAATAGTGTTCCGACTAGCAGTCCTCCGTAATTCGGAATTTCAAGCCCTCGTAATGCGGACTTGCGTCACTGTAGTTCGGACTTATACTCTCTTAATTAGTATTCATATTCTCGGAAATTCATCCGTATACTCTGGTAATTCGGACTCTTTAGACAGTCTAAACTCTAAAGTGTCTAAAATCGGACACTAACAAACCCTCGCACGTTAATTTATTTATTTTTATGTTAAGACATTTAATTACGATAGTTAAGGTGTAATTATAACGTCATTTTAAGTACAGTCTTTGAGTCTTTGTTTATTTACGATATTTAAATACGATTTCTCATGTTTTTATTTGGGGGAAAAATTTATGTACGAATCTCGGAGAATCTGTCTTAAATCTTGTGAATCAAATACATTCCCAGGGCCTTAGTTGAGAGATTTTTTTATAATTCTTCTTTATGTCGTTGATTAAGCTAGTTCAGTATTAATTTATTCTCACAACTCAAAGAAAAATCTTATGGTTTTTACGGGTAATCCTTCTTTGTGTCGCTGATTAAGTTGGCGTTTGTAGACACGGTCTCAAGTGAAAAGGAAAAACTTAGGATCTTTCGATATATGTTTGTGTAGTAACGTATGTGAGATAGTTACGTACTTTCTTTTATCTCGAATTTCGTAAAAAAAAATGTATATAAGATACAAACCTTTTAAGAATTCGGACCCGAGATATGTAGTGAAGAAATAAATTCCCTTTGCATAACTTACGTTCTAGTGAGTGTGAGAGACAGAGAATCTTTTTTAGTGGCGTCCTAGTTCAAGAAGATATATTTCACAGGGAAAGAAAAATATACACAGCTGGGTAATGCATAGATATGTTTCATTTGGGTGTAAGAAGAAAAGAAAAGGTATACTGGTGTGGGAATGGGTGTATATTTCTCTTGTGGTTGAACCTTTTGCTTGTAAATGGAACAGATATATTTCACTAAGAAAAACATAGTTCCACTAACGGCGGGATATATTTCATGGAGTCAGAATATATATCCTTGTTGTTTGATTCTTTACCTCTGTAGTGAAAAGTATGTCGAAATATTTCTTCTGGAGATTATTTCTTCAGTTGAAGTATTCGTATGGTCTTAGGTACAGGTATACAAGCGTAGATACAGACAAGAGGTATATGGCGAGTACAAGTATTGGAACAAATACATAATAGAGATACAGCTACAGGTAAAAATAGCGGTACAGAAATCAGTACAATACAGGTATAGACATATCTGATCGTTACACACACACACACACACACACACACACACACACACACACACACACACACACACACTGCACTAGGTCACTATATAGTATTTTGTCAACATAATATTGTACACACAGCAGCCTATATTTACCTCCCTTACATAGATATTATTACTCCGAGAGGTCGATTCACATAATCATTATTTTACCTGTAAGTGGTGTCAATTTGCTGTACTGTATTACTGTCATATAAACTCGTTTTTTTAGTTAATGAAGTGAGTGTTAGGAGAGAGAGAGAGAGAGAGAGTTATTCCCATAATATAAACAGACGAGTTATTTGCTGTTAATAATAGCCACCGAGTCTAACTTTTTACCTGACCGTTGCCAAGTTTAGATGACTCGTTTACAAACTGTTTTTGTTTCTGGCTGTTACTAAGACCAGATTAACTGTATTAATAAGTTGTGGTAATAGTAATAGTAGTGGTGGTGGTAGTGGTAATAGTATTAGTGGTAGTAGTGGTAACAGTAGCAGTAGTAGTGGTAATACTAGTAGTAGTAATGGCAGTGGTTATAGTAGTAGTGATGGTGGTCGTGGTAACAGTAGTAGTAGTAGTAGTAGTAGTAGTGGCAGGGGTTATAGTAGTAGTGGTAGTAGTAGAACAATAGTGCCACTACCTGTAACAACAACAGGTGTGTGGGCGGACGAGCGTGGTGGGAGGAGGTCTGTCCATGTCACACCATCACCATACATTGGCACTCATTGGCACCAGCAGGGAGGATGCGCTCTATTGGCACCTGTCACCAGGACTCATCCATCCACCTCACACCACCCGTCACCCGTCACTGCCACTCATTCCCCCTCCCGTCACTCAACCATCACGCTTCACCCATTAACCCCATCATATCCACATCCTTCACCCCTTCACTCCCCTCACACTACATCACCCCCTCACCTCCACCTATCACCCCCTTACCTCCACACCCATCAGCCCCTTACCTCTACCCATCACCTCCACACCTTCACCCCCTCACCCCAAACCCGTCACCCCCTCATCTCCACCCATTACCCTCCTCACCTCCACCCATTACCCTCCTCCCTCTACCCATCACCCCCCCTCCACCCATCACCCCATCACCTCCACCCATCACCCCCTCACCTCCACCCATCACCCCCTCACCTCCCATCATCCCTCACCTCCACCCATCACCCTCACCTCCACCCCCTCACCCCCACCCATCCCCCCCTCCCCACCCATCACCCCTCACCTCCACCCATCACCCCCTCACCTCCACACCTTCACCCCTCACCCCAACCGTCACCTCATCTCCACCCATTACCCCCTCACCTCCACCCATCACCCCCTCACCTCCACCCATCATCCCCTCACCTCCACCCATCACCCCCTCACCTCCACCCACCCTGGTATCACAATTTTACACAGTGACAATATCTGATATTAGTTAACAATATTAATTTAGTTCATTGTAAATAATAATGTGCTGTATAGAGTATAGTATTTTTTAATGGCCACAGCGCAATTATTCTGTGGAAATAATTAGACTTGGTAGTCACGAGTTGTGTGTTTATATAGAGACTATCCTATACTGCATGGCCTATATCTTTACCTGTACTTTGTCTCCTGGTTTTCATTTAAAACCTAAATTTAGATTTAGAAAGCAAACCATTGAAGGAATTGTGGCAACATCGTGGTTGGAAGTGTTTTTTTTTCGTATTTGAAAGTTGTACGTACCTGTGTGTGTGTTTGACGGGTCACGTCTTCCTAGGAATTATATAATAAAAATCCGATCGTCATTAAATATTCAGAGGAGCCAAATTAGGTTAGGTTATCTGTGTGTCAATTATAGGGCTATTTTCTTAATGGTTTTAGATGGGCCTCTTTGCTATTATTTAATTAATAGCGTTGCGTTCTTGAAGTACCTTAGTAAGGTCCATTTACTAATTGGTATTAAGCGCAGGGTAATAATGCAGGTGGGAGCGAGCCATTAAAATGGCCCATTAGCCCGACTGGGCAACCGAAAAGGCGGTTATGAGGCGGCATCCCTTTGCTGCCGCGTTACCAAGTGCCCTCACATGACCACCCCACCGCCGCTCTTACTTAACACGCTTTTTACCTCCTCTCTAATGACGATTAAAGCCGGTAAAAAGATTTATTGATGAAGCGGACAAGGTACTAATGAAGGTTATAAGTGTTATCAACTAATAAGACTGGTGGCGAATGGATCCGCTGTGAGCATTAATTGGGGTATGACTGCCATAGGACTGTGGGATCACAGTCCAGACTGCGGGAGTGGCGCGCGCATCTTGTATGACGTCATAGTATCAGGGACCCATATCCGCTTTTATTATCTTGTTAATGTAATATCCTCCGTGTTGACTCTTATATGATGGTGGGAAAATGTCCAGCGTAAATCTTTCCTTAAGTCTGTTGTTTGTTTGATTTATTCGATTATGCTGTTATTTTTTTCACTAAGTATAGAAGATAATTTTATTTGTAGTAAATAAACAAAATCTAAACCTATTCAAACCCAAATAAGCATTTCTATCCGGTTTTAATAATTCAAGGAGGTTATTTTCTATTATTTTTTTAATGAATACTTACTATGATTTTCCACCTTTGTTCACCTTAAAGCTATACAGATAGTGCTATTTGTTTGGCCCAAAGAATACTTTGAGATAATGCTAATAATAATAATAGTAATGATGATGATAGTTTATTTGTGAGAACTAGTTCCCAGCTGTAGTTACTAACCACCACAGTACACAGAAAATTAATGATGGATTTTTTCCCGCTTGGTTTCAATTTGGAGATTACAGTATAGTTTCCGGGTCTGCCCACTGTTAGTCCAGTTGTGTTTCCTCAAGAAAGGGAACGAGAGGAGAGGAGAAAAAACAAAAGCACAGATAGAGATAAAGGTACAGGAGAGAGACCATGAGGATTGGGAAATGCCAGTCAGTGGCTTGTGCGTGTTGGGAGGAAGAAGCGAGATAGTTCATCTGTGTACAGAATTTTTTTATTTCAATCTTTTTCTCACGGTCGCACACGCACAGTTTTTACTTTGCCGCACATACTGTCATAGATGACGTGAGAGAGAGAGAGAGAGAGAGAGAGAGAGAGTCTTTGCTGTTCTTTGTTCTATTGTAAAGAAGGGAGGGAGAGTGTATGTCTGTAGTGGACGGAGAAAGAAGAATAAAGGAAGGGGGAGGAAAGATGGAATGAGGAAATGCTTGAAGGAGAAAGGCATAGGAGGCGAGAGGAGGAAAAATGGGAGGGAGGGAGGGAGTTCAGGAAGGAATGAAGGAATGCCAAGGAGTGGCCAGTGCATGAGCAGCGCCACAGGTCAGCTGATCCCAGTTACCACCTCACGCACGTCCTACCCTCCCACCTACCCTTCCCTCCTCACCCCAGCACCTCTAGCCGCTCCACTGTCTGTTGCTGTAGCTGGTGTTGATGGTGCTACACTTGTTGATGGTGGTGCTGCACTTGTTGTTGATGGTGTTGCACTTGTTGATGTTGGTGTTGCACTTGTTGATGGTGCTGCACTTGTTGATGGTGGTGCTGCACTTGTTGCTTAATGCTGTTGCACTTGTTGTTGTTGATGGTGCTGCACTTGTTGTTGATGGTGCTGCACTTGTTGTTGATAGTGCTGCACTTATTGCTGTTAATGCTGTTGCACTTGTTGCTGTTAATGCTGTTGCACTTGTTGCTGTTAATGCTGTTGCACTTGTTGATGGTGCTGCACTTGTTGCTGTTAATGCTGTTGCACTTGTTGATGGTGCTGCACTTTTTGATGGTGCTGCACTTTTTGATGGTGCTGCACTTGTTGTTGATGGTGCTGCACTTGTTGTTGATGGTGCTGCACTTGTTGTTGATGGTGCTGCACTTGTTGTTGATGGTGCTGCACTTGTTGTTGATGGTGCTGCACTTGTTGTTGATGGTGCTGCACTTGTTGATGGTGCTACACTTGTTGGTGGTAATAATGAGGCACTGAGCTGACCTAACGTAATCTAACTCAACCTAATATGATCCTGAACTGATTTAACCTGTCGAGACTTACCTAACCTAACTAGATTTGACATTATATAACCTTACCTAATATAACCTAACCTGACCTGACCTCATTTACCCAACTTCTGATTCAGTTTTTTGTTTTGTAAATTCAGCTAACTCAGTGATTGGCTGGTAACCTTAGTGGCTGCCTGGCTTCTCTACCAATGGAATTAACAGATTGGGGGTGTAATCTGAGTGGTTCAGTGCCTTCTGGTTTAAGTGCAGAGTAATTGGATGGTAATCTGAGTGGTTGCTTGTCGTATTTCAACGGAATAACTGATTGCTGGTAATCTGGGTGGCTGACTGGTATCTCGCTGGAATAAAATAACTGAGTGGTGTTGAGTGGCATCACAGGAGAATTAGGTAATTTTCTGATGGGTCGAGCGACATTTTGAGTAGTTTCTGAACTTTTGAACTTCCTAGGGGTTGGATGACATTCTGAGTGGCGTTTGAACTTTTTTAGTAGCATCTGAACTTTCTGATAGATCGGGCGACAGTCTGAATTGCTCCACAACTTCAAGATTGGTCTTTGAACTTCCTGAATGGGACTGGTGACACTCTGAGTGGCTTCTGAACTTCATGGTGGCTCGGGTGACAATCTGAGTGGCTTTGAACTTTTTGATGGGCCGGGTGACAGTCTGAGTGGGTGGGTGACGAGGAAGGGGAAGGGGGTGTCCGCTGCCTTGAATTTTAAAGTGAGTTGCCACAAGTCTGAATAGAAAAGGCGAGGCGGAGATGAACTGAGTCCCTGAGAAGTCAAACATGGCGGTGGTGGGGTGAGTGAGGGAGAGCGTGAAAGAATGAGGGAGATGGGAGTAAGAGGGTAGGAGAGAGTAAGGGAGAGCATGGAATTATTTGGGGGTTGTAAGGGAAATCGTGGGAGTGTGAGGGGAGTAGAAATAAGAAGGTTGAGAAGAGAGAGAAGTGAAGTAGAGTGTAGTGAGAAAATGGGGGAGAGGGGGTAAGTAAGAGGGATTAAATCATCGTGCTTGTAATGAGGGACATTAATAAATATATATTAATAGGGGGAAAGTCTCTAAACAAACGCCAATTCTAAGTACATCTATTTATTAGTTAACTCAATGAGACAGACACATTATTAGATCATTATATTTACGTTACTATACAATGACTCTTGGACAACAAACATTAAATGGATACACTTCCCACCGTAAGTAACTCACCCTATGGATCGCTCTGACAATGACTCACGTGTGACTTGAGGGAGGCCCAGCAGGTGCTGCTGGACTATGTCTCCTATGGGAGACTCTGCTAAATGGAGATGTGGTGCTGGGGATGAGCCGTCGACCCCTTCCCTGTTACAATAATGATCCGAATGCTAATGTTTTATGGAGGAAGCTGCAGGGCCTTATATTAGCGGCCATGAGCCGGAAGATGTCCTCACTAATCTGGGTGTGTCTGGTCAGGTGACAGGTGTGCTGGCTGGAGGGTACCTTCTTAAGTAACACGGTCATGTCGCCGGGTTAAGCTAATCGCGTGGCAGTGAGACCGTGGGTCAATGAGACCGTGACCTCTCCTTGGGTCAGGTCTGGACAGCTGTTTACCCAGGTGTAGTTTCTTGAGTAACACGGTCATAACGCCTGTTAACTAAGGTAACATGCAAGTCAATATCAGTCCCATTCATTGACAACTGGGGCAACTTCTACGGCAGAAGAGACCTTAATGCTAAGGATGGGGTGCACCTGTCTAGGGATGGTGTGACAACCCTGGCTGGGTCTCTCGAGAGGGCGGTTCAAAAGATATCGAAGTCTTTAAACTGCTAGGGGAACATAAGAGCACAGGGGTGGAGGAGACTGCAGTGGGAGCGGATAAACAAAGAGAAAGGTTGCAGGGAAATAGTGCTAGGAATTATGACAACTAAATTAGGCACGGAGTTAAAACCTAAACACGACAAAGAGAGGACTCAGATCACGACTAACATAAATGTCTACTACGCAAACAGTAGAAGTATGAGAAACAAAGTGGATGATATTAGGGCCTTGGTATGTACCGAAAAAAATCGATATATTAGCATTCACCGAAACATGGATAAACCTAGACTCGCGTGAGTTACATGTCGAATACCAAATTGCAGGTTACAAATTATTCCATACCAATAGGCAGATTAGGAAAGGAGGAGGAGTAGCAATCTATGTCAGGGATAATCTGAAGTGTGAAATAAATAAGGAAATGAAAATTGAGCGGAATACAGAAACAATTTGGATAGAATCAATCGATGGTAAGGAAAAATTAATCACAGGAGTATTATATAGACCTCCTAAACTTGATAGTAGGCGACTTTAACTTTAGCCAAATAGATTGGACTGACCTTACGGGTAACTCAGAATCAGAGGATTTTCTTGAAACGATCCAGGACTGTTTCCTAAGTCAACATATAACCGAACTCACCCGGGGTAATAATATACTCAATTTAGTTCTGTCGAACAGAGAAAACTTTATTAGCAATGTCGAGGTAGGGAACGAACTTGCAAACAGCGATCACAAAGAAATTAGATTCCAGTTAGAATTTCAGGACAGCCATAAGGAAAATTCCATTAAAGTCCCATATTTCAGAAGGGCAAACTTTGATAGTTTAAAGAGGCAGCTGAGAGAGGGGGTATCACGCTTGGGGTGAACTGCATGACCTCACATGAGGTGACCTCACTCAATGTACCCACACAGGGCGACCTCACCCTACCCGGAAACCTGACGGTTGAGATTTACCTGATAACGAGATCTGAGGTTGCCGAGTTCCACGACAATTTAAATAATGAGTTACTTAATGCACAAAGGCAGAACATACCATACAAAAAACTCAAATCAAGCAACAATGACCCTAAATGGATAAATAATTACTTAAAGAACATTATTGTACAAAGGTAGGCTATACTGTAGGTAGGAGAGTAAATCGTGGTGAAGTTTACCTCTGAGATTACTATAAGGTATTGGCTGGTAGGGTTAAGGCCGCGATAAGAAAAGCAAAGAGGAATAATGAGCAGATAGCACGGGAGGCGAAGACAAACCCCAAGGGATTCTATCAAATGTATCAAACTAAAACATGAGAAAAAATTGGACCAATACAGTCAGATACCGGCGAGCTAACTGATAACGACGGAGAAATGAGCAATAATCTGAATAAATGTTTTTCAACAGTTTTCACCACCGAAAATTTAAACATGATACCCGAGGCTCCTACTCTATACAGAGATAGTGAAGAAAATAAATTAAGTTAGATAGTAGTGACTAGTAACGATGTTAGTAAGCAAATAGACAAACTAAAGCCTAATAAGTCACCAGGTGCCGAAGAGATATTTGCAAGAGTATTAAAGGAATGTAAGGAAGAGCTTAATATGCCCTTAGCAAAGCTGTTTAACATGTCCTTAAAAACAGGTGTAGTACCAGAATCCTGGAGGATAGCAAATGTAATACCGATTTTCAAGAAGGGAGATAGATCACTATCCTCTAACTACCGTCCAATCAGTCTAACATCAATTTGTAGGCAAATTACTGGAAGCAATCATTCCAAACTATTCGAAATCACCTGGAGAAGCACAAGTTGATCAATGACTCCCAACATGGCTTCACAATCAGGCGTTCATGTCTAACTAATCTATTAACATTCTTTTCATCTGTTTTCGAATCAGTGGACGTGGGGCACAATTATGATGCGGTGTATCTCGACTTTAGCAAAGCTTTCGACAGAGTCCCCCACGAAAGACTAATAAGAAAAGTGGAGGCTCATGGCATTAAAGGTGATATTCTAAAATGGATTAGGGCGTGGTTACAGGACAGGAAACCGCGAGTGAGCATTAACGGCACTAAATCCCATTGGAGCAACGTCACTAGTGGAGTTTTGCAAGGCTCAGTACTTGTACCATCATTATTTATTATATATATAAACGACATAGATATCGGCGTAGACAACAACATAAGTAAATTTTCTGATGACACTAAAATAGGACGTATATTTAAATCTGACGAGGACTTCGCAAAACTACAGGAAGATCTAAACAAGTTTTTCGAATGATCTGAAAAATGGCAGATAAAATTCAATGTGGACAAATGTAAAGTACTCAGTATAGGAGATGTAAACAGGGAAACCGGATACCAGATGAACAACGATGTTATTGAGAAATTCGACTGCGAGAGAGATTTAGGAGTAATGATAAGTAGGAAACTTAAGCCAAGTAAACAATGTGTATTTGCTCGAAACAAGGCTAATAAAGTACTTGGGTTCATACAAAGGAGTGTTAGTTACAAGACTAGCGAGATCATCTTAAAACTATATCTTGCGCTTGTGAGACCTCACTTGGATTACGCAGTTCAATTCTGGTCACCGTATTACAGAATGGATATAGAATCCTTGGAAAGAATTCAGAGGAGAATGACTAGACTAATCCCGGGCATTAGGAACCTTGAGTACAGAGACAGGTTAAAGCATCTTAATTTGCACTCCCTCGAGAGACGTAGAGCGATGGGCGACCTGATAGAGGTATATAAATGAAAGTCAGTGCTAAACAAAGGGGACATTACAAAGGTACTCAAACTATCCAACCAGGAGCGAACTCGTAACAATGGTTTTAAATTAGATAAATTTAGATTTAGGCGCGAAATAGGTAAACATTGGTTTGGAAATAGCTTAGTAGACGACTGGAACAAGTTACCAAATATCATCATTAACTCGAATACGCTGGATAGCTTCAAACATAGGTTGGGTGGAAATATGAGCAATAGGGGTTGGGTGTAAATGGGACTGCCCAGTATGGGCCAATAGGCTCGCTGCAGTTTCCTCCATTCTTATGTTCTTATCGCACAGGACCAGAACTGAGCGTCGCACATGTACTCTGCTCAAGCTTTTGTTGGTAATAATGGAGAAAATAAACTGGGCCCTAGGTAAAGCTTTCACGAACTTCTTGGGGAAAATTTTAGTCAGTTTGAGGGGAGGAGGGAGGTCTAGACCAGTGAGGGGGGAGGGAGGAGGAGGGCCCAGACCAGTGAGGAGGAGGAAGGTCTGGGCCAGTCTAGAGTGAGGAGGAGGGTCTAGACCAGTGAGAGGAGGGTATAGACCAGTGAGGAGGAGGAAGGTCTGGACTGAGGAGGGGCCCAGACCAGTGAGGAGGAGGGTCTAGACCAGTGAGGGAGGTCTAGACCAGTGAGGAGGTCTAGACCAGTGAGGAGGGTCTAGACCAGGAGGAGGAGGTCTAGACCAGTGAGAGGAGGAGGAAGGTCTGGACCAGTGAGGAGGTTCAGACCAGGAGGAGGAGGGTCTAGACCAGTGAGGAGGAGGAAGGTCTGGACTAGTGAGGAGGTCTAGACCAGTGAGGAGGAGGTCTAGACCAGTGAGGAGAGTGAGGGGGAGGAGGGAGGTCCAGACCCGTGGGAGGAGGAGGGTCTAGACCAGTGAGGAGGAATTTTGTAAACACTACCACCAGGGCCGAGATGTTTATAGATTTAACTGTAAGTAAACACAGCCTGGTGTTTGTGAGTGTTTGTATTTTGAGATTGAAGTTTTTGGGAATTTTGAGTTGAATATAGCATAGCCCCCCCACCCCACACCTACACACACATATTGTATTAAAAAAAAACACACACACACACACACCGAAAAACACAGATTTGTGGCATTACATTTCACCTTTTAATAGTCTGACAACAAAATACAATCTACATATATTTCTTCAGTTATTGTTCAATGGATGGCTATGTTTCGGCAATGTCCCCAAGTTTGTATTAATCGACGTGTTTTAGTGAGCATTTAATGGGCACACAGAGTCACCACAGCTCTTTAGTATTATATCTATCGTAATTATATTATTATACTTTTACGGGATTCTGAGACGAAAACTACCCCTCACCTCGTGACGTCATGCAGCGCGGTGGCGGATGGCCCTGAAATGTTGTCATCTTTTACTCTTCCCTTCAAGATATTTGTTATCAGAGCGTTTAAAATTTTAATTTTTGTTTACCCAAGTGCGGAAATTATCATAGATTAACACACAATTGTTACAAACTGACTTTAGGCTTCAGTTCCATTGTTCCAGTTAATAGACTAAGTGATGCATTAAAGTTTTATGCCAGCGGTCGTGTTATCAAGGTGTCCGTAGTAAAGGTACGGTGGTGTCGTCTTGTTATTGAGGTGAACATGATAGAATTGTACACTCGTTTGTTAGTTAGGGTTAAGAAGTACTGTACTGTCTGATCATAAATAAGAAACAACAACAACATTTATTACGAGTAACAAATGTTTTAAATTCCAGGTGAGCGGCTCCAGTCTTGAGGTATTTGACCATTGGTCTAACAAGAAAATAAATAAAACCTCGAGTTGTATTTTAGCTCGCCAAGTTTTCTTTACATTAAAGCACTTGGTTGAGAAAGTCATAAGTCGGGTTGTCTACTGTATACATCAAGACAGTTTTCACAGACGATACTGTACTTGGCGATTGAGGTCTTGGTTTTCTCCGTCAGATGCCAGGTCAGTTGGTTAATCAGCTGAACTAAAATTCAGCCTCCCAGCCACTGATGTAGAAGGAAAACAAAAGTTCTTATACATTGTCTCATTTCCTATACCACACTTTTGTTTGTTTTTCACCACGTTAGCTCTGGAGATGGTGAGGAGGTCCTTGTTTGAGTTGATTGTTTTGGTGTGTGTGTGTGTGCGCGCGCGCGCGCATGCGTGCTCTGTAATGGATTTTTATATTAACGGTGAGAAGAGGGGGGTGGGGTGAGGTGGGCACTGGTGGTGAGTGGGTGGGGTGGGTGGCCCGGAAGGATGGGTGGGCGGGCGTTGGGCTTTTCAATATAGTCCCGGTGTTAAGGTTGAGACATAATAATAGGTTATTACCATTAGTGCGAGGCAGCCATTGTCCTCACCTTTCTACAGTACCTCCCTCTCCACTGTTATCACCAGGACGACTTTAAGAATGACCTTAAGGTTGAGGGAAGCATCAGAAATTAGGCACTGCAATTAATTTCACCTGAAGATTAACTACCTTAACCTAACCTAACTTTAAATAACTTCACCTAACCAAACGGAACTTAATATGATTTAACTTAACTTAATCTAACCTAACCTAACCCAACCCTTCTGGTAGCATAAGGGTGTTTGAAGAATATGTGAATAAGCTGGGGTTGCCTACTGTAAACTTCGTCATCCCGGCTGTTACCGTTAAGACAACTCTGGAGACGATCTTAAAGACTGAAGGTTTAAGATGATGACCCGCTCTATGACGTCACCAGTCAGTATCATCGTCAGGGAACCAGGAGGAATTCTCACACGCTCTTACGATAAATAGTCCTCGTAATTGAAGATATAGATATGTATTTAACTGTTAGACTTAATTTAAATCACAGGGTGA
Source organism: Homarus americanus (assembly GCF_018991925.1). Taxonomy (NCBI): domain Eukaryota; kingdom Metazoa; phylum Arthropoda; class Malacostraca; order Decapoda; family Nephropidae; genus Homarus; species Homarus americanus. The sequence continues at coordinate 80,884 of NW_024737088.1, forward strand.
GTTAACATCGAAAATTAACATCACAATTTGACCTGAGATCTTAACTATATAGTCTGTTCACCCGAACCTTGCAGCCTCAGGTCAGTTTGTAACAAGGCAGCTGATTGGCTGACGGACGGACGGGGAAAAGTCACTTCAGTTCTTTATTATTTAATCTCTTGCATTTATATTATGATATTTAAAGGGATAATAACTATAGTTTGTTGAGTTCTGTTAGTTTCCACATTAGGCGAAGCAATAATTAACATGTGAAACACTCTGGTAATAAAAATATCAATAAGAGAATACAAACATGGAACAACTTCTGAGACATAGCGCTTCCTCGTCATATCATTTCACGCACTGTGGTGAGGATGTCGTTGACGTTTTTTATTCGTTTTCTTGTTCTGTTAAAAAAAAAAAAAAAAAAAATATATATATATATATATATATATATATATATATATATATATATATATATATATATATATATATATATATATATATATATATATATATATATATATATAAAACAAGAGCGCTTTACATGTTAATTTTTGTTTCCTCAAGTATGAGAATTATCGGAGATCAACAAACTGACTCTAGGCCTCAGTTGCAAGGCTCCAGTGAACAGACTACAGATACATATCTTGGATCATGTAAGACAAAATTAAGGTACAGAATATACACCTTTAATTTTCTCAGGTGTTCAATGGATGTACAGTACTGTATATACTTGTAAAGGTAATATTGGTATAATTTTTATATTATTGTTGGATGTTTTTTGTGTTTTAACTGAAGTCAAAAGTTAAATAGATTCTTATAGCTTTAGTTGCGAGGAATGTTAACCGTGCCCGGCCTTGGGAGGGGGAGGCAAGGAGGAAGGTGAGTGTGCCTTCTCTCTCTCCCTCCCTCTTTTTCTCTCTTCCTTCTTCCCTCTTCTTCCCTCCCCCTTTCACACCCTCCCTCCTTCCCTTCCTCCCTCCCCTCCCATCTCCTTCCTCCCTCCTCCCCTCCCCCCCTCATCTCCTCCCCTCCCCCCTCATCTCCTCCCCTCCCCTTCATCTCCTCCCCTCCCTCCTTCCTCTCCCCTCCTCCTCTCTCCTCCCTCCCTTCTCCTCCTCCATCTCCTCCCCTCCCATCTCCTTCCTCCCTCCTTCATCTCCTTCCTCTCTCCCTCCCCCTCACCCACCCTCCCTGGGTGGTGAGGTAAGAAGTTGTACAGACAAGACTCACTCGAGTGTAAACACAACGGATATGTTTCACTCGAGTTACCGCTTTGTCATTATCAAGGTTTATGGTGAACGTCGCCACCGAGATCTTGATAATTCTCCCCCCTTCCTCTCCCTTTCCCTCCTCTCCTCCCTCCTTCCTTTCTCCCCCCCTCTCCAGGTATATGTAACGCTGCCTTATATTTTGTTGCGAAATTGATCAATATTAAAGATAAAGGAACGGTTACCAAGACACCGGCTCTTAAGGAAAACAAGAGTGAGGTGACACCTGCCGCGCCAGGCTATATTTACCTCACTCCTCGTTTGCGCTTATTATTTATTCATGAAAATATTTACAATGGAAGAGATTAAAGAACGGTTATGACATTAACCTCAACAATATTATATATAATATATATATATATATATATATTATATAATATATATATATATATATATATTATATATATATATATATATATATATATATATATATATATATATATATATATATATATATTATATATAATATATATATAATATATATATAATATATATATATATATACATTTCATTAGCCCAATAAACACGCGGACTTCTACATGCAATCAACACCTCAACCCGCCAGGATTCGAACCCACCCACGAGCCCATGACTGTGACCGGGGAACGCTAACCGCTGGACCACCAGGATACTAAAAGCAGTTCTAGACTGTTATATTTCACACAAAGCCTGTTCAACGAGCTCATGGCGCCGTGAACCTCTAATGGGGGACTACCCGTATCACGTAGGTGGTCAGAGTAACGTTTTACCAAATCCGGCGTTCCCCGGTCACAGTCATGGGCTCGTGGGCCGTGGGTTCGAATCCTGGCGGGTTGAGGTGTTGATTATATATATATATATATATATATATATATATATATATATATATATATATATATATATATATATGCAGTATCGGTATACATATATATCTGAAGTTATTCTTCAGGTTATATATATATATATATATATATATATATATATATATATATATAGATATATATATATATATATATATATATATATATATATATTAATACCAAGAACATGTTATTTGGAACGCGGCGCTGGTGTAAAAATAATTTTTTCCCCGTCAGGTTGTGAGTCAGTCTATGACAGTCTTTCTATGTGAGTCAGTCAGTCTGTGACTGAGTAGTCAATAAAGTATGGAGCAGCTGACGCAACGCCAAGAACTGCTGTGGTGACGTACAAGTGATTAAATGATATATCACGTCAATATGTTCAGTTGTGTTCCAGAACTGAAATATATATCACATATGAATGGGCAGGTAGTGAGATAACACAGGTGTTCATGGGAGAGAAGGTTAGACACATAGGTGGGTTGGGTGTTGTCCGTAGGGAGTTGGAGGAGGGGGGGCGGAGGGGCAGGTGGGGTCGTTCCCAGAGTGGCCGTGGTGATGACCATATTCCTGGTAATATAAGGGGAGGAGGAATTATAAGGAGGGGAGAGTTTTGATAGGAAGTAGGGGGTGTTATGGGAAGGGGGGGAGCTGTATGGGGGTAGGAGGAGTGTAATGAGAGGAAAGGATTGCTGGAATAGGAGGAATGAAGACAAATGTGAGGGAGGGAGGGTTAGGAGGAAGGGTGGAGTCTAGAGAAGGATTATGTAGAGTTGGGATTACAGTGAGGGGAGGTGGTGGGATGAGGTAGAGTGAGGAGTGTGTGTGGGGGGAGAGTGGGATGAGTGTGGGGGAGAGTGAGGATGGTGTGTGGGGGTGGGATGGTGTGTGAGGGAGGTGGGATGGGTGTGTGGGGGAGGTGGGATGAGTGTGTGGGGGGAGTGGGATGGTGTGTGGAGTGGGGATGGGTGTGTGGGGGAGAGTGAGATGAGTGTGTGAGGGGAGAGTGAGATGAGTGTATGGGGGGAGAGTGAGATGAGTGTGTGAGGGGAGAGTGAGATGAGTGTGTGGGGGGAGAGTGAGATGAGTGTGTGAGGGGAGAGTGAGATGAGTGTGTGGGGGAGGGTGAGATGAGTGTGTGAGGGGATGTAGTGTGTGAGGGGAGAGAGTGAGGAGTGTCGACTACAGCTCAGCACATGATTGGTTCTCAGAACCAGTTAAGCTCCCCCTGTAACAAGTTCATCGAAGTGAATCTATAGTTATTAAGGATAGGCAGATCACAGTGCTTCACTATATAGGATTGTTTATTGATTTTATGACGTCATTGAGTTTATGTGAAGTTTTCGCGTACTATTAACGTATATGATTGGTGAATGAATTCATAACGTTAGTGGCATTGATCGTATATAATTGGTGAATCAGTTTTTGACATCACTGACTAATTCTTTTCTGAATATTTGTTAATGCGTTTCCTCAGCTAAGCTGTTACGTCACGTCTACTGAGTCAGCTTTTTTTCACACAAAATCAACAACTGTTAAGATTTAAGAAAAACTATACGTGAGTAAGAGCGTAAATATGACGTCATGAGAGCATTAACCTTGGTGTGTTATTTTTAGTTCATTGGCAGGACATGTGACGTCAGCGCATCCTGAGAACTCGGCCTTTTCATTGGACATCGTTTGATGACGTCATAATTGTTGATGCGCTTGGCTCTTTTTCAGTAAAGTAATAACATAGTGGTAGTTGATGATGAATAGTGTGATGATGATACTGACGATGATAATAGTAATAATTTATTTTTGGTGAGAGAGGGGGGTCAGATAGGGTGTTTTATAATAAGCCCGTGGGGAGATGGGTAGAGGAGGGGATACAGGAGGAGGGAGGAAGGAGGATAATGAGTCCATGGGGGGAGGGAGGGACGAGGGAGGGGGAGATGACATAACTTAGGCAAGATGTGAGACACCGAGTGATTAGCGTGTGTTGGGGGTGAGAGAGGAGGGGGTGGACACCAGGAGGGAACCAGGAGGGAGGGAGGGGGCAGGGAAGGGGAGGGAGGAAGGGGGCCGGGGAAGAGATGGAAGGGAGGGGAACCAAGAAGGACCCACGTCTACTGGCCAGGCAATACACAACCTCCCTAGACCAGCATCCGCCAGTAGGGTCGGCGGAATATGACATAAGGCCCTTAAAACACCCATATATGGGACAGGGTAGGATGTCTAGTGCCTGTACCGACAGCCAATAACTAACCCATGACACAACCCAAACACACCATTAGCTTAGTCAGCTCGCCCTCTCTTACCTCCTCCTAAATGTCTTCAATTTCCGAACTATAACTTCCTTCCCCCCCACTCTCCTGTCCAGGGTCCCTACTCTCAGGTGCGGAGGTGATAGAGAGAAATGTAGAAGTCTGTTTTTGTGGGCGACGGAATGTTATATTAATTTAAGTGTCTTACTGTCTCGGTTTGTTCTTCCCTCCCTTGTCAACACACACACACACACGTACGTACACACGTACACACACACGTACACACACACACACACACACACAGGAGGTCAGGAGGTTTGTTTACATCCATTTACACACACACAGAGGTAAACAAAGTGTAGTATTCATGACCATACTACCGTTTACACCTCGGTACTGGTGTGAAGTGTGTGTAGGAGGCTGGGTATATTGGAGCGATACACCCTGAGTATGTGTGTGTGTGAGTGAGTTTGGGGTGTAGGGAGGGGAGGGAAGGACATGGAACTTGGGGTGTGGGGAGAGGAGGAAGGGAGGGAGGTAGAGGACCAGTTTGGGGAGGGGAGGAGAGTTTAGGAGGGTGTGGACTGGGGAGGGCAGGAGGGGAGGGAAGCAGGAAGTTGGGTATGTGGTGGGCGGGGTGGGTAACGTCTCTCTCTCTCTCTCTCTCTCTCTCTCTCTCTCTCTCTCTCTCTCTCTCTCTGCACAAAGGTACCGTCATCGCCAAAGTCAGTATATCACTTAAGGTAAAAGACTGAATATAATCTGAGTGACCAGGTCAGTGTATCAGAGAGGACGGTACAGTAATCCCTGTAATCGCCTCACAGGAACAGTGTACTGTAATCCCTCAGAGTAGTATGAGAGGATTACCTGTTGAATTAATCCAAATTAGACTCTGGTTACTGGGTATTTTGGGGTTAAATTAAACACAGATAACAATAATTACCATTTAACTTAATCCCTGCTAAAAGAATAAGGTAAGATAATGTAGTCGTGAGGCGGGGGAATTAATCCTAGCTAACAGACTAATACCCGGTTAAATTAATCCCACGGGACAGAGTAATTAAGTGATGAAATTAATCCCGGGGTTTATTACCACCGCTTAAATTAATACCCGCTAATACAGAGGGTGAGATAAAGGTTAGAAATAGGTGGTTTTGTTGACAGAGTATCGGTGAAAACAGAGAACGAGTCGGTGGGAAACTGTTGTAAATATTTGTCACCAGCGGCCCAGCCTTTGTGTGACCGTTCGTGTGTGAGTCTGTGGTGCACTGACTACTTTTGTTTTTTTTTTCCGACGGTGGGGAGCAGTTACAAGGTAGACAGATGAACGCCTTGCATTAATAATGAGGAGGAAGAGAGAAGGGGGCAGGGGAGGGTCTCCATTCATCTCACACAAAGCTTTGAACGTAATTGTTAGTACAACTTAATCCGAAAGCCTAAACCAGCCTGGCCTAACCTAGCCTAACCCGCAACTAACTAAAAAAAAAAAGGCCTAACTTATTCAAAAATGAACCTAACCTAACGTGGCCTAACCCAACCCAACCTAAACTAATCAAACTTAAACTAATTTACTCTAACCTAACCTAATTCACCAGATAGCGTGAGGGAATTTAATTATAAGGTGAAATAAGCTGTGGGCTAATAATCTTCAAGTGATCCAGTAATATTAATGTGTTGATTAGTATTGGTTCACGGGATGGCCACACACGCTGCCTTCCTCCCCCCCTCAGTTGTTATCTGGTCTCTTGTATGTCACTTGTTCTTGAGGTCTCGTTCTGTTACTTGTTTCTCTCGGTAATGTGGTTTGTATTATGTACCTCGCGGCCATGTTGGTTGGTGTTGGTGAGTGTGATGATGGTTGGTGTTGGTGAGTGTGATGATGGTTGGTGTTGGTGAGTGTGATGGTGGTTGGTGTTGGTGAGTGTGATGATGGTTGGTGTTGGTGAGTGTGATGGTGGTTGGTGTTGGTGAGTGTGATGATGGTTGGTGTTGGTGAGTGTGATGGTGGTTGGTGTTGGTGAGTGTGATGGTGGTTGGTGTTGGTGGGTGTGATGGTGGTTGGTGTTGGTGGGTGTGATGGTGGTTGGTGTTGGTGAGTGTGATGGTGGTTTGGTGTTGGTGGGTGTGACTGGGTGGTTGGTGTTGGTGGGTGTGATGGTGGTTGGTGTTGGTAGGTGTGATGATGGTTGGTGTTGGTGGGTGTGATGATGAACGGGTGTTGGGGTGAGGTGTGATGTGGTGGTTGGTGTTGGTGGTCATGATGGTGGGATTTGGTGTTGGTGAGTGTGATGATGGTTGGTGTTGGTGAGTGTGATGATGGTTGGTGTTGGTGAGTGTGATGTGGTGTTGGTGAGTGCTTGATGGTGGTTGGGGTGTTGGTGGCAGGTGTGATGGTGGTTGGTGTTGGTGGGTGTGATGGTGGTTGGTGTTGGTGGAATTAGTGATGAAGTGGTTGGTGGTGGGTAGGTGTAGTAATTGGTTGTGTTGGTGAGAGTGTGATGATGGTTGGTGTTGGTGAGTGTGATGGTGGTTGGTGTTGGTAGGTGTGATGGTTGGTTGGTGTTGGTGAGTGTGATGGTGGTTGGTGTTGGTGAGTGTGATGGTGGTTGGTGTTGGTGAGTGTGATGATGGTTGGTGTTGGTGAGTGTGATGGTGGTTGGTGTTGGTGAGTGTGATGGTGGTTGGTGTTGGTGAGTGTGATGATGGTTGGTGTTGGTGAGTGTGATGATGGTTGGTGTTGGTGAGTGTGATGGTGGTTGGTGTTGGTGAGTGTGATGATGGTTGGTGTTGGTGAGTGTGATGATTGTTGGTGTTGGTGAGTGATTTTGACTTTGGTAGGAGTTATTTTCTCGTGTAGATAAAAATGGACAGGAACATAAATATAAATAACAATAATTATAACTTGCCTTGGAAATGATTTTAAAGAATTACTATTTTAAACAGACAAGTATGATATATTAGAGAGTTGACCTTGTTTTTGTGATTGTTTCAGGTGTGGTAGAGAGCGCCCTGGCCAACAGCGAGCACCGGGCCCTTAGGGTGTTCCAGGCCACCTACCCCCGCCTCGCCCCTGCCGCTCGTCAGGTCCTTCACGACCTCTACGCCTCCCTGAGAGTGGGCCTCACAGACCCTGACGACAGGGCGCTGGAGAACGCCCTCGGTAACTTCTGGGACGACCTGTTCCCTCCCGTGTACCACAGTGTCCTGCATGCCCGCCTACCACCCTTCTCCCGGAGGTACACAGAGTGCTTGAGAGATGCCCAGAGAGTAATACAGCCCTGGGGCATCATTCCCACCCTGGTAGGAGAGCCCCTCCTCCGAGGCCTTCACTCGGCGCGCCTCCTTCTCCACACACTTGACGTCGGGGCTCAGGTGGTAGACACTGCGAGGAACTTGCCAATACCGAGTGAGTGTGGCGAGGCTGCGGCGCGCCTCCGGTTCTGCGGGGCGTGTCATGGCGCCCTCGCACCACCTTGCTCCGGCATGTGTCTTAACGTAGCCCGCGGCTGCTTCGCTCCCCTGGCTGAAGTGGACGGTGCTTGGGCCGACCTGGCAGGGGCTGTGGGCAGAGTGCAGGAGTCGCTGAAGGCGGTGAGGTTAGCACACCTCCTACATCAGCTGCCAGACAAGCTCTCAGAGGCTGTCATGGTGGCCCTCGAGCGAGGACCACAGCTTCAGAAAAAGGTAAAGTGACTATGTGTGTGTTCGTTGTTCCTCCGTCCAGCTGGTACTACCCATCATGTCCTTCCTCTACCTGTACTGCAGCTTGTTTGCCTTCATAATATACCACCTGCCAAATATACTGACTCCACCTGCCAAAGATAACACGCCTGGCAACAGCGCCAAAGATATAGCGACACCAAAGGGAAAATAACTCTTGAACATTTCAGGTCCATCTGAGGTCTGACAGAGGTCAGAGGGCGTGGTTGTGTCTTGTACCAGAGGCCTTGTGTCCTGAGGCTCTCTCTCTCTCACCCCAACACCCCTAACCCCTCTCACAATATCCCCCCCGCCCCCGCCTACACTAATCTTCTGGCCAGTAATCTCCCACAATCCTCACGTTAAGTCCCTCTGTACATTACTTTCCAATACGACTAATTCCAAAGATCCGTAATACAGTACCTGGAGCCTTGTAACACCGCCTCACTCTCCCCTCTCTTCTCCTCTCTTCGTAACGCCTCTTCCTCCCTCTTTCACCTCCCTTCTGATAGCGTATGCCCCCTCCTCTCCTGCTATTTACTACTACTACTGCTACTACTACTACTACTATCACCACTACAGTACGACAGTAGCTTCCTGCCTGCCTCGAGTTTATCTGCCACCTTCTCGATAAGAAGAGATACCCGGCCTAGAGAGGAATTGTGTTGGGACAGCCTCTGTAGCTCACCTCTACTACTACTACTACTAATAATAATAATAATAGTATTAGTAGTAGTAGTAGTAGTAATGATAATAATATAAACCCAATGTATTCCTCTATTTCACCAATAGGACCTCAAACCATATAATGGCGTTTAAAACAAACTAGAAAACATTACATCGCTTAAAGTGATTATTTAACACACACACACACACACACACACACACACACACACACACACACACACACACTTACACGTGAAGTTAGGTACTCCGTCATAGGTGTAAAAATACACAAAATATAGTTCAACTTATTTATAAACCCACTCAGGACATTTACAAACTCGCGTTAGAGAGGGATTTAGCCTCGCGTGTTACCCAGTGCTAGGTAGTGAGCATTGATCACCTGGGAATCGTATA
>NW_024737088.1:95000-267477 GCF_018991925.1 Homarus americanus
TGAGAAAGAGAGAGAGAGGGAGAAGGGGAAGTAGGAGGGGAGGAAGAATGAAGGGAAGAGGAGGGAGAGTGAATGGGAAGAGGGGAGAGCTGCGCAGATAACTTGTAGCGCCAGTTGATAAAAAGTGTACGACATAACTCTCTCTCTCTCTCTCTCTCTCTCTCTCTCTCTCTCTCTCTCTCTCTCTCTCTCTCCCTCACCCCTTCACCTCTTCCTCTCCCAGAGAGATATCCACGTCAAGGAGACTTTTGGTCCCAAGCGATGAAGAAAAACTTTGAAAGAAACTCTCTCTCTCTCTCTCTCTCTCTCTCTCTCTCTCTCTCTCTCTCTCTCTCTCTCTCTCTCTCTGTTATTATTGTTTTGGGAAGGAGGGTAGTGGAGGAAGGGAAGTGGGAGGGGGAATAAGGGAAGACAGGTAGGAAGGAGGAGAGAGAGGAGTAGGAGGAGGGAGACAGGTAGAGGAGGGAGAGAGAGAGAGAGGTAGGAGGGTGAGAGAGAGAAACGGGTAGGAGGGAGGGAAGGAGACGGGTAAGAGGGAGGGAGAAAGAGAGAGGTAGGATGGAGGGAGAGAGAGACAGGTAGGTAGGTGGGAGGGAGACACAGGGAGGAAAGAGAGAGGGAGAGACACAGGGAGAATAAATGCTGGAGGTAATGCGTTTGGTGAGGAGGCGGGTGATTCAACGGACAACATCTGCCAATACACTTTAGCCTCACTTAAAATGTTCTCTACAGCATTTTAGAATAACCCAGACTGAGTAGGGACACACACACACACACACACACACACACACACACACACACACACACACAAAAGATTACAATGTTACAATAAACAGAAGTATAATTAAAAAAAAAAAAAATCAGAATAGAAAAAAAAAAAAAAACATTAAAATTTATCTTTTTTTCTGCATATTCGTTAATAATAATAATAATAATGAGACGTTTTAATTTAACTTTTTTTATTTTTTTCCGTGTGTCTATTTTAATACAGAGGTTTAAATTATGGTATTTTTAAAATTCTGGTAACATAGTTGTTGTTTTGTTGAAGGAAGTGACTGGTGAGATTTCCGTGTATTCCGCCCTTCCTGGGGTGTGTGGGGGTAGGAAATGGTGACGAGGTGAATAAAGGGGAAGGGAAAAGAGAAAGGAAGCCAGAGATGAGAGAGGAAGAAATAGAGAATTGAACTAGTGAGAGAGAGAAGAAGAGGAGAAGAGGAAGATATAGAAGGGGAACATAACAGGAAAAAATAAGAAGGATAGGAGAGAAAGGAAAAAGAGCAAAGCAGGAAGAAAGGTAAGAGAGAGAGAGAAGGAGGGGAGGGATAAGGGAGGGAAGGAGAGTTTATGATACCGCCTTCTTGTATTGAGAAGGAGGGGGGCGTGAGGTGTGTAGAGGGGAGGGAGGGGCGTGAGGTGTAGAGTATAAGGGAGGGAGGGAGGGGCGTGAGGGGTGTAGAGTATAAGGGAGGGAGGGGGCGTGAGGGTGTAGAGTATAAGGGAGGGAGGGAGAGTAACGACCTAGCTAACACCCTTCCTGTGGCCTTGTGTTGTGATTTTCAAAGGTTCGTAAGTTATTTTTATTTTTTTTTACCCTAACTAGAGTAGTGAGTGGACGTATCTAATTGGCTCACTTAACTTACTACGTGAACTTGAGACAAAAATGGATCCCAAATTGTACCAAGACTCGACTGTAGTTAAGTTCTGTGTAATTATCTCATTTGATCTTAACTATGTTGTTTATTGTTTATGTTAAGTGAATATTTAGATGAGAGATGTTATTATTAGTATTAGTGGTGGTGGTGGTGGTAGTAGTAGTACCATTTCATTTTGAATATCACTAACTGACCTTTACAGAGAGAGAGAGAGAGAGAGAGAGAGAGAGAGACTGCACCAGGGATAACTTTCTTCAATACGTAAAAGTGACACCATCCTGCCTACCTCGCGGGTCCCCTTATGAGCTCTCGTAAATTACCTGCTGGTGCTAGGGTGGGGGTGAACCTCTGAATAATATGTGGTGAAAAATACCCGCAGGGGAGTAAATCCTACGAGAAAAAGTCCCACTGGAGGGAAAATTCTTGTAGAAAAATCCCGTTGTTGGGAAAATTCTACTTGAGAAATCCCACTCGAAAAATTCCATACTTGGGAAAATATTATTTGAGAAGCCAAGCTTTAGGAATTTTCAGGTATTTTAATGGTGGTAGTAGTAGTAGTAGTGGTCGGCTTTGCTCTGCCTCAGGGGAACGAGAGCTTCTGCCCCTACTCCGACAACTGCTGCAGATATTGACTATGAGGCTACAGTCACTGAATGCCGCATAGATCTGCGGCTCAACTAATTTAACACAGATAGGATAGCTTCTTATGTATTAGGATATTTAATATTAAGGTAAATAAATGGTGGCGAAAGTGTGGCTATTGGGGGAGGATGGAGGTCAAGTGAAAAAAAAAAAAAAAGTAGTAGTAGTGGTGGTAGTGGTACCTTTGTTGGTAGTTTTGACGGTGTAGTGATTGTGATGGTATTAATAGCGTTGGTAGTGATGTTGACAGTAATGGTGGTGGTAAGAGCTATAGTATTAGAGACAATAGTGGTAGCAGCGATAGTGGTAGAGACAATAGAGGTAGCAGCAGCGATGGTGGCGATTGTGGTAGAATCTTTGGTCATAGAAACGATAGTGATAGAGACTTTTGTGGTAGCAGTTATGGTGGCAAAAACTTAGGTCGTAGAAGCGATAGTGGTAGAAACGATGGTGGTAAAGACAATAGTGGTAGCAACGATAGTGGTAGACACACAATAATGGTAGCAGCGATGGTGGTGATTTTAACTATTTCCCTCAGTTTGTCAATATTAAATACTACCCTGAAAGGTATATTAAATAACTAACTGACTGTAAAGGGGGAAGTGGAGGATTATGCAATAAATATGTGGATAATGAATAACAGATGACTAAGAGAGGAAGGAGTCCATGAAATATGAATAAACTTGAATTAGGTCGAAATACTTTATCTTTTACTTGAGTTATTAATTTACATTTTAATGACGTTTTTTAAAGCTCGTGTTTGTTTGTGTATCGAGTCGTGTTAGTGTTGTTTATGTCAGGTTTCTACTGCTCAGTTTTCACAATTATTATTCATTTATGATTCATATATACAATTCACAGATGCCATAAATAGTCATTCAGAGTTTATACTTGAATAGTCTTCCTCCTCGGGTAAAGGGTGAAACAAATAATGATGATGGAAATAATAACGCTGATAATGATAACTATGATAATAATATTAATAATAATAATGACACTTATAATAATAAAATAATAATGATTTTAATAATAATAATAATAATAATAATAATAATAATAATAATAATAATAATAATAATAATAATAATGGGCAATAGTTTACTTTCGCACCACAACTATATTGGATTAGTGAATTTTTATATGATTTAAATAATTTTGTTAAAGTGCTTCATACCGATGCTTCTATGAAAACGGCCAAATAAACGTTGAGTCCAGAGTTAAAAAATTGCCTCTTTACTGGTATTGACTGAGTGACATTGTAAGTATTTAGTTTTGATCACTCTGTATACATTAATGTAACTATTAAAAGTAAAACCAAATATTGAAAATAAATAGAATTAACATTGACTGCAATTTGATTATAGTTACTGTATTGAGTATTGAGAAAGATCGTGATCACTGGGAGGCATAATATTATAATTAAGAAACTATTATTACTTAAGAACTAAAATAAAATATAAAATAAGTCTTAAACACGACGAATAAGGATAAAACAAATAATATTTTAGAACAACATTATTATATAGCTCAGACATCACGTTTTTCGTCTAATATTGGAGAGGAAATGTGGCTTCGTTCACCGACTTTTTCTCGATTTTAATATAAAATCGACGAACAGCATTATAAAATATTCGACTTTTCAACATTGGACGCCGCGTTCCTACTAATGAAAAGGTAACAAAACGCTTTTTCCTGTAATGTGTAATTTTACAGATATTTTAATTGCCGTACAAAGGGAAAGTACAGTATTACATAATGATAATACTGTACTATAATAATAATAATAATAAGAAGAAGAAGAAGAAGAATAATAATAGTAATAAGAATGATAATAGTAATAAGAATGATGATGATAACGACAACAACAATAATAAGAAATCATTAATAATAACTATACAACTGACAGAGACAAAACAATAACATCTCTTCACTTGAATTATCACGCACCGTTAGGAATCCGGGAACACAACGGAAACTCACAAATGGAAGGCGGGGATGGTTGAGTTAGGTTAGGAAATTCACATCCGGAGTTCTCGACCACCCCAGCGAAGTGGTTCGGGTAGGTTAGTGATGGGTTAGGTTAGGTTAGGTTATTGTTAGTGTTGGGCTAATGTTTAGTTAGGTTAGTGTTTCTTTAGGTTAGGTTATTGTTAGATTAAGTTATTGTTAAATTATATAAACATTAGGTTAGGTTAGTGTTAGATTAGAATAGGTTAGTTGTAGATTAGGTTAGTTTGTTTTTAGATTAGGTTAAGTTTGTGTTAGATTAGATTAAATTAATGTTAGGCTAGGTTAGTGTTTCGTTACGTTAGGTTAGTGTTATATTTGGCAAGCCGACAGAAAACATAGACGCTCCCCGAAGAAAATAAAAATAAAAACAAGAGTGACTTGACACCTAGTGAAGCGGAGAGTCGAAACAACACGAGTCGTACTGATACGGAGACCAACATTCAAAGGCCCACACAACCACAGTGTAGGACAACAGACAAAACCTTCCCAATGTTTTAGTTTTTTGGGTGGGGGGGGTGGGGGAAGGTCGTTATTTTCTTGGTATTATATATGGGTGGTAGTGGTCGTGTTATATATTTTTTAGGGGAAGAACAGAAAGAACGCAGTTGTTATTGGAAAGAGCGGGAAAAACAAATTTTATCCTCTTCATCATATTTCCATTTTCATCCTCCTCCAATCCTCCGTTCTCCTTCTCATTCTATTATTAATCATCTTGTTCTCGTTATTCCTACTCCTCCATCATCATCATCCGCATATTCTCTCTCTCGACTATTCTAGCCCGGAACACAGAAAATTGACAACAATAGCCAGTCTCTCTCTCTCTCTCTCTCTCTCAAAATGAACTGACAACTGAATTTTCTGTACCGTACCGTCACTCAGCTGAGTAGTGTCACGCGTTGCCTTGATGATGTTGACGTATGGCTTGAAGGCAATTGGTGGAAATTGTCGACGTCACTAATGATGCTGCTAATGATCAAAATCCGATCTCCTGATTGGTTATGGAAATGTATGTCGTTAAGGATTGGTGGAGATTATTGAAGTCACTGGTGATGCTGATAGTGACATAAGGAAAATACGAACAACTGATTGGTCGTGGAAATGTACAAGCAGTTCGTTAATGATAATCTTGGCATTAAAGTTACGATTAGTGCTGTGAAGATTTGAAATAGGTTTTACGTAGAGAAAGAATTACCCAATATAGAAAATTAACACTAAAAGATCTGGGGGAAATGAATGTAAGAATATTTTGAGAAACGGGAGTGACATCACAGGTGGATGACGTCAGAAAATTGTTACTCACAAGGGAAACGACGAAGCTCACTCAGAGAAAGGAAGGATGTGAGATCATTGTGTTATCATTGCTGTTTCTACACGTCTCGCCATGTCCCTCCTTGTGTAACCGTGGTCTCGCATCCTGTCTTTTATTACATCAAACTTTGTATATATATTTACTAACAGATGACGTCACCTTGTTGTGTCATGTCAGGGGTAAAAACAAAGAGGGTTAAAGGGGTTATTTAAGGGTTAAAGGGGTTATTTAAAGGGTTGAGAGACGCTACGATACGGTTTAAGGGAGTGATGTGTGTATGCAGGAGATGTTAACAGTATTTATGTATGTATGTATGTATGTATGTATGTATGTATGTATGTATGTATGTATGTATGGAGAGGATGGGAGACGCAATTAGTGTGTATGTATGTATGTATGCACGTACGTATGTATGTATGTATATATGTATGTATGTATGTATGGAGAGGATGGGAGACGTTATTAGTATGTATGCATGTATGTATGTATGTATGTATGTATGTATGTATGTATGTATGTATGTATGTACAGGAGACGTTAACAGTGAACTCATGAACCTAGCAGTTGTGTCCCTTTAAGGTGACCCCGTAAATAATGTAAACAAAAAACAAACAACCACTCACCAGAGGCAGGCACCTGTACATTACCCCAGCCAGGTGAAATTTTGTGCCGGGGGTCACCTTAAAGGTTCACAGTTGACGGGACAAGATTAACGTCTCCTGCACACACACACACACACACACACACACACACACAATTAACGTCTTCTGTACACAAGTCGCTCTGAAAACAATATCGCGCCAAAGTTGATCATATGACTTGACTATTAAACATGTGACGCCATTGTATTTGATGTACAACAGCCAACAGTGAACATGTACAACACCCAACAGTGAACATGTACAACACCCAACAGTGAACATGTACAACACCCAACAGTGAACATGTACAACAGCCAACAGTGAACATGTACAACACCCAACAGTGAACATGTACAACAGCCAACAGTGAACATGTACAACACCCAACAGCCAACAGTGAACATGTACAACACCCAACAGTGAACATGTACAACAGTGAACATGTACAACAGTGAACATGTACAACACCCAACAGTGAACATGTACAACACCCAAACATGTGAACATGTACAACAGCCAACAGTGAACATGTACAACACCCAACAGTGAACATGTACAACACCCAACAGTGAACATGTACAACAGCCAACAGTGAACATGTACAACAGCCAACAGTGAACATGTACAACAGCCAACAGTGAACATGTACAACACCCAACAGTGAACATGGACAACACCCAACAGTGAACATGTACAACAGCCAACAGTGAACATGTACAACAACCAACAGTGAACATGTACAACAGCCAACAGTGAACATGTACAACACCCAACAGTGAACATGTACAACAGCCAACATGTACAACAGCCAACATGTACAACAGCCAACATGTACAACAGCCAACAGTGAACATGTACAACACCCAACAGTGAACATGTACAACACCCAACAGTGAACATGTACAACAGCCAACAGCCAACATGTACAACAGCCAACAGGGAACATGTACAACACCCAACAGTGAACATGTACAACAGCCAACATGTACAACAGCCAACAGGGAACATGTACAACAGCCAACAGGGAACATGTACAACACCCAACAGTGAACATGTACAACAGCCAACATGTACAACAGCCAACAGTGAACATGTACATCAGCCAAGAGTGTACAGTAGATGTCAGAAGATAATCGTGGCGGCACAGACGGGTAATTAGTAAGTCTTGTTAATTTAGCTCCATTACTGAACACTGATAAAATGAGAAACGAAATTATAACCACTTTACGAACTGTTACGGAATCTGTGCGAATTTTAGTGAATCTATGCGAACTTTAGTGAATCTATGCGAACTTTAGTGAATCTATGCTAAATTTAGTAAAGATATGCGATCTGTTGAATTATATATGAGCCTGAAATACTGTACATATATACGTATATATCTGCTCCTGGGTTTCGTCTCCCAGCGGGATGAGTGACTCATTAGTGTCGCGAGGCTCAAGTAGCGTTAATTGTGGTCGCCTCTGTCCTTCCTAGAAAAACAAGAGTCACTGTATTTGATAAGAGTTGCGTTTACTCAGTGTTGATAAGAAAATGTTGATGCAAGTGTTTTGGTAATGGTAGGGTGTGTGTGTGTGTGTGTGTGTGTGTGTGTGTGTGTGTGTGTGTGTGTGTGTGTGTGTGTGTGTGTGAGATTGTACAGTATATATGTTTTGTGTTTTATAAGAGTAATAAGAGTATTAATGACAGTAATAGTAGTAGTATAGTAGTAGGAATAGTACGTTAGTAGTAGTACTCGTATAATAGTAGTAGTAGTAGTAATAATAGTTTGTAAAGAATAATAGAAAAATAGTATTAGTAGCAGAGTAGCAGTAACAGCAGTAGTAGTAATGATAGCAGTAGTAATAGTTGTAATAGCAGTAGTAGCGATGATAATACAATAACCAAATCAAGTGATAATAATAATAATGGTAATACAAAATAATGCTGGTAATGAATATGAGAAGAAGACGAATTACTAAAAAGACTTGTTTAGGACACGTACTACACAGGGCCATTACAATACACGTACTAAACAGGGCCATTACAAGACACGTACTGCACAGGGCCATTACAGGACACGTACTGTACAGGGCCATTACAGGACACGTACTGCACAGGGCCATTACACAACACGTACTGTACAGGGCCATTACACGTACTGTACTTAGACAAGGGCCATTATACGCACTGGACAACACGTACTGCACAGGGCCATTGCAGGACACGTACAGGGCCATTACGTGAGATACTTACAGGTGCACGTACTGCTGTACAGGGCCATTACAGTGTTAAGGAGACTGGTTACGTACTGCACAGGGCCATTACAGGACACGTACTGCACAGGGCCATTACAGGACACGTACTGTACAGGGCCACAGGACTACTGACAGGGCCATACACACGTACACACCATTACAGGACACGTACTGCACAGGGCCATTACAGGACACGTACTGCACAGGGCCATTACAGACACGTACTGCAGATACTGTTACAGGACACACGTTACACAGGGCCATTACAGGACAGTGACTTAGAGGACACTATTACAGGACACGTACTGCAGTTACACATTCAGGACTGTTTACTGTACTGCACAGGGCCTGTTCACCTTACAGGACACGTTTACATTGGACAAGAATTGGACAACGCAATAATGACGTGATACTTGGTTAGAGATGGTATGATACTGAAGCCGGGTAGTGACAGCTAGACTACACACACACACACTGTTCTATTTAAGAGAGAGATACTGTTCTTCCTTCCAGTGACTCATATCTTGAGTTATTCGCTGTTTTGTTCACCCTGTTCACCTTTTTCATTGACTTGTTGACGATTTATTATGAGACTAGCGAGGTTATCCTAAAACTATATCTTGCGGCGCTTATGAGACCTCACTTGGATTATGCAGTTCAGAGTGGATATTGAATTCCTAGAAAACATACAGAGGAGGATGACAAGACTAATCCCGGGCATTAGGAACCTTGGGGATAGAGACAGATTAAAACATCTGAATTTGCACTCCCTCGAGAGACGTAGAGTGAGGGGCGACATGATAGAGGTGTGTAATTGGAAGTCAGGGCTAAACAAAAGTGATATAACAAAGGTACTCAGACTATCCAACCAGGAGCCAACTCGTAGCAATTTAGATTTAGGCACGAGGTAGGTAAACATTGGTTTGGAAATAGAGTAGTGGATAAGTGGAACAAGTTACCAAACATCATCATTAACTCGAACAATCTGGATAGCTTCAAACATAGGTTGGGTGGATGTATGAGCGATAGGGGTTGGGTGTAAATGGGACTGCCCAGTATGGGCCAATAGGCCCGCTGCAGTTTCCTCCATTCTTATGTTTACTGTCTTGTTCATTTTGTTCAATATGTTTACTTTGTTCATTGAATTTTTCATTTTATCCACTTATTCATTTACTTGGTTTCTATTCACTGGTTTCTTCATTGCTTACTAATTTGTTCACTGTTTGTTCTCTATGTTCAAGGAATTGTTCATGATGTTCACTGACTAAGCTCCCTAATTTCTGTTCATTAACTTGTTCACTGACTACTTATGTTCACTATATCCACTTAGTTGTTCATTGACTTGTTCACTGAGTTCATCTTCACTTGTTACGTTATAACCGGCGTCTAGAGAGTTTTGCTCGCTGTTGACTTATAATTATCTATCTGACTGACACATAATTATCTATCTGACTGACAGGAAAGAGAGATAGAGAGAGACAGGCAAAATAAGATCTCGGAATAAACAGACAGAGACAGGCAGACAATGGGACGGATGGACAGACAGACAGACGTAGGAAGGGACGGAGGGACAGACAGATAGACGGAGGGACAGACACAGACAGACAGACAGGGAGGGAGGGAGGGGGAGGGACAGTTAGGAAATAGCCTTTTAAAAGTTGAGAAGGGAGGCGCGGCTATGGAGACTTCCCCTGAGAATGATATGTCTTGTCTCAAGCTACGAGTGTGTGTCAGGTGGAAATGTGGTTGTCATACCGGTGTGATGTATAGCCTGGCTCCTCTCCCTCCCTCCCTCCCTCCCTGCTCCCTCCCTCCCTCCCTCCTCCTCCTCCCTCCCTCCCTCTCTCCCTCTCCCACTCGCTCTTATTCGTCCCTCTATTACTTAACTTCCCTCTCTCTCTCTCTCTCTCTCAAACACACCTTCTACCTCCTCCCTCTCTCTCTCTCTTATAACCCACCTTCTCCATCTTCTCCTCCATCTCCTCTAACCCACCTCCCCTCCACCCCACCTCCCCCTCCACCCACCTCCCCCTCCACTCCACCCCCTCATACTCCACCACACACCCCTCCCCCCCCATCCAAAATTCGCACTTTGGACTCAGTAAAACAAGTACGAAGTGTTTTTCTCTCGTCACGTGGAAACAGGAGGAGGTTGGATCTCAAAAGTTCTGTACGATAATTTCTTCTCATAATTTCCTACAAGAGAATTTATTTGGTTAACTGAATTTCCAAAGGTCTTTCCGTATTTACCTGACTCACATGAATTTTCCTCCCGTCAATTTATTTTATCAGAAATGTTAATCATCCTAACGTTAAGCTAACCTATCCTAACCTACTGTACCCTAACTTATCCTAATCTGATATATCCTACCCAAGCATAACCTGGTTTAAACTAACTTAACCTAATCAAACCAAACCTGACCTAACCTAACCTAGAATGTATCTTAAACTAATCTAACCTAACTTTTCTTAACCTCCATGTAGCGTTATGGTGTTTAATCATCAGTTGAAATAAGTTGGTGGCGTTAATCTGCAAGTAATTCAATTTTCTTTTCCTAACTCATTTACGTACAATAAGATTCACAAAGGTTCGTATATTAGTGTTAATCTGATTTTCAAAGATTTTTACATTCATTTATATTCCCTTAACTGGATGCAAGAGAATGATAGAGTTACAGCGTAATGTCAATGCCATTTGGAAAGTTATTTTTAGTGTCATGGGTTAAGTGAGACGACTAGTTACTCTTTGGTATCTCACATTAGAAGGAATAAATAATGTCACGGGCCTCTGAGAATCCATCTGTGTCAGAGCTTAAGTTAAATTCGTTTTATGCCATACGAGGAGAAATTCAACATACACTACGACGAACAGCTAAGGATTCTCGGTTGGATGGGGGTGGAGTGGGCGTGGGCGTGGGTGGAAGGGGTGTGGGTGGGGATGGAGATGGGTGGGGGTGGAGAGGGGTGGGGATGGAGGGCGTGGGTGGGGATGGAGGGGGTGGGTGGGGATGGAAGGGGCGTGGGTGGGAGTGGGAGGGAGTAACTGGTGGGTGTTGTACAGTACAGGTGTTGGCTGGTGACCTGGGGCATCGGTCTTTGATCAATAGTGCACAAAGTCATTTACTGTATGTGGTTGAGAGAGGGGAGGTTAACACACACACACACACACACATACACACACACACACACATACACACACACACATACACATACACACACATACACACACACACACACACACACACACACACACACACACACACACACACACACACACACACACACATACATCGTACCAACTCTTAACCTCTACAATACTATTGATTTTAGGATAGGTCATTGTAGTATTTTTGACTTTTCATTATATTACAACAATCCACCACGTGCCACACATCGATAGGTCAGGTCAGGTTAGGTGAGGGTGAATTAAGGTAAGTTAGGTTGGGTAAATTTGGTTAAGTTAAGGTATATTAAATTAGGTTAGGTTAAGTTTGGTTAGGTTAGATTAGATTAGATTAGATTAGATTAGGTTAGATTAGGTCAGGTTAGGTTAGATTAGGTTGGATCAGGTTAGGTTAGATTAGGTTGGATCAGGTTAGGTTAGATTAGGTTGGATCAGGTCACATTAGGTCAGATTGGGTTGGATCAGGTCAGTTCAGGTCAAGTTAGGTCATTATATTTGGTTAAGGTAAATAAGTTTAGGTTTGATTAAGTTAGGACAAGGAAGGTTAGTTTAGGTTAAGTGAAATCAAAGTGTTTAACAGGATAGGTTTAATCGGTGAAGAAATTTGTCTGGGTTACACGGGATAGGACAGGATAGAACAGACAAGGATAGGTTAGGATAAATTAGCAGATAGAGCATGGCAGGTTAAACAATGGCTTGGACGCTAATTGACACCACGACGGTCGAGAGCCAATCACGACTCGGTTATGCCCAGGAACGCGGGAATTCAACCAGAATCACATGTGTGTGTGTGTGTGTGTGGGGGATGGTATTGCTATGACCCCTGTGTGTGTGTGTTGAAGAGATATGTAAGGTCCTCCACTTAGCCATTGTTGTGTGTGGGAGAGAGAGAGAGAGAGAGAGAGAGAGAGAGAGAGAGTCATCACCAGGAGATTATCGTAAGCCTTTGCCATGGTCCTCCCGCCACCATAACGACTGTGTAAGTCTTTGCTTGAGCTGCCGCAACACAGGTAACTACGGTTCACATGGGGTAACCACACACACACACACACACACACACACACACACACACACACCAGATATGATCCTTCAAGAAGCATAATAGAATCAGAGGAACCTTATCATGACCTGCTTAATATCTTACCGAAGGTGTTGTGTCCTGGCTAGTGTGAAGACCACCTCAAGGACACGGAAGGGAAGCTGTGGAAGAATACAAGGTCTGGTTTTGTTGACAATACAGAAATTAATTTTTGGAATTCACTTAAATAAACGTACATGTGTGTTGCTCTCTCTCTCTCTCTCTCTCTCTCTCTCTCTCTCTCTCTCTCTCTCTCTCTCTCTCTCTCTCTCTCTCTCTCTCTCTCTCTCTCTCTCTCTCTCTCTCACAACAATGGCTATGCGGAGGACCTTGTACATAACTCTCTCTTCAACACAGGGGTCACAACAATAGCATCCACCCCCAACACACACACACAAACTTTCAATTTAATATTCAGTGGGAAAAAATACCTGTTGAAACAAAAACACGTCTTTGTCAGGGGTCGTTCACTGTTCGTACTGGGACTCTGACACAAATTGGTGGACAGGAAAAATATGTAGAATAGTCCTCCGTGTACCTATTGTTGTGAGAGAGAGAGAGAGAGAGAGAGAGAGAGAAGAAGAATACTTTCCCATTCATCAAACACACAGAATGATCCAACCTTGTTTTGAAAAATTTATCTTAACACACACACACACACACACACACACACACACACACACACACACACACACACACACACACACACACACACACACATACACACACCACACACACACACACTACACACAACTGAAATACGGGTAGACAACATCTTACAACCTCTACACCACAACACGGGACCACCACCACTACCACCTTCATCCTCCCCTAGTAATAATGGGTCAGTTCTTGTGGGGTCTCATAGTTCTATCGGAGGTGAAATACGGGTTAATGATACCAGCGGGGATTTGTGATTCTCGTAACATTGAAAAAGTTTATGTCGTAAAGTTTGACGTGAGGGAAGTGTTAATGTTTGGCCAGGTGGTGAGGGCCAGGTGATAGACTCTTTCTGATGTGTTGGCCTGTTCATTTAGGTTGTGAATGTGTTACGAGTTGTTTTTGTGTGAGCGCGTGTGTTTTTGTGTTAAGTGTTTGTGGGTATTTGTTAAGACATATAAATACATCAGGGGAAATCTTTTTACCTGCATTGTATACGTAATTGTATTTCTATCTGTTTCGTGAATAAACTCTCTATCCAATTCTGAGTTTGTACCTGATGATGGAGGAGGCAAAATCGTGACATCATCCCCTTAATCTACACAAACAAGAGAAACATGTGTGTGATTCCCACTGGCTAGATTGAAACCATTTTGTACAACACAGAAGAGAGAGAGGCTGCAACTTTTTCACTTGTCTATTGTAAAATATTTTATTTAGTAAGGGAGAAATATTGGAGCAGTTTTAAAATATTGGTTGGCGGATTGTTGTGAGGGTAATGGTTTAACCCCTTGAGGAGGATGGTTTATAACCCCTTGATGAGGATGGTTTAACCCCTTCAGGAGGATGGTTTAAACGGGTAATGATTTAACCCCTTTGAGGATGAAAACTTAAACCCTCATCCTCAATGGTTTAATTTTAAGTGTTGAAAGTTGTCATACACTTATATTCATTTTTTATTCTCAGTATAAATATGTTTAGTTGTGACATTTCCCTTGGATGGAGTTTATTAATTTATCTGTTTGGTAAAAATGTTACAAATTCCACTTTACGGTAAAAAGATGAAGAATGTGTTAGTGTGCTCTCTCTCTCTCTCTCTCTCTCTCTCTCTCTCTCTCTCTCTCTCTCTCTCTCTCTCTCTCTCTCTCTCTCTCTCTCTCTCTCTCTGTTTTTTTACGCTAAAGTTTCTAAATATAAATTAAGCAGAGTTACATATACGGTGTCCTTGAATGGGAAGCGCAGTGTTTTGGTGACTTTGCAATATTAAAAGACAACTTTGTAACTGCTCAGTTTTGATATACAGATGCCCTTCTGCGCAGTAAAACAAATACATTCACAACTGCTCACTAATGTTGAAGAGAATCCCACCTGCGCAGTATATTTACATCATAAGTATAATATGCGATCTTCTTAGATAAGCGTATAACTGCGCAGTGAAGGGAGTTTTGATGTTGGTGTGCTGTATTCGTTGGCGCACCTGGAACTACGCAGTGCAGCACGCGGAGAAGCGCTCATCTTAATATACAGTATTGACAAGATATAATAATTATTTACACGTGCTTGTATCTATACCTGTAGTAATGCATGTAACTATATACACCTGCACAAATACTGTATCATTTCCTTGTACTCTTGTGTCTGTAACTGTACCTGTACCACCTTTACCTGTAACCCATAACGTTGGTTCTAAATTGATATAAATCGATTGAAATGAATCAAACGAATTTTGCCCCAATCTCTCCCCTCCCACCACCACCAGGGAGACCCCACCCCACCCCACCCCACCCCGCAGGATTTAGGGAAATCCAGGGGAATTACGGAGCTGCAGGGGGAAAAATGTTAGTCCTGAGAAAATTAGGGAAAAGTTTGGGGGAAGAAAAGATGTGGAGTTAGGTCAGGGGTGAGGAGGATGGGAGGGGATGAAGGGGAGGGAAGGTAGGGGATGAGGGGAAGGGGGAGAAAGTCGGGGGAGTTGGAGGAAGGTATGGGAGGTGAGGGCTGGGAGAAAGAGAGAGAGAGAGAGAGAGAGAGAGAGAGAGAGGTAAACCCATGAAATATAACAGTAAAAATATAAATATATCCATCGTAGTTTCAACCAAAAATAAATAATCTTGTTGTGAATAGAATTTTATTAATTGAGAATTGTTCAATCAAGGAATATGAACTAGAGAAGAAAAAGAAAAAAAAAAGTCTGCAAATGATTTATAAAAAAAAAATAAAAAATAAATAAATCACAATATTTTATTTCCATGTAGATGAAGGTTTGAAGCTGAACACCAGACTGGGTAAACCAAAGTCTTCTGGCTTAGAAAAAGTATATAGAAATAAATATGTCTGAAGGTCGCGATATTACCTGGTGTAGACGTGGAGTGTAAAGGTTAATTGTGTTGAATGGGGTAAACTGACAGACAGATGACAGACAGACAGAAAGAAAGATTGACAAAAAAAAGACGGACAGAAAGATGTTGAAGCCAGACAGACAGCAAGAGAGATACATGACAAGCAGACTACACAGATTGACGCCAGACAGGTCACAGACATAGTTACGAAGACAGATGGACAGACAGACAAACAGATAAACGTTAGAGAGACAGGAAGACAGACAGACAGACACCAAGACAGA
Source organism: Homarus americanus (assembly GCF_018991925.1). Lineage (NCBI taxonomy): Eukaryota > Metazoa > Arthropoda > Malacostraca > Decapoda > Nephropidae > Homarus > Homarus americanus. The sequence continues at coordinate 111,037 of NW_024737088.1, forward strand.
TAGACAGACAAGCAGATAGACGTTATAAAAACAGTCACGAAGACAGACAGACACATACATACACACAGACACGTACACACGAGGGGTAACTAAACAAGACCCCTTCCACTGTTGGTTGCGGGACATAAACAGAGTCAAGGGTGTATGGAGGTAATGTGGCAACACTCGGGGTAATTATTCATTCAGTAAAAAATGGAATGAAATAAATTGTCTATATTTTATATCCATTTATATGAAGGTCAAGGGTGAAGCCGCAATACCGGGGTCTTTTAACGAAATGGAAATACCGTAGCGTAGTCTTTAATATATATATATATACCGGCCTTTAAAGGGGAACTACGGTATAGTCTTTTAAGAGGAAACTACCATAATCTTCAAAAAATATACAGATTTAAAAATATATCTATCCTGCCTTTAAAGAAAAAACATTCAAAATTTATTAAAAAAAATCCTCTTTAAAACTACAAATCAAAAAATTAAGAAAAATAATCAGCATCACAAGAACTTTAAATTCCGATTTTTTTCATTATTATTTTTGGTTTTGATTTTTTTGTGAATAATTATAAGTGAACGTTGATAAAGAGGGGGGGGGGTGATAGGTAGGGAGTGAATGATGGAAAAATTATAGATAGTGAATGATGAATGATTGATTATAGGTAGTATAGAGAAGGTTAGGGGAAATAGAGGGTAATTGTAGGTATTGTTGGGGAGGTGGCGGAAAGTAGGGGTAATTACAGGAGAATTATATTAGTGTAGAGGAGGGAAAAGGTAATTAGGAGGTGATAATTTTAGAAGAGTATAGTATAATATGGAAGGATGCGGGAATAAATATGGGTTTTAATTATAGGGAATTATAGCCAGTGTAAGGGAGGCTAGGGAGACAAATGGAAGAACAAGAATTATAGTAGCATAAGGAAGGATTATAGCCAGTGGGTAGGTGGGTTACAATGAATAAAGGATTTAGAACAAAAAAAAAATTATAAATGGCCTAGTCAGTCAGGGCCAGTTGGAGAGTGGCCTATAATTGGGTAAGCATCAAAGGGTTAATTGGACACGTCCCCAGAGGCCAGGGCAATTCTAGACAGTTATAGGCAGTCGGTGCTGGCTATATGATATTACTCTCAGGTGAAAGGCAAGTCGATTATAGTACTGAAATATATTAATTAAGAATCTGTTATAGTACTTTGGGGTAAAATTTATGGCGATTATACATGTAGTAAGTTATGAAACACTCACTCTTGTAACAGGTGGGGAGGGGTAGAGGTGATGTAGAGGTGTGGGAAGTGGGTGTGAGGTGGGTGGAGGGCAGGTGGGGTGAAGACATGAGGGTGAAGGTGGAGGGAGGGCAGGAGGAAGCTCTCTGAATAGTGGCCTGATGGACGCTAACACCGCCACTCCCACCCTGTCCCTTGTGACTCCTGGGGGGGGACTGGGGAGATGGAATGGAGATTTTGGGAGGAGGGAGAGGAAAGGGAGGCAGGGGGTGAGGAGATGGAGGAAGAGGAGTGGAGAGACGATGGGGGAGTTTAATGGGTATTGTGAACTGGGTTGAACAGGATGGTTGAGAGAGAGACTGGTGTACATCACTCACTCACACAGACACAAGCGTCTTTATCTGTGTGTGTGTGTGTGTGTGTGTGTGTGTGTAATAGGGCAAGCATGAACTCCGCTGCTTCCCTGTTTGACGCTGTAGTGCCTTTGTCTTACACTAGATGTAAGGGGGTGCCCAATAAACTAGGTGAGGGTCGTGGGGTGGTGAGGGAGGGAGGTGTGCAATGGGTCTCGAGTGAGCAGGTGTTGATGTCAGTCTATCTGGGTACATCTTGACTCACCTGTGTGGACGCCTTCCACCTCTGCCTCTTCCACTTCCCTCCCCAGCTACCAAACAGGGAGGTACTACCGCCTGGGAAGATATTGGAAGCATAATGTGTTGTCTAATGGTAGACCCTGCTGCCATATGGCATCACGAAAATTGTGACCAAGTCCCAGGTTGGTGATCTGACTTCTGCCACATTCACACACAGTTGCAGGGTCTCAATTGTTTCTCTTACTTTGACATCACAACATACATATATTGTTTCTCACTCTTGATCTATTTTAAATGTTGTATTTCTTTATGGTTCTTTATTATTATTATTATTATTATTATTATTATTATTATTATTATTATTATTATTATTATTATTATTATTATCAGTGTTATTATTATTATTATTTTATTATTTTTTATTATAATTTTTATTTATAATGAACAAATTATTATTATTGTTATTATTATTATTACATTTTCGCCCCCCAGGCCCCGACGTGGGTCAGTGACCTGTGCATGGGTGGCTTAATCCCCGTAAAAAAAAAAAAGCCTCCCTCTTCCACCTCCCACCCCAACTTCCACTTCCCACCTCCCTTCCACTCCCTATTCAGAATTTCCCCAATGTTTCCTATGTCCCAGGCCAGCTTGTGGTAGGGTTGGGTATGTGGACATTAGCTCCTCCCCCCTCCTGTACCCTCTTCCCTTCCCTTTGTTGTTCTGAAGCCGTTTGAGGACCGAGATTAAGAGATGATTGTTTGTGTGACTGTGTGTGTGTGTGTGTGTGTGTGTGTGTGTGTGTGTGTGTGTGTGTGTGTGTGCCTTGTTATGGTCACCACTAAGGTTCTCAAGTGACTCATAAATCATCTTAGTTCAAGGTTGTGAAATTCCCTGAACTCTAATAAGATTCACTGTGGATGTGCGTGCGTGTGTGTATAGTGTATATGAGAGAGAGAGAGAGAGAGAGAGAGAGAGAGAGAGAGTAACGTACAACGAACAGCTCAAAAGTGTCAGTGTTGGAGAAGCTCAGAACAACGAGATTTACTGAGGCATTAGATGAGATTTGTGTGTATATGGTCTGGCATCCTTATATGTGTGTGTCGGCAGGATTCTTGAGTGACACGTAACATAGTCTCCAAGGCCGTGAAAATCAGTCAACCTCCCCCGACCAGGGTGTGTGTGTGTGTATGTGTGTGTGTGGTCTGTCAGCCATGAGCCTCGTAACATATTCATGACTGTGTTGGTCTGACAAGTTGCCGGGATGTGTTGCTATATTTATAACATGTCTCGCCATTCCTGCACTCATCTTGGTTCAAAGAGAATGTGATGAAGTCTATATATATATATATATGTGTGTGTGTACTTTCATGAATGGTGTCAGCCTCCTTTGTCAGCTACACCTTGAGTCCAGGAAGTAGAGCGATCATCACGAGGGTGTTGTGGGTGACGGAGGGGTCGACACCGCTCCCTGTTATGTTGTCAGTTACTGGATGTGCCAGCTGACTCACGCTCTGGCGGACAGCTGGGGCAGGCGGTGCTGGACTGGCTGGCTGTCTTAGCTCGTTGGTGCAGATGTTGTTGTGTGTGTTAGGGCCGTGTCATCACTCTTATTGCTTTCACAGGCTATTACGTCATGTTCCCGCCATCGTGAGGGATGCTGACCCATCCTCTCTGACCGTATGTTGTGTGTGTGTGTGTGTGTGTGTGCGCGCGCGTCTCATTTACTATCCCTGGGGGAGTGGGGAGGTAGGTAGTGAGGAGGGTATTAGAGGCTGCGGGGAGGAGGAGGAGGAGGAGGATGAAAAACAAGAAACAGCTGACGACGGCCAATAACACTGGTTGATTACATCTCATCAAGGCTCCGTGAACACCCTCTACCCCCCTCCCCCCACCTTAAGTCATTGTTTTCGAGTGAGGGCGAGGAAGAGGGAGGCGGGCGGGGGGTGAGAGTGCAATGAGTAAAGAGGGTACTGGAGGGAAGATAAGAGAGAATCAGTAGATTTTCCTTCTTCACCACCCCACCCCACACACACGCCCCTCCCTCATATCATCTCCCCCCCAGCCTCCCCCGACCCCTCAACTATACAATGTTACTGGGCAGGAAGTATCTAAGTGTTGTCGTGGGGAGGAAGGGAGGGTTTAATCAGGGGAGGTCTGGTGTCACGATTCACCCCTCCCCACCCCTCATTTATCTTCTCACACACTCAACATCACACTCAACACACACACACACACTTGAAAAGTTGTGTGTGTGTGTGTGTGTGTGTGTGTGTGTGTGTGTGTGTGTGTGTGTGTATGAGGTAGAGGTATGACCGTTTCACAGTGGCCTCAGACAGGACCTGAACACCACAGATCTTCAGGGGCTGATGATCTGTGTGGTGATACTGATGGGTGGTGTGGTGGTGGCGGCGGTGTGGTGGTGGTGGTGGCGGTGGTGTGTCGGCGTGGTGGCGGTGGTGGTGGTGGTGGGCGGTGGTGGTGGTGGTGGTGGCGGTGGTGCGTGGTGGTGGCGGTGGTAGTGTGGTGGTGGTGGCGGTGGTGTCGGCGGTGGTGGTGGTGGTGGTGGCGGTGGTGGCGGTGGTGGTGGCGGCGGTGGTGGTGGTGGTGAGTGGGAGGGTCTGGAAGGGGAACTCAGGAGGATTGGAATACTGTGCCATGGGAAAGATGATGATATGAGGAGGTATAAATGAACCCGAAAAGACGAGAGAAACAAAAGATAGATGGAGTGAAGAAAGATACATGACGTCACTTCTATCTTCTTTTTTTTTTCTTCTATAGGTCTGAATAAAAGGATGAGGTGTGTTGTTGACCCCGTGGAGATGTTTACCTGTGTGATGCTGCCGCTGCCACCCCACCAAATTCTCTCTCTCTCTCTCTCTCAATTTTACCTGTTGCCTAGTGAATCTATTTAGTTAACGTAGAGTCTCGGTATAATATTATTGTTCTTTCTGTACCATGTTTCTATATTTTTAGCTCAAATGAAACACTTAAGTGCATCCGTATATCATTCACTTAGGGAGAAAATATTCATCTTATAAACCTTTGTAAACTCGACTTGAGATCTTAAGAGATATTAAGGCTTCTGAAACGTTGCCCTCGTCTGGGTATTTTATGAGCTAGTGAAGGGAGTGTAATTTGTTTTCTTTGAGTGGCCGTTTTGTAACTCAACAATTTCCAAGGCAATAAATTATGAGATAGCTAACAGCAGGGCAATATTCCTGGCCTGGAGTTATAGGCGGTATAAGATATATTAAAATTGGTTCTCTCGTTCCACACGATATATCGCTCTAGTTATAGTAGCAGATAGTCTTTTTATCATAGAAAGCAGAGTGATCGACTGATATTGTCATCTTAGTAGTTGTTCTTCGTTTTAAGCTCCTCCTAATTCGACAGCAGTGGTGTGTGTGTGTGTGTGTGTGTGTGTGTGTGTGTGTGTGTGTGATAATAATAATAATTAACGGTTTATTGAAAGAGCATGGCAGCCGGAAGGCTGAAAATATACAATTACATAATCGGGGAATGGTTCTCTTGATTTACAAATGATGTACAGGTAACATAAGTAATACAAATATGATATATAATAATTAGGTGTTGATAATTTGTACAATGGTTGGGACTGGGCTGTTCTTGTAGCAATCAGTTCGTGCTCGTATGGGCTAGATGCGGTTGGGCAGGTGTGTGTGTGTGTGTGTGTGTGTGTGTGTGTGTGTGTATGTATGTATGTATGTATGTATGTATGTATGTATGTATGTGTGTGTGTGTGTGTGTGTGTGTGTGTGTGTGTCATTCTGCACACGACGCACACGACCCTCTTCAGTAACTACACATAGCACAGGTGTGAAACTTTTTATACCAGGTGAACTATACTAGAACTATTACCATCTCGATGTTTGGCCGTGATTGTTTATATCATTCGTGAGTTAAGGTCCCATGAAGTTTGTAAAGGTAGATATTGACACAGCTCATTTTTTTTACAGGTATTCCAGAAATTACAAATAAGTGGTATGAATTTATACACGCTTTATCATCGATCTCAGAACTATTTCCTCACCATATTATTCTGACTTACTGAATATACCACACAGGAATTATTTATGCCTCTTGATAATTGAGAGAATTGAATTACATATTTTTCAATCGAATCTCAATAATCACCAACAGTAGAAGTTCATTGATACTTGAGTTATTGCCTCACAAAGTTTGCGCAGGAGAGAGTAAACCACAGATGAATTATATCCCTTTAAATTTTTAGAAAGTGCAAATCAGTATTTTTAGAAAGGTCAAATTCTGTGTTTGGTAGAGCTTGCCACACTTGGTATATGTCTTAGGGAGTTTGAGATGGTGAGTGTTTTGTTTTGGGTCACGATAGGAGTTGGGATTCACTGGATTTACTGTCAATGTTTTGTTACCAATCTTGTTTCTTTTGTTTTTTTTTTGTTTTTTTTATGTTTACCTTTTTGTTTGTTTTTGTTGTGATTTGTGGTTGTTTTGTTGCCTGAGTTTTGTTTGTTTTTCTCTCGTTTGTTTGTTTGTTATCTTCTTTGTGCTTTTTGTCAGTCAAATTTCTCTTGTTTATAATTGATTTTTCCCTATTTTTTTCTTGTATTTATCTCTGTTGTGTTATGTTTTTTGTAATATTATTTTCCTGACTTACCTGTATGTTACCTGTGTTAAGGGTAATTGCCCTTCACAGCCAAAACGAGTATTCAGCTTCATCATAATTAAGGCCTCAAGGTGTTGGTTCGTTCCTCGTAAAACTTAATTCACGTTCAGGTGTAGGCGGGTGAGTGATGATGATGGTAATGGTGGTAATAATGGTGGTAGTGATGGCGGTAATAGTGGTGGTGATGATGGTGGTTGTTGTGGTGGTAATGGTGTCGTTAGTAGTGGTAATGGTGGTGGTTGGTGGTTGTAATGGTGGTTCTAGCAATGGTGGTAGTCGTGTTGTTGGTGGTGTATGTGATGGTGGCGCGAGTGTTGGTGTTGAAGGTGTTAATAACGGTGGTGATAATAAAAGTGATAGTGGTGGTGTTGGAGGTGGTGATAGTGGTGGTGTTGGAGGTGGTGATAGTGGTGGTGTTGGAGGTGGTGATAGTGGTGGTGTTGGAGGTAGTGATAGTGGTGGTGTTGGAGGTGGTGATAGTGGTGGTGTTGGAGGTGTGATAGTGGTGGTGTTGGAGGTGGTGATAGTGGTGGTGTTGGAGGTGGTGATAGTGGTGGTGTTGGAGGTGGTGATAGTGGTGGTGTTGGAGGTAGTGATAGTGGTGGTGTTGGAGGTGGTGATAGTGGTGGTGTTGGGGGGTTGGTGATAATGTTAAAGGTGTGGCGTGTTGTCATGACGATCTAAAGTTGTGAATGTGGCATTGCGTGGTGTGGTGACGACCTGATATGGCGAGACATGGCGTGGTGACGACTCGGGGATGTGGTGAGGTGAGGCGCGGGGATGATAGAGGATCAGGAAATACATCCCCCCCTCCCCTCCCCACCTCCTCCTCCCCCCACCGTTGAGGGTGTGGTCACCTTGCTCTGGGCCACACACCATGACCTCCTCCTCCTCCTTCTTCACCACCCCATGTCGAGAAGCAGAGAGTGGGGAGGGTATTGTAATATGCGCATGAGTAAACTGCGTCAGTCAAAAGGCTCACAATGAACCCCCAGATGGTGTAATAGTCGCTAAACTCTACGGTCTGAGCAGCCATTGTCTCACCCGTCCTAACTCACTCTTTATTGGTTCTTAAGAGACATAGAAACTCCTTTAGAGGACTGTTGATATATACCTGTTGGATCAGACAAAGGGAGTTTTGTTTTTCCCTTCTCGCTACATTTCCTTTGTTCTTCTCACTCCTCTTTTTATTTCTCTTTCTTCATTATTTACCCCATCTCTCCCGTGTTCGAGCGTCCTGTTCCTCCACCTCTTCATCTCCCTGTTCTCCCTCGCGTACACTTCTCCCTGACCGCCAGTTGTAAACAATAACATTACAATGCCGGCGCCCTGGACCAACCACGCCATACATCACACGGTGGTTGGCCTCCTCCCCCTTTTCTTTCTCCCTTTCCTCCGTTTTCTTCTCTGTTTCTGTCCCCCTCCTCCTTTTATTTCTCTCTCTCCCCTTTCCTTCTCCTCCTTCTTCTCTCTGTCTCTTTCCTTTTTTTTTTATCTTTGTCTCATCCTCTCCTCCTCCCTCTTCTATCTCTCTTTTTCCTCCACCTCCTCCTTACCTCTCTTTATCTTTCTTTCCTTCTCCTTTCTCTCTCTCCCCCCCCCTTCTCTACTCCTCTCTCACTTCTTTTTTCCTCCCCCCTCCTCCTCCTCTCCTCCTCCTCCCTCCTCCTCCTCCTTCCACACCCACAAATCCTCCTTTGCCGATTCCGTTTTGTGGTGCCTGCCCTGTGAGGTGGACCCTCCCTCCCTCCCCCTCCCTCCCTCCCCTGTACCCAACCCACGTCTCAGGAGTCCACCACCACCGCCTCAGGTTGTGTGTGTGATGAATTCAATAAGAGGTTTTATCCTGGTGGAGTTCTTGTATTATTTTCCTTGGTCATTTTACTCGTTTATGGGATGTGTTGAAGATGTGCTGTTTTGATGTGTTGAAGATGTGCTGTTTTGATGTGTTGAAGATGTGTTGTTTTGATGTGTTTTGAAGATGTGCTGTTTTGATGAGTTTTAAAGTTATTTGGTGTTGAATTTTTTTTTTGGGGGTGTTTTTTTAAGGATAACCTGAATATTAGCTCTTATAGTTTAGTTCATCTGGTGATTAAATATGTTTTTGATACCTAGTGAAGGGGTATTAGGTGGGGTTAGGTTAGTGCTAGATTAGGTTTTAGGTTAGGTTAGTGTTAAGTTAGGTTCGTGTTAGGTTAGGTTAGCATTAAATTAGGTTGGATCAGTTCATGTTTGGTTTGTTTAGGTTAGTTTGGTTTACGGTGGTTAATCATTAGGTGAAATCAACTAGGGTGTCTAATCTTCAGGTGATTTGATTTTTAACCCCCTCCCCCCCAAACTTTGACAAATACCAAATATCTATGGTGACGCTTATCAATATTGACATAGGTTCTACTTTTCACCAGGAGCCAATATCTCTCTTCCTGGCAAATGATTCATGCTGCTTTTAAATCCTCCCAACATCACTCTTCTGTCTACAACCTTTATCATTGTTTATTTTATCCATGACTGGGATAGATTGTACCAGCTTCCCCAGTAATTGTTTAACCACGTCCTTATTTTATCTGGTGATTAAAGTTACGTTAAATTGGGCTTGGCTGGGCTGGGTTAGGTTAGGTTAGGTTAGGTTAGGTTAGGTTAGGTTAGGTTAGGTTAGGTTAGGTTAGGTTAGGTTAGGTTAGGTTAGGCTGGGTTAGGTTAGGTTAGGTTAGGTTAGGTTAGGTTATTCTTGAGGTTAAATAAGCAGGGGGACTAATCCTCAGGTGATCTTGATTAACTTGGTAAATAGGAATTAACTGAAAGACAAACGTAAGTTGTGATGAACTTTTACACTTAGGTTATGGTGAACCATTTAATGTGTGACTTATTTCTCTTATGTCTCCTTCTTTTCTCTCCTTCTCATCTCCTTTCTCTTCTCTTCCATCTCCTTTCTCTTCTCTTCCATCTCCTTTCTCTTCTCTTCCATCTCCTTTCTCTTCTCTCCCGTCTTCTTTTTATTCTTTTCCATCTCCTTCCGTCTCTCTATTTTCTATCCCATGTAATTTCTCTTCTTCTCCTTCAACATTTTCCCACCTCCAGAAACTCACCTCCGCTTCCCTCCCTTCTTCCCTTCCCTCCCTTCTCCCCTTCCCTCCCTTCTCCCCTTCTATCTTCTTTCCCTCATCCCCCTCACTACCCTTTTCAACACTCTCCTTCTTTCTACCCCCCCTCCCACAAGGCCCCAGGGAGCAGTGGCCTCACTCAACTGGCCACTTCAACTTGTTGCTGTGGTAATTATGTGGTGGTGATAGTTGACCCACGCGCCACGCCGAACTGCCTGTCACCCTCGTTATAGTGATCAACCTGACTACACCTCCTCCCACACCTTCACCCGTCTCACAGAAAACGGGAGGGTGGAGCGTAGCTGTCTGTTTCCGGGTTATATAATGTTTGTTTGTTGTCGTGGGGATACAGCGTTCGCCTGTTCCTTGGGTCGGTGGTTCGATCCCCTGGCACCTCTCTCCTTGTGTACCGAAGGCTTAGTATACAGTGTGTTGTATCCACACACTGTTCCTAGCGGGCTGTCTTGCCTATGGGACCCACTTTCTTTTCTTTGCTTGTTTATGCTGCCATCAAATGTTTTATGATTACAATATATGTAAATGATTGAAAATAAGAAGAAATATAGACCACCTGAAGATTAGACACACCTGCCTTAATCTATCTAAACATTATTATTTAGATGACTCGAATAATTGGATTTCTATGTTTATTTGTGTATCTCTATGGCAGGTGTGAGGTGTGTGTAGGGGTGGAATATTTAGCCAAGAATAAATGTGGGCTGGTGATGGGTGGTGTGGGCTGACGATGGGTGGGTGTGGGCTGACGATGGAAGGTGTGGGGTGATAAGAAATGGCCCAGATGAATATTTATGAGTCTTGTGAGGGGTGGGGGTACCACAGCTGAATACTTCTTTCACAACAGTTAGAGCGAGGATGAATGACAGTGAATGTTAAGAGAATGAATGATAGTGAATGAAGAGAGATTCAATGGTAGTGAATTAAGGCCTAGAGAGAAACATTGAAACAGTGAATAAAGATAGAATATAAATAATGGTGAATGAAAAACGCTCGTGGGAGATAATTAAGAGTAAGAATGAATGACAGTGAATAGAGCGAGAGAGAGAGAATTAATGAAGAGAATCCTAGAGAGAGAGAGAGAATGAATAACAGTGAATGAATAGTCACATCTGTGTTTGTGGCTGACTGCGACCATCATAGCGGAGAAAAAATTCATAGGATTAAAAAAATATGATGGAAAAATATATCCCGGTATATATACAGTATATAAAAACAGGAGACATTGAAGAGACCATTGGTAAGAGTTATCGCGGGAGGGGGAATTGAGGGCGTGTGGCGAGGCTCGGTGGTACACGCCTCCTACCACCCTCCCCTTTACCCTCCCCCTACCCCCTCCTCGTGAATATATAATTGTTTTCACCAGCGAATTTTGCCCCGAAAAATACCTCGTTTTCATTCTGTCTGTATTGATAGGATAATAGACACGTTCTTTTTTTTATAATATAAGAATAATTATATATATATTTTTTAAGAACCTCCGTAGTAATTGTAGCTATCATTAAGGAATCATTTGATATCATAAGTTCATCAAACCTTATGTAAATTAGTTACCTAGCTTTACTTAAGATAGGTTAGGTCAGGCTTGATGAGCTGATCAACTTGGTGTTTAAAGTAAATGTAAGTATATCTTTTATTATGGGAAAAAATATTGATATTCATTATTTTAATTTATTCCTGAAAAAGTTACCATCACAAGCCGCCATATAACACCGCTACCATCACAAGCCGCCATAACACGCACATCACAAGCCGCCATAACACCGCTACCATCACAAGCCGCCATAACACCGCTACCATCACAGCCACCATAACACCGCTACCACAAGCCGCCATAACACCGCTACCATCACAAGCCGCCAACACCGCTACCACCACAAACCGCCATAACACCGCTACCATCACAAGCCGCCATAACACCGCTACCATCACAAGCCACCATAACACCGCTACCATCACAAGCCGCCATAACACCGCTACCATCACAAGCCACCATAACACCGCTACCATCACAAGCCGCCATAACACCGCTACCACCACAAGCCGCCATAACACCGCTACCATCACAAGCCGCCATAACACCGCTACCATCACAAGCCACCATAACACCGCTACCATCACAAGCCGCCATAACACCGCTACCATCACAAGCCACCATAACACCGCTACCATCAAAGCCACCATAACACCGCTACCATCACAAGCCGCCATAACACCGCTACCATCACAATCCGCCATAACACCGCTACCATCACAAGCCGCCATAACACCGCTACCATCACAATCCGCCATAACACCCCTACCATCACAAGCCACCATAACACCGCTACGATCACAAGCCGCCATAACACCGCTACCATCACAAGCCGCAATAACACCGCTACCATCACAAGCCGCCATAACACCGCTACATCACAACCGCCATAACACCGCTACCATCACAAGCCGCCATAACACCGCTACCATCACAAGCCGCCATAACACCGCTACCATCACAAGCCGCCATAACACCGCTACCATCACAAGCCGCCATAACACCGCTACCATCACAAGCCGCCATAACACCGCTACCATCACAAGCCACCATAACACCGCTACCATCAAAAGCCACCATAACACCGCTACCATCACAAAGCCGCCATAACACCGCTACCATCACAATCCGCCATAACACCGCTACCATCACAAGCCGCCATAACACCGCTACCATCACAATCCGCCATAACACCCCTACCATCACAAGCCACCATAACACCGCTACGATCACAACCGCCATAACACCGCTACCACCACTAGCCGCCATAACACCGCTACCATCACAAGCCGCCATAACACCGCTACCATCACAAGCCGCCATAACACCGCTACCACCACTAGCCGCCATAACACCGCTACCATCACAAGCCGCCATAACACCGCTACCATCACAAGCCGCCCCATACCGCTACCATCATAAGCCGCCATAACACCGCTACCATCACAAGCCACCATAACACGCTACCATCACAAGCCGCCATAACACCGCTACCATCACAAGCCGCCATAACACCGCTACCATCATAAGCCGCCATAACACCGCTCTGTTAACGAGTATACAGCCATGTCAGTATTGTTGTTATAATTCACTGTATTTCCTGGCTAAATAAATTGTCAATATCACCTCCGTCACGGGACACAGTTGATGGTTACAGTTTCACCTTTATCACAGGATACAGTCGTCACGTGGTACCATTAGGATGTTAATGGTAGTGTGGTGGTGATAGTAGTGGTGATTGTGGTGGTGTGGAGGAACAAAGACAGTAATACCTGCCTTATGCAATAGTCTTGTTTACTTTGCTATTTTTTACACCTGCCTCATATACCAGGTTGTTTGCATTAATTATCTATCAACACCTGCCACATATACCAAGTTGTTTACATTAATTATCTATCAACACCTGCCTCATATACCAAGTTGTTTACATTAATTATCTATCAACACCTGCCTCATATACCAGGTTGTTTACATTAATTATCTATCAACACCTGCCTCATATACCAGGTTGTTTACATTAATTGTAACATTATCAACACTGCCTCATACACTATCCATATTTTCACAGGTAATGGCCAGGTATTCACCAGAGAGACGCTGGTCATTATTTATTGTTAATTTGGGCCATAAAGTAATGGAAATATTTGTTTATATAAATTGACTTGTTTATTAACGTTTTTTGTCATTTATTTAGTTAATCTCTCTCTCTCTCTCTCTTTAGCTTAACAGAGGAAGCTGTGGTCTGTACTAACATGCTCTTTTCTCTCCCGCAGGTTAGTATGCGACTGACGACTTGGACGATGAGCTGTATCGTGTGTGAGTACGTTTTGTGTGTGTGTGTGTGTCTCTTTGTTTGCTTTTTGTGTGTGCGTGTGTGTGTTCTGTGTTTGCTTTGGGGTGTGTGTGTACGTTAGAGTTGGTTAGGTTAGGCTAGTAGACTTGGTAGACCCCGGCACTGTTAGACCTGGCACTGGTTGACCTGGCACTGGTAGACCTAACACTGGTTGACCCTGGCACTGGTTGACTGGCACTGTTAGACCCTGGCACTGGTTGACCCTGGCACTGGTTGACCCTGGCACTGGTTGACCCTGGCACTGTTAGACCCTGGCACTGGTTGACCCTAACACTGGTTGACCCTGGCACTGGTTGACCCTGGCACTGTTAGACCTAACACTGGTTGACCCTGGCACTGGTTGACCCTGGCACTGGTAGACCCTAACACTGGTTGACCCTGGCACTGTTAGACCCTGGCACTGGTTGACCCTGGCACTGGTTGACCCTGGCACTGGTAGACCCTAACACTGGTTGACCCTGGCACTGGTTGACCCTAACACTGGTTGACCTGGCACTGGTTGACCCTGGGACTGTTAGACCCTGGCACTGGTTGACCCTGGCACTGGTTTGACCCTGGCACTGGTTGACCCTAACACTGGTTGACCCTGGCACTGGTTGACTAACACTGGTTGACCCTGGCACTGGTTGACCCTGGCACTGGTAGACCCTGGCACTGGTTGACCCTGGCACTGGTTGACCCTGGCACTGGTAGACCCTAACACTGGTTGACCCTGGCACTGCTTGACCTTGGCACTGGTAGACCTTGGCACTGGTAGAACCTGCCCTGGTAGACCTTGACTGGTAGACCCTGGCACTGGTAGACCTTGACACTGGTTGACCCTGGCACTGGTTGACCCTGGCACTGCTTGACCTTGGCACTGGTAGACCCTGGCGCTGCTTGACCTTGGCACTGGTAGACCTTGGCACTGGTTGACCCTGGCACTGCTTGACCTTGGCACTTGTAGACCTTGGCACTGGTAGAACCTGCCCTTGTAGACCTTGGCACTGGTTGACCCTGGCACTGGTTGACCCTGGCACTGCTTGACCCTGGCACTGCTTGACCTTGGCACTGGTAGACCTTGGCACTGGTAGAACCTGCCCTGGTAGACCTTGGCACTGGTTGACCCTGGCACTGGTTGACCCTGGCACTGCTTGACCTTGGCACTGGTTGACCCTGGCACTGGTTGACCCTGGCACTGGTTGACCCTGGCACTGCTTGACCCTGGCACTGCTTGACCTTGGCACTGGTTGACTTGGCACTGGTAGACCTTGGCACTGGTTGACCCTGGCACTGCTTGACCTTGGCACTGGTAGACCTTGGCACTGGTAGAACCTGCCCTGGTAGACCTTGGCACTGGTTGACCCTGGCACTGCTTGACCCTGGCACTGCTTGACCTTGGCACTGGTTGACCCTGGCACTGGTTGACCCTGGCACTGGTTGACCCTGGCATTGCTTGACCCTGGCACTGCTTGACCTTGGCACTGGTTGACCTTGGCACTGGTAGACCTTGGCACTGGTTGACCCTGGCACTGCTTGACCTTGGCACTGGTAGACCTTGGCACTGGTAGAACCTGCCCTGGTAGACCTTGGCACTGGTTGACCCTGGCACTGGTTGACCCTGGCACTGCTTGACCCTGGCACTGGTAGACCTTGGCACTGGTTGACCCTGGCACTGGTAGACCTTGGCACTGGTTAACCCTTTCGCTGGTTGACCTGGCACTGCTTGACCTTGGCACTGGTAGACCTTGGCACTGGTTGACCCTGGCACTGCTTGACCTTGGCACTGGTGACCTTGGCACTGGTAGAACCTGCCCTGGTAGACCTTGGCACTGGTTGACCCTGGCACTGGTTGACCCTGGCACTGCTTGACCTTGGCACTGGTAGACCTTGGCACTGGTTGACCCTGGCACTGGTTGACCCTGGCACTGGTTGGCCTTGGCACTGGTAGACCTTGGCACTGGTTGACCCTGGCACTGGTTGACCCTGGCACTGCTTGACCTTGGCACTGGTTGACCTGGCACTGGTTGACCCTGGCACTGGTTGACCTTGGCACTGGTAGACCTTGGCACTGGTTGATCCTGGCACTTGTTGATCCTGGCACTGGCAGTAAAGGCACTCAACACGGCCAGAGCAGTAGGAAAATTGGTGGCACTGGCGGGGTTTCATGCCCTCGTGAATTATTGACCCTGTGTCGACCAGCCGTCCTCTCCTACCACCAATGTCCACTCGGCCACGGCTCCCTCCCACTATCCACTCGGCCACGGCTCCCTCCCACCACCACTATCCACTCGGCCACGGCTCCTACCCACCACCACTATCCCTCAGGCACGGCCACACGTCCAGGGTTCCCCACCTCCACTATCCACTCCTGCCAGGGCTCCACCCACCTCCACTATCCACTCGGCCACGGCTCCACCCCACTTCACTTATCCACTCGGCCAGGGCTCCCACCCACCACCACTATCCACTCGCACGCTCCCACCCACCTCCACTATCCACTCGGCCAGGGCTCCCACCCACCTCCACTATCCACTCGGCCACGGCTCCATCCACCTCCACTATCCACTCGCAGGGCTCCACCACCTCCACTATCCCTCGGCCACGCTCCCCAACCACCTCCACTATCCACTCGGCCAGGGCTCCCACCCACCACCACTATCCACTCGGCCAGGGCTCCTTCCCACCACTACTGTCCACTCGCCCATGGCTCCCACCCCCACCACTATCCACTCGCCCATGGCTCCCACCCACCACCACTATCCACTCGGCCCGCCCCCCCCCCCAGGCCCACCCACCCCATCCACTCGGCAGGCTCCCCCACACGTCCACTCGCCCAGCCCCACCCACCACCACTATCCACTCGCCCATGGCTCCCACCCACCACCACTATCCACTCGGCCACGGCTCCCATCCACCTCCACTATCCACTCGCCCATGGCTCCCACCCACCTCCCATCCACTCGGCCACGGCTCCCACCCACCCCACTATCCCGCAGGCCCCACCCCTCCACATCCACCGCGCCACCCATCCACTGGCACCCACCACCCACCCAACTACATCCTCGCAGGGCTCCCACCCACCACCACTATCCACTCGCCCATGGCTCCCTCCCACCTCCACACACTCGCCCATGCCACCACCACCACTATCCACTGCCCATCCCCACCACCACCTATCCACTCGCCGCTCCCCCTCACTCCCCCACCACCACTATCCACTCGCCCATGCCCCACCACCACCACTATACACTCGCCCATGGCTCCTCCACCACCACTATCCACGCCCATGGCTCCCTCCCACCACCACTATCCACTCGCCCATGGCTCCCTCCCACCACTACTATCCACTCGCCCATGGCTCCCTCCCACCACTACTATCCACTCGCCCATGGCTCCCACACGCCGCATTGTAGACAAAATCAGTTTAAATTTGGGGAAATTGTTTCTGATAGCTGTAGATTTCTTTCTATTTGTTTCCCTCTGCCTTATAACACACCTGTATATCTCACCCTTCCCTCCACCTGTCTGTCTATATGTCCTACTACAGTATCTATCTATCTATCTATCTATCTATCTATCTATCTATCTATCTATCTTTAGCTATATATCACCTATGTTATGTATCTGTTCTTAGGCAGCTACCAAACAGGGAGGTACTACCGCCTGGGAAGATATTGGAAGCATAATGTGTTGTCTAATGGTAGACCCTGCTGCCATATTATGTGACCAGGTCCCAGGTTGCTGATCTGACTTTCTGCCTCATTTACACACAATTGCAGGGTCTCAATTGTTTCTCTTTCCTGGACAACACAACATATATATCGTTTCTCACTTTTTCCTTTTTTTTTCATTTCAATATTTATTTTTGGTTCAATTTTGTTTTTATTATTTCTCCTCCCGGGCCCTGATGTGGGTCTGTGACCTTTGTCTGGGTGGGATAATCCCTGTATCTATTAATCTAACTATTTTCTCTACTCCCCGTTGACTCTTTTAGATATAATTATGGAAAATTAAAATTTAAATATTTAACACAAAAAGTGATCCACCAGCCACTGAACCCCAATAAAGAGATAAACACACACACACACACACACACACACACACACATTATTTCTCTACGGTAACTGCCCTACTGACTGTTACAAGTGAACATATACGGTGTAGGGTTGTATTAAGTTATCCAGTTAGTGCGTTCTTATATCTTCACTTACAAGGGAATTATTTAAACTTACGAGCATTCAGAATTTCTGCTTGGTATTGTTAGGTAAGGTAGTATGTACTGTATATAACATTGCAAGGTATTCACATTATTCTAACCATTGTAAACAAGACCGTATATGAAGTTATTGTGTTGTATTTTAAGTGTACATTTTTTACGGGGATTAGCCGACCCGGCACTGGTCACCGACCCATAGCGGGGCCTGGGGGCCAGAACAAACAAAACATAGATAAATACAAAATAAAACAGGTAAAGAGTGAGAAACGATATGTTGTTGTGTTGTCAAAGGAAACAATTGAGACCCTGCAATTGTGTGTAAATGAGGCAGAAAGTCAGATCAGCAACCTGGGACTTCGTCACAATTTTCGTGATGCCATATGGCAGCAGGGTCTACCATTAGACAACATTATGCTTCCAATATCTTGCCAAGCGGTAGTACCTTCCTGTTTGATAGCTGCATTGGTGACTACGTAGTGTTTCATCGTGAAGATGTTTTAAACCATCCGTTCCAAAAGCAGATTTAAAGTAGCCTACACATTTACACTGCAGTTACCTTTATTTTAGCTGATGAATCTTGAGGTGAAGGACGGTAGAGGCTGCCTACACCTAAGGCGCAGTCACACTTGTCAAGTATCGGTTAGAAATTAACAATTCCAGCAACTTCGACTGTCAGAACAGACAAACACCCAGTCGCCGCAGCGACAGTTGGTGCTCAGACTAGTCAAAGATTCTCATCGTTCGAAAGTTGCCAATTCAGACGAATCTCCGTCGCCCGTATTGATCTTTAGAATTCTAAAGTATTATTTCAGAAAATATCCACAACAAATTATTCACGTTTATGCCTGAAACGTGTTAGTTTGAGTCTTCTTTTCTATATTACATGTATGAAATACAAACTAAAATTATGAAAGTGTTGTTAAAATAGAAATCACGACCAGGCGACATTTGAGACGACGATTCGGCGACGCGGGAATCTGATCTTCAACTGACATTCTCCAAATATGATTTCTTGGCTGTGAGTGGCATCACTAGGCGTACTAATTCCTGAAACGTGGCCTTGCTCATGCTTTAACAATCATAGAATGATTGGAGGTGTTCCAGACCGACTTCTTATACTAGATTATGGTAAACACTCTTGCTGTCTCTTCCTGCCAACCAGGAACGTGTCCATACCCGATTTTTCTTGTTTTAACCTTCTTTAAGCTGTAGCCTCCTCCTACTAATGGGAGTCTCCGACTTAGAGGGGTCTTATCCGTTTGTTATTTATTTTTATTTTCGGTTTGTTTAGTGAGTTTTGAGTATATACTCTCTCTCTCTCTCTCTCTCTCTCTCTCTCTCTCTCTCTCTCTCTCTCTCTATCTCTCTATCGTTCAGAACGATTAAAATCAGTTCATTTGGTGTTTATGTTTTAAGATTATGGGTTAAAAAGGACGTACCGCTTTATTTATTTTAGAATTTCATAAGTTTATGTAATACCACAGCATTCATACTTTTTCGTGGATATTTGTTCACTCTTTTCTTATATAATACTCGTAAAAGATTTTCCTACTGTACCTGAGAGCCTTCAACAACAATTAATTATATTTGGCATCGGCATCAGTTGGTTTCTTTATTTATATTACCTGAATATTACAGTAGACTTCCTAGCTTATTTCGCCTGATGATTAATAACCCTAATGTTACCTTTTTATTGGGGTATAGCCCACCTGGGCATGGGTCACCCGCAACATGGGGGAAAAAAAATTGAGGAAAAAAAAATGTTAACCTACATCACGAAAATTCCGGAAAACCAGCTTTTTGAATTGTAAGAGGATGGAAACACAGAAGGCAAATAATTCCACTGTTTGGCTGTGTGAGGAAAGGAGCTACTGTAACGGGTTAGTGGCCGACATCCGCGCAGAAACGGTGGTGGTACACAAGATGCCAAATCCACTGAACATTGTCCGCGAAAGTACCTGGAAAGAGAGAGTGAAGCAACATTGCGGCGAAGAGAAAGGGAAGACAGATTATCAACTAAAGGAGGAGAGTTAATAACACGAAATGCCTTTGATTCCACCCTCTCTAACAGTTGGACAGAAGAAGAGCCACCCCAGATATGAGAGCAGTACTCTTAAGTTAGGACGAATAAATCCCTTATAAACTTGAAGCAATTGCTCAGGAGTGAAGTAGCTACGGCATCTGTACAACCTGGGGGGTAGACTCGTTTAAGTGATGTTAGGTTAAGTTAGATTAGGTTAGGTTCGGGTAGGTTGACGTTAGGTTAGGTTAGGTTAGGTTAGATTAGGTTAGGTTCGGGTAGGTTGACGTTAGGTTAAATTAATATAGATTATCTTGGGTTGAGTAACGTTAGGATATGCTAGGTTTGGTAATTTAATCATCAGGTGAAATAATCGCCAGGTGAGTTGTGTCGAGGCTGACCGCACTCGAGGTCTTCCGTGTTCGACACAGCTCAACCCCGAGTAACACTATACTGTATGTTGCTACCTGGGTTATTTAGTCTAACTTGGTGGTCTGTTATGCTGGCCTGGCTGAACTTGTGCCTTTGTGAACTTCTGTGTCTCTCTAAACTTAGTGTCTCTGTAAACTTTGTCTCTGTTTAAACTAAGACTGTTAAAGAAGTAAACTTAGTATCTGTAAATTCAAGGATAAACTTACCGTCTGTGTAAACTTAGTATCTGTGTAAACTCTAGAATGAACTAATCGTCCGTGTAAACTCTGGCCCAAAGGCTCTATGGTCTGAGTAGAGTTAGTGTCTTTGTAAACTGAAGCAAATACCTTAATGTTCAAGTAAACTTACAATGTATTTATAATCCCAATAAACTTCGCATCTATGTAAACTCTGTAGCTAAAAAAAAATATCGATGAACCGTGACGTCACTAGCAGTTAGGGGTCAAAGGTTTACACTAAAGGAATATTTCGTGTCGACCAATTTAAACATGACCCCGGGGTTAAGACCTTTGTGCGAACATCATTGTCCGGCAGGATGGTATATTGCTGTGTCCATCTGTCGCTGTCTGTCTCTCTATCCCATTCTCTGTCTGTCATTCCTTACAATTTTGTCTCTCTCTTTCCTTACCAGTTGGCGTCTGTCTGCCTGTCTATTTAATTTCTGTCTTTCTTCCTGTGTATCTGTCTGTCTTTCCCAAATTCTGTCTATCTGCCTGACTATTTTTCATTCCCAATTTCTGTCTGTCTGTCATTGTGTGTGTGTCTGTCCGTCCGTCCGTCCTTTCCAAATTCACTTTAATACGACTGTGTAAAAATCTGTTCCGTGTTGGTAAATGAAATAATTGAGAGTCCCGTGTACCTGAGCCTAATAACATTTCAGTATTGTTTTAGCTGGGGGAAAAAGTGACCAAATTTGGGCTATTTATGGATATTTATTAACTCAATGTTCTTTTTTGATACAACACACAAAAATAATTTGACTTGGGTGGTGTGGGGGCGCGTCCGTCGTCTATAAGTGGTGATACGATTATGATTTTAGTGTTTTTGCAGCTGCTGTTTTTCGCCGTAATGTTCAGCGAGATGTATACCATGTTTTACCACTTGTGTTTCTGTGTCATTGGCGCGAAATGTTGTTTGAAATATTTCGTTAGTGGACGTTCGTGTTTTATTGCCCGAGTCCTGTGTGTGTGTGTGTGTGTGTGTGTGTGTGTGTGTGGTGTGTGTGTGTGTGTTGTTGTTGTTGTGTGTGTTGTTGTGTTGTTTGTTGTTGTTGTTGTTTGTGTGTGTGTGTGTGTGTGTGTGTGTGTGTGTGTGTGTGTGTGTGTGTGTGTGTGTGTGTGTGAGATACTAACATTCCGGTTTATTGAATGAACATAGCAGCCAAATGAAGGTACACGAGTACAGTCAGCAGAGATGATGAAAGTTGCATCATTGGGGAATGGCTCACTTGTTTGACGTATATTATACAAGTAACGTAAGTGGTACAAAATGTCATATAATAACAAGGGAAGGAGAAGGTCATTCAACCAAAGTTAGATTGGCTCGGTGTGAACTCACTGGTTAACTACGAGTTGCTGATAATTTTTACCATACTGTGGATCGGCCTGTTCTTATAGCGATCATTATGTGGTCGCATGGGCTGGATGCGTAGGATTTGACAACTGCTCTGACATGTGCTTTCTAATTTGGATATGTGATCTATAGTGACTCCGAGGAGCTTGGTGGAGTTCACAACAGGTGTGTTGGAGCCCAAACTAATGAAGGGAGGTGGGACAAGGTCGGAGGAGAGTTTGATAAGCATAACCATGGTCTTGGTATAGTTGATGGTGACGTGGTTGTTGTTGGCCCAATTTTGGAGACTATTCAATATATTTTGGAGGGCGGTTTAGAATGGGAGCCGAGTTGTTGACGCTGATCACAATGGTGGAGTCGTCGACATATTTCCAGCGGGCGGGAGTTTATCTCAGGCACCATTGATAAGCATGAGGAAGCAGAGCGGTCCCTTAGTACCCTGGGTGAGTGACTGAAAGGTGGAGACAGCCCCTCGGAAGCGTACGGCTTGGCGTCGGTCACTAAGGAAGTCTGTAACCCGAGGTCAGTAGCTTTTTTATTAATTTGTGGTTGACTAAGTTAAATGCCTTGGTGAAGTCAATGAAGTGTGTGTGGATGTCGTGTGTGCGTGTGTCTGTGTGTGGATGGATGTCGTGCGTGTCTATGTGTGGATGTCGTGTGTGCGTGTGTGGATGTGTGTGTCGCGTGTGTGTGTGTGTGTTTAGGGGACTGCTAATTTTACCCCCGTTTGTAAAATACATCATTTTTTTGTTTGGTTTTAATATCTAACAAGAGTTGCGACTCGTTCCGTTCATTTTTTCTTTTAATCATTGACTCAAATTACGTTTCGGCTCAACATTACGTCAGATGTTTTATATTATTGTGATTTTGTTGTCCAAAGTGTTGCGTTAATATTTTTGTTTTGCATCAGATGTTTAATATTTACTTTTTTAATGTTTTCTCCAGTTACATGAATTACAGTTTGGTTGTAATATTGAACAAGTTATAGCTTAACCCGTTCTTGTATTTTTGTAACGTTGACACAAAATTAAGCCTCAGTTCTGTATTACGTTACAGCACAGATGTCTTTATCATTAGTAATCTTTATTACCCACTACAGTTTATGTAACATCCAGCAAACCTATATTTTTTTTAACACTTGACGTCAAATTGCTCTTTAGTTCAACATTCCATTACAATACAGATGGATGTTACAGCAAAAGTTTTTGTATTTTTACTTCACATGTGTAAATAATAAAAAATATATGCAATGTTTGACAAGAGTAAGTTACAGTTTTATGTATTCCCTCGTGTGTTTTACAGCGCCCTGTCCCTCGTGTGAGTAAGTTACAGTTTTATGTATTCTCAGGTGTTCAGTTTTTGTAAGGTCGTCTTTGTGTTGTCTGAGTTACGGTTATTGATATTTTATGGCCACAGCGATTTGGTGTGTGTGTGTGTGTGTGTTTTTTATGGTGTTTGATATTTTTTGTGTGTATGCGTTTGTGTGTGCGCGCGTTTGTTTGTTACTTTTAGCATTTGTGTATCAGGTTAAATGGCACCAGAGACTGGAGTGTTTAACAGAACCTTCCAATACAAGAAAGAGACTTGGAGTTATCTATGAATCACTGATAATTTGGTGTTGTGGAGGATAACACGTGGTTGTAGTACTTCCCTCTCTGGTGGTGTTGTGGAGGATAACACGTGGTTGTAGTACTTCCCTCTCGGTGGTGTTGGAGGATAACACGTGGTTGTAGTACTTCCCTCTCTGGTGGTGTTGTGAAG
Source organism: Homarus americanus (assembly GCF_018991925.1). Lineage (NCBI taxonomy): Eukaryota > Metazoa > Arthropoda > Malacostraca > Decapoda > Nephropidae > Homarus > Homarus americanus. The sequence continues at coordinate 134,493 of NW_024737088.1, forward strand.
GATAACACGTGGTTGTTGTATTTCCCTCTCTGGTGGTGTTGTGAAGGATAACACGTGGTTGTTGTACTTCTGTCTCTGGTGGTGTTGTGAAGGATAACTCGTGGTTGTAGTACTTCCCTCTCTGGTGGTGTTGTGAAGGATAACACGTGGTTGTTGTATTTCCCTCTCTGGTGGTGTTGTGAAGGATAACACGTGGTTGTTGTACTTCTGTCTCTGGTGGTGTTGTGAAGGATAACACGTGGTTGTAGTACTTCCCTCTCTGGTGGTGTTGTGAAGGATAACATGTGGTTGTAGTACTTTCCTCTCTGGTGGTGTTGTGAAGGATAACACGTGGTTGTTGTATTTCCCTCTCTGGTGGTGTTGTGAAGGATAACATGTGGTTGTAGTACTTCCCTCTCTGGTGGTGTTGTGAAGGATAACACGTGGTTGTTGTATTTCCCTCTCTGGTGGTGTTGTGAAGGATAACATGTGGTTGTAGTACTTTCCTCTCTGGTGGTGTTGTGAAGGATAACACGTGGTTGTTGTATTTCCCTCTCTGGTGGTGTTGTGAAGGATAACTCGTGGTTGTAGTACTTCCCTCTCTGGTGGTGTTGTGAAGGATAACACGTGGTTGTAGTACTTCCCTCTCTGGTGGTGTTGTGAAGGATAACACGTGGTTGTAGTACTTCCCTCCCTGGTGGTGTTGTGGAGGATAACACGTGGTTGTAGTACTTCCCTCCCTGGTGGTGTTGTGAAGGATAACACGTGGTTGTAGTACTTCCCTCTCTGATGGTGTTGTGGAGGATAACACGTGGTTGTAGTACTTCCCTCTCGGTGTGCATTAAACATTATAAACACACACCACTCACCGTGATAATATAGTGTGGCCGCCGACCACTTCACTGTTTCAGCACCATTTCATTCCTTTTTTAATCGAAGCTGTCATTTTCACATTAGTCATAAATTGATCGTCAATCCTTACACTGTTGCCTTGGTGGGAGTTTGCTGGTAAATGGAAAGTAGTTGAAGCGAGGGAGGAGGGTGGAGTCGACAAGTGACTCACTACGGCAGGCAACTCGAGCACTCGGAGGGAGCACCCAAAACGGTATGGGCTCACAGCATGGTAGTCAGACACCTAGTGTGTTATGCTATGTTAACTTATGTTATATATTCGACAACCAGATGAGGAGGTTTATATGATCAAAATGTGCAGTTGTGGACAGGAATTCCCTGAACATTTTGTCAGTGTCTGGCATCATCTACTTGAGGGTCATGTAGGTAAGGGAGGACTGTGATTTTATCGTTTATTTACTCAGATATTTCCTCGTATTATAGTATGTAATTTCATTTTAATATTCCTACCACAGAAATTGCCGAAAATGTGCAAGGAATTTTGGCCGTAACTGTACAGGGTCGCGGACAGAGGAGGGGGTATTGTGGTGTCGTTAGTGTTGCCCTCCTCCTTGTTTGTTGACTCAGCAATATCAGTCGTGGCATCTTACTGACTCCTGTCTACCCTCCTGCTGATAACACACTCGATATGGCTGGCTGTCACATGCTAACAGACAGCAGGGGGTAAGGGGGTAAGGGGGTAAGAGAATGGAAGGAAAGGGAGGAAGATTGGATGGGAGGGAAGGGTAGGGAAAGAAGGACGGAATGGGATGGGGAGGGAGGAGGAGGAAGATGGAAAAGGAGGGAATAAAAGACAAAAGGAGGAGAGGGGAAGAAGAGTAGGAAGGAAACTCATATAAACACTTCATGTTCTGAAAATAAGAGTAAAAATAAGATCGTATTTTGTAAAGTAAAAAACAAAAGTTGAAACATTATGGTTTAAAAAGTAGTAAGTTTAAAGGGCTGTAAAAAAAAGTAGTAAGGTTATCGCCTGTTAATTAGAAAAAAAAATAGTAAGATGGAAAGTTTGTAAAGTAAGGTTATTACGAAAGTCTACAGTAGGGGGGGGGAGACGAGGGGTTGGAAGGAGGAAAGGACGGAGAAGAGTGGAAAGTAGGAGACAAAGAAGATTGGAGGAGAGTAGGAAGGAAAGAGAGTAGGAAGACGGAGGAGGGAGGAGGAAGACGGTAGGAGGAGGGGGAGGAAAGGACGGAAAAAGTAGGATGGAAGAGAATAGGAAGACGGGGGAAGGACAGGAGGAGGAGGAGGAGGAGGAGGAGGAGGAGGAGGAAGGAGGAGGAGGAAGACGGAGGAGGAGACGGAGGGAAGAGCTAGGGGGGAGGAGGAAGAGAGGAAGAAGGTAATGATAAAGGGTGTAATATGAGGAGGTGAGCCTATAAAACACTGGGGGATACCTAAAGGTGATGATGGTCGAAGAAGAGAGGTGATGATGATGTGAGAGAGAGGGGTGATGATGAAGTGAAGAGAGAGATGATGATGATGATGGTGATGATGAATGAGATGCTTGGAGGGGGTGATGATGGTGGAGAGAGGATGATATTGATGGTGATGATGATGAAGATGAGAGGGGATGATGGTGAGGATGAAGTGAGAGAGAGAGGGATGATGGTGATGATGATGAGTGAGAGAGAGAGAGATGATGATGATGATGGTGATGATGAGGTGAGCAGGAGTGATGATGAAGTGTGGAGGTGGAGGTGATGATGGTGGAGTGAGAGATGAGATGATGATGGTGATGATGAAGTGAAGAGAGAGGCGATGGTGAGAGGGGGTGATGATGATGAGAGGAGAGAAGTGAGATGGTGGAGGTGATGATGAAGTGAAGAATGAGAGGTGATGATGAGGAAGGGGGGTGATGATGAGTGATGAGTGAGATGGGTGATGATGGGCGGGAGATGATGATGATGAGTGAGAAGATATTGATGATGATGGAAGATGATAGGCAGGAGGTGATGAGGAGGTGATGATGGAGTGGGAGAGAGGGGTGATGATGAAGTGAGAGAGATGATGATGATGATGGTGGATGTGTGGGAGGTGATGATGTGAGTGATGATGGTGAGGAGAGATGATGATGGATGATGTGAGAGAGAGAGGGGGTGATGAAGTGAGAGATGATGATGATGATGGTGATGATGGTGAGGAGGAGATGATGATGAAGTGAGAGAGTGATGATGAAGTGAGAGGGAGGTGATGATGATGATGATGGTGATGATGAAGTGAGAGAGAGAGATGAGATGATGAAGTGAGAGGGGAGGTGATGATGGATGATGAGAGGGTGATGATGGGTGAGAGGGATGATGATGAAGTGAGAGGGAGGGTGATGATTGATGATGATGTGGGGAGACAGAGATGATGATGATGGGAGGGAGATGAGGAGGAGCAAAGAAATTGAGAGAGAGAGAGACTAATTAATGATAAATTAAATATTAGAATAATGGAAATAATAAATTCATTAATAAATACAGAAAATGAATGGATAATAAAAATACCGATAAGGGATAAAGATAGGAGACGAAGTATAGTTAAATAAATCAAATATAATGTAAAGAGACGGACACGATATAAAGAAGATAGAGAATTGATAAAAGGTGATAAAAGCGACTTCATGTAAGGATAATTATTGATAATGGTGGTGGAAGAGAAGGTAATTAATAACGATTGAGGTAGAAGGAAATAATCGATAAAGATGGAAGGAGGAGATAATTGATAAAGATGGAAGGAGGAGATAATTGATAAAGATGGGAAACTTAGATAATTGATAAAGATGGAAGGAGATAACTGATAAAGATGGGAAACTTAGATAATTGATAAAGATGGAAGGAGATAATTGATAAAGATGGGAGACTTAGATAATTGATAAAGATGGAAGGAGACACTGTGATGGATAAATGGACAGTTAAGATTGAGGCTTTGTGGTACATACATAACGAACATAAGAAAGGGAGGAAGGAGGAGGAAGAGGAAGCGGAGCAGAAGGTAATGGAGAGAAAAGGAGAATATGAGGAGACAGGATAATTAGAGAAATAGGAGGAGGAAAGGCAAAAGAAGAAAAGAGGAAGATAGATGAGAGAGGAAAGTAAAGAAAAGAGAGAAAAGATAACAAGAGAAAGGAAGATGGGAGATGGAGAAGAGGAAATATGAAGCGAGAGAGAAGAATGAGAAAGGTGGAATAGACGAAAGATATGATGAGAGATAAAGGGCGATGAGAGAAGAGGAGGTAAGAGACAAGAGAGAAGGGCAGTTGAGAGTGAGAGGGAGGAAGAGTGAGAGGGAAGGAGAGGTGTTCCCACTCGTAGTGAATGAGACACAAGGGTGATGAGAGTGATAAAGTGGCAGGAGGAGGAGGGGGGGGTGGGAGACGGAACGTGTCAAGCATCGTAAAGAAAACATAGGAGGTGCGTCGAAAAAGAAGGAAAATTGTCGAAACGAAGGAAATTTGTCGAAAAAGAAGGACAATGGTCGAAAAAGAAGGAAAATTGTCGAAAAAGAAGAAAATTTGTCGAAAAAGAAGGAAATTTGTCGAAATAATAATGAAATGTGACTAGAAACAGAGAGCAGACACATTTAATGCTTCTTGTTACACCGAATTATTTTTCATTTATATTTAATTCACAGGAAGATTACCCCCCCCCCTCCCCCCCTCATCCCAGCTTATTTCATCTGTTGATTAAAACATACTTAGCGCTACTTGAGAGGGTTTAAGTTAGGTTAGGTTAGGTTAGATTAAGTTAGGTTAGTGTAAAGGTGGTTAATCTTAAGGTGAAATAACCCGAGGTGGCTAATGGTGATCCTACACAGTAAACATCAAGTGGATGATGTCGTAGTGTCGTCCTTCACTCTGTTTCAGCTCCAACACTTGACTGAAGGAGCACGTGTTGTAACAGACGCAGTGCTGGTGCTAATTTTAGCTCTCCTCCGCGAGAGAGAGAGAGACGTATTATTTTACTTTGGTTTACGACGTCGGCTTTGGTTAGAGAGAGAGAGAGAGAGAGAGAGATAGATTCATTTACTCCAGGATTAAACGTCGGTTCTGGATGTTGCTTTTATTGTTGACGTTCACAGTCCAGGTTAACGTTGGCGTCAGTGGGAGATAGAGACTGTGATACACCAGGATATACTCTCGAGGTTTATGTGGATTGACCTCCGTTGGTGTCATAAACTGGAGGATTGTTTAATAGTGTACATCCTCAGGTCTTATGTTGGTTTATAACAAATGTCAAACACAATAACACTGATTGCTGTTGACATTTAGAGGCGCATCCTGCTTGTGTTTTGTTACAGGAGGGAGGAAGGCAAGCATGAACTACACATGCCTCCCAGATGTGCGCTGTAAACGCTGCTGCGCTTCACCTTGCACAGGATGTAAGGGGGTGCCCAATAAACTAGCTCCTTCAGGGGGCGGCACCCAACCGGACGGGCTAACGCTACCATCAATGTTATGACCAATATAACCTCCCGTCAGTATCCCCCCCCCTCCCTCCCCCTCCCTCCATCGTGTACCTACAGTATATTTAAAATGTGTTTATAATACAGGTTTCAATTCTCTAAACAGAACTGTAAATATTTTGTCGAAACCATTTCTCTTCTGGTGGACGGATGGACGGAGGAGAGCATGTATTCTATAGCATAATGTACAGTATATCCCCATATTTTTTCTGTACCTTCGAGGGGCGTGTTAAGTTAAGCTATCTCAGGTTAGAGTAGGTTAGGTTAGGTTAGGTTAGGTTAGTTAATCTCCCGGTTAAATAATCCCGAGGTGTGTAAATTGCTTGACTATTTTCTTCAATACCTTTTAAATATATACACCTTTATTATCCTCTTCAGAGTGAGATTATTTACATTGTTGGTGAGGTGTAGTAAACTGATCCTTGAATATCGTATTGAATAACTGGTGTTCACATGTTTGGTCTTCAAGGTTAAAAAAAAAGAACACATCTAACCTTGAGATAAAACACTCTTGTTTTTTTTTACCCCTTCAGGTGGTATCTGAACCGTCTCGAACTGTCATCTGAACCAATCCGAATCCTGTGAACCATGAAGCCCATTTATCGAGTTATTCCTTTTATTTTTGTTATTTAATATTGGTTTATGTGCTGCCAGTGTGTTGAACCTGATGTAACTTAGACAACTATGGTGAGGTGAGGTGAGGTGAGATGAGGTGAGGTGAGGTGAGGTGAGGTGAGATGAGGTGAGGTGAGGTGAGGTGGGAGGTGGGAGGAGATGAGGTGGAGGTGAGGTGAGGTGAGGTGGAGATGAGGGAGGTGAGGTGAGGTGAGGTGAGGTGAGATGAGGTGAGGTGGGGGATGGTGAGGTGTGTGGAGAAAACCTGGGGAGTCAGGGCAACATGTCATACAAATATCATACACACCGCTCTGATTGTATTGACATTTAAAACCCTTACACACACATACACATACATAACCTGTAACTGTATCTGTCTGTCTGTCTGTCTGTCTGTCTGTGCTGTCTGTCTGTCTCTAGGCTATATATATACGTTGTGGTCCTTTGGTACCACTATGCTACATTTGTTAAAGATTTTTTATTGTTGCGATAGTCCGGTGCTACAAAAAGAGTCGGTGCTTTAAGAAGTCCGGTCATTTAAAAAGAATCCAGTGCTAAAGTCAGTGCTTTAAAAAGTCCAGTGCTTTAAAAAGTCGACGCTTTAAAATCCAGTGCTAAAGTCAGTCTTTTAAAGTCGTGCATTAAAGTCCAGTCCTTTAAAAGTCCAGCGCTTTAAGAATCAGTGCTTTAAAAGGCAGCGCTTCAAAAATAGTGCTTTAAAAGTCAGTGCTAAAACCCACAGTGCATAAAGTCAGTGTTATAAGAGTCTAATATTTGACTAGGTACAAAATATAAAAATTAATTAATGCTATTCTCCAACCAGCCAAACTCTCACTATCTCTCACCCCAACTCTGAGGACCAGGAAGTAAGTTTAAATGTACACTATACAAACAGTAGGAGCGTTAGAAATAAAATAGACTTGCTGAGAGGGTTGTATGTACTGAGAATGTAAGACGCCAGCAATCCTGAAACTTGGATGAATCTTGAATCATGGCGAGCAAAATTTTTTTATCAGGAGTACCCACATAGGAGAGGTACAACCTTTTTCACAAAGACAAGGAAGGCAAGGAAGGGGGGAAGGGGGTCCTCGTCGGAATACATTAAAATGTTGTAATAATAATTCAATAAAGAACGAAATAAAGGAACCGAGTCTGTGTGGGTAGAAATCACGGAAGGAAGAAAAAACTAATTATGGGAGTGATTTACAGGCCCCAAGTCTTGTAAAAACGAAAGCTCAGCCCATACGGCAAGAAATGGTAGAGACAGCAAAAATATAACAACCTATGCATTATGGGGGATTTCAACTGATATTGACTGGGACAACATTGTAGGCGACTATGAATCTGAAACCTAGACGCAGTGGGACATGAATTTTTGAAACAGCTAATTACAAGGGCCTACTAGAGGTGATAATATATTAGACCTGAAGTATTAACAAATAAAGAAAAATATTATCAGAGATATCACAGTAGGGAAGAACTGGGTAACAGTGAAGTCACAGAAAATCAGGTTCACCCTAAAATGGGAAACGAAAAACAATGACAATATGGTCAGAGTCCCAAATTTTCGGTTGGCGGATTATCGGGGAGTTAGAAGGTACCTAGGTGAAGTCTATGAGAACAATCAAATCGGTCCCCCAGTAGGAAGGTGAGGTGCAGGCCAGCAACAATTGATCGTGACCATACTACATAAAGCACAAGAACAAAATATACCATACAGAAAAATTAGGTCAAGTAAAGAATGAGCCAAGGTGGGTGATAGAAACTTAGAAAGCATGACATAGGAATAAAGAAAGAGAATATATAAGGGAAATTAAAAAGGGAGGGAGGAGCAGCTCAGAAATAGGTATAATGAACTATCTAGGAATGCGTAAGAAAATGTAAGAAAGCAAAAGAGAGACATGAAATCAAAATAACCAAAGAAGAATCCAGGAGGCGAATCCAAAAGGTTTTCAGGTATATGGGACAAAAGGTCAGGACTAAAGTTGGGCCCCCAAGTCAGGGAGGGAAGTAAAATGGCAGTGAAGAAATAAGCAAAGCGTGAACAACTACTTACCTTATCAATTTTCACAGAAGAAATTTGCTATGAAATTCAGGAGTGGAAGTGATGTTAAGGAAAGGAAAGAAGTCGTTGAAATATGCTATCAGAAAGAGGATGTTCTTAAGAAGATAAATATTCAAAAAGCAAAGTCAGGGCCGGATGAAATTTTCCTCGAGTCTTGAAAGAATAATAAAGGAACAGATTAAGCGGACCCCTCGTAAACTTATTTACAAAATCATTGGAGCCTTGATTTGTGCCAGACTTGTGGAAACAGGCAAATGTGAACATATTAAAAAAGAGACAACATCAGCATCAGTACCGGCAGATCCAGTTTTGACGTCAGTAGTGGGGAAATTTCTTGAATCAATTATAGCAGATAGCATCCGGTCGCATATAGAAAGCAAATTAATCACCGGCTCTCAACATGGAGTTTACAAAGGGAAGATCATCTAATAAGTGCCGCTAACGTTTTTAGGAAGAGTCTTCGAGGTAGTAGATAATGACGAAAAGTACGATGTTATGTACTTAGACTTTAGCAAAAGCATTTGACAAGTACCGCATCAGAGGCTTCTGAAAAAATTAAGGTTCATGGTATCGAGGAGAAAGTTTTAAATTGGATAAAATGTGGCTCACGATGATAGAACGCCAGAGGGTCAGCGTAGATAATTGTTAAATCTGAGTGGGGCCGTGGCAGTGGGGATTCCCCAGGGGGTCGAAAATGCTGACCCACTCTTGTTCATAATCTACATTAACGATCTAGATACTGGGATCCTTGATGACATAAAGCAAGGATTTGCTGATGACACACCAAATAGGGCAACAATTAATTCAGAGCAGGATGCAAATGCATTACAGGAGGTCTAAATAAACTGTAAGAATCAATTTGAAAAATGGCAAATGAAATTCAACACCAGCAAATGCAGCGTGCTTAATGGTAGGAAGAACAAATGCTTATAATGTATACAGCCTTAACAACATCAACCTAGAAGTCATGTGAAAGAGACCTAAAGTACTTGTAAGCCAGACCTACGGCCTGAAAACAGTGCGTTAATGTTCGAAATAAGGCAAACAGAGTATTGGGTTTTATATATCTAGAAGTGTAAGTAACAAGAGTGCAGAATCTTATTGCAACTATATCTTGCGCTAGATCAGGCCGCACCTCGATTATGCCAGTTCAGTTCTGGTGCCCTTATTATAGAATGGATATAAATTCACTAGAGTCAGTGCAGCGAAGAGGCCAGCAAAATGATTCAGGACTTGAAGCAACTGCATATCAGGGATAGGTTAAAGAAACGCTTGCATTCCTAGAAGACAGAAAGTACGGGAGATATGATAGAAGTATTCAAGTGGGTGAAAAAGGAATCAATAAAGGGTAAAGGGGATATAGATAAAGTTCTTATAATATCCGAGCAGAATAGGACTCGAGCAACAGATTCAAGTTGGATAAGTTTAGGTTTAGGAGGAATAGGAAGAAACTGGTTCATAAATAGGGTGGTGGACGAGTGGAAACTTAGCAACTTTGTAGTAAGTGGTCCTGGAAAGTTTCAAAAGGAGGCTAGATAGATTGATGGATGATAGAGATGGTAGTAACTCTCGACAGGAGCTACCATGCACAGCCAACCGGCCTTTGCAGACTCCTTTTTTTCTTATGTTCTTATGTTCACCCCATCTCTCCCACCCCAACTCTCCACCCCATCTCCCACCCCATCTCCCCCACCCCATCTCCCCACCCCATCTCCCCCACCCCATCTCCCCCACCCCATCTCCACCCCATCTCTCCCACCCCATCTCTCCACCCCCCACCCCACCCCCCCACCCCCACCCCCACCCCCCACCCATCTCCCCACCCCATCTCCCACCCCATCTCCCACCCCATCTCCTCTCTCACCCCATCTCCCCCACCCATCTCCCCACCCCATCTCTCCCCCCATCTCCCACCCCATCTCTCCCACCCCCATCTCCCCCACCCCATCTCTCCCACCCATCTCCCCCACCCCATCTCTCCCACCCCATCTCCCCCACCCCATCTCTCCTTGAAATGACTCATAAATCCACAGCACAAGAGGGAGGCGTCGTGTGTAGTGGGATTTGCGGATAATTTGGTAAGTCGTGTTTACGTCAGGTTTTAGTCGTGTTTACGTCGTGTAGAAATAGCCTTGAATCTTCATAAGATGGTGGTGGTGGCCCGGGAGACAAGATACTGCTGGATCTTGTTGCTACGTGCGACTGTTATTACTCATCGTGTGTGTGTGTGTGTTATTTATTTTTTGGTGTGTGTGTGTGTGTATTTGGTTTTTCGCAGTGTGTGTGTGTGTGTGTTTTTAGTGTGTGTGTATTTAGTTTTTCGTGTGTGTGTGTTGTGTTTTTTAGTGTGTGTGTATTTAGTTTTTTCATGGTGTGTGTGTGTGTGTGTTTTTTAGTGTGTGTGTATTTGTTTTCGTGTGTGTGTGTGTTTGTTTTTTAGTGTGTGTGTATTTAGTTTTTCGTAGTGTGTGTGTGTGTGTGTGTGTGTGTGTGTGTGTGTGTGTTTGTTTCTGAGTGTGTGTGTGTGTGTTTAGTTTTTTTCATGTGTATATTGTGTGTGTGTGTGTGTGTTTGTTTTGTTTTGGGTGTTATTGTGTATTTAGTTTTTCATGTGTGTGTGTGTGTGTGTGTGTGTGTGTGTTTGTTTCCTAGTGTGTGTGTGTGTATTTAGTTTTTCGTAGTGTGTGTGTGTGTGTGTATGATATCGATTTCTGTACGTCATTAATACAATCAAGAATGGAACCAAAAAAAAAATCGCATTCGTGTCATAACCCTGAGAGTGGCCTACTGTACCATCAGGCACTAGTACTGCCCACACTCATGAGAGAGTACCTGACAGTAACTTAGTAGTGTGTGGGGTCAAGTACTGTCCCGTCCTATAGCTGCTACAATACATGACTTAAATACACGGGTTTCTGTCTTTCACTGTCCCGTCCCACAGCTGCTATGAGACATGACAGAGATAGACGGGTTTCTGTCACACAGCGATTTCCTTATTGTTATTTTAGATTCTCGAGGGTGAAACACCAGTGATAAAGTAGACAGTGTTATTGTAAGTACAGCTGAGTGTATCATTGTGTTGTGACAGGCAGTACAGGAGGAGATGGAGAACAGGAGGATTGGGGAGAGAAGACTGTTTGGTCAGGAGTAGGGGCTGGGGTGTGGTAGATGGAGGAGGTGGGAGGAGATGATGTGAAACAGAGGAGGAGGGAAGGACTGTTGGGGTTTGGGAGGAGAAAAGAGTGTTGGGGTGCAGGAGAAAGGTGTTGGGGTGCAGGAGGAAAGAGTGTTAGAATGCTGGAGGAGAAAGTGTTGGGTGCAGGAGAGAAAGGTGTTGTGGTGCAGGGAGGAGAAAGTGTTGGGGTGTGAGGAGAAGTGTTGGGGTGCGTGAGGAGAAGTGTTGGGGTGCAGGAGGAAAGTGTTGGGTGCAGGAGGAGAAGTGTTGGGGGTGCGGAGAAAAGTGTTGGGGTGCGGGAGGATGTGAGGGAGGGTTGGGGTGCTAGGTAGAGATTTTAGTGACCGCTGTCATCAAGCAGTGACACTATCCACCGTAAGTACACTATTGTAACGTAGAGTCAGTAGCGTGTGAGGGCCAGACACCGCGTGCCAGTGTGTCATGTCAGGGGAATGTGGAGTGGCCGGCATGTGACACACCCACTACCATGTTGGACTCGTGTGTGTGTGTGTGTGTGTGTGTGTGTGTGTGTGTGTGTGTGTGTGTGTGTGTGTGTGTGTGTGTGTTTGAAGGCTAGCCGGGTTTCAGGGCAGCATCTCAAGGTCCATTTAAGAAGTAATAACTAAGTGTGTGGCGGGAACATGAGTGTTGGTACCCGAGGCAGCCAACACACACACTGACAGGGCATGACAGACAGCATCCTGACTGGTGATTAGCGTGGAGAATTCACCATTAAAAGTCATGATACTCACTCACTCTCTTGCAACACTCCCTTGGTAAATGTGTGACGATTTTGTTGTCTTGAAATATTGTGAATTCGACACATGACGATCTTGTATTTATATATTGTGAATTACTATCCTAAACTATATTATTTAATACGGCTATGAATCAATTGTTATTCAAGACCATCCCATACGTATATTAAACGACTCACGCATGTGTTTTGCCTTTAATCAAACACACGATCTCTCCCGAACATCCACAGGCCCTTCACTTCACACACTCAGAGGCGCTGTATACGAACACTCCCTAACAAAACTTATTAATAATAATATCTTGTATTTGTTTTCGGAGACACCCAAGACCTCACAAGGGTACGTATCCCCGACAGGCCAAGTTTTAACAAGAGCTCTCCACCCGTTCAAAGGATTGTGTTCCCTCTCATCACAGTACACGACTATTGATGATATACCTATTTTTTTCTATAAAAGTTTTGATGTTATTCTCTCTCTCTTTCTCTCTCTCTTTCTATCTTTATTTTGTATCTGTTTCTTCATCCATCCATCCGTCTCTCTCTCTCTCTCTCTCTCTCTCTCTCTCTCTCTCTCTCTCTCTCTCTCTCTCTCTCTCTCTCTCTCTCGGCAGGTAGGGTAGGTGAATGTGTGGATCAGTACCCCTCCCCTCCAGGCCCAGATTTTTACCCCCAGATTAAAATGGATTTTAGTGTGGTATCATATAATGAGGTGGGTGAATGGGGTGTAGGGGCGGGGAAGTACTTTGAGGAGGTCCCAGCTTTAGGGACTTTTATTTTATTTTTTATTATTGCTGAACCTCATTTGTTTTTCCCTAGCCTCCGAGAGAGAGGAAAAATATTTGAGGAAAAAGGTGGAGAGAGGGAAAGGAGACAGATGGACAAGAAGAGGGAGGGAGAGAGAGGAGATAAGAGAGAAGGAAGTAAGGGGAAACTCAATATGAGAGAGAGAGAGAGAGAGAGAGAGATAGATTTAATAAGTAAGAGAAAATGAGTTAAAGAGAAGAAAATAGTGCAAGAGAAACCATTTGGCTGACTTTTTTTTTTTTACACAATTCCATGTTTTTTCTACACAATAATAACACTTTCTAACATTTTTACACCATAATCACACACAATCTCTTATTTTTTACAAAAAAGTCTATTGTATTTCCACTTTGTTACCACTTACCACACAGTTTATTAATGCTTTACACAATTTATTTCCTTTTTTTGCATTATAATCTCACAATTTCCAAATTAAGAAAATAATCTTACTTTTTCCATTTTACACAATTTTTTCGCCAATAAACTCACAATTTTTCATTTTTTTTGCACTTGGTATTTTTTTTTACACCATAGTCCAGCAATTTCATACTCTTTAATACCATGATGTAAGTACCCCCCCTCCTCTTCCTCCCCCAGCTTCCCCTTCCCCCAGCCTCCCCCCCCCCCCCCCCCAGCCTCCCTCTCCCCGGCTGAGTGTGCTGGGCGTGAGAGCAGTTAGTTAGGGGGGCGCCGCCGTTGTGTGGGGCAATATAGTGTCACAATTACTGTTGCTGTCTTCATTAATACCGCCCGGGGCTCCTGACTCCTGCCCAATTCAGGCGCTCCATAAAGTCCAAGGGTCCAGACTTTCACACTTGCCTTAAACCACAGGAGGGGTCCAGACTTTCACACTCGCCTTAAAGCCCAGGAGGGGTCCAGACTTCCACACTCGCCGTAAACCACAGGAGAGGTCCAGACTTCGACACTCTCCCTAAAGTTCTGGTGTTCAAACTTCCCACACTCTCCACCATCAACATCCCTCGTAAGTGAAGATGAGAGAGTATACACGACTAATTATCTTAGGCTAAAATGCCATAATAACATCATGGGTGTCTCAAAAAAATATATGTACATCGTTTTTACATTTTCATGTAGATTGCGTGGATGTTTATAGTACAACACCAACATTGTCCTCAATTGTAAGAGACTTCACATGTCAACAAGTAAGCACAATGTTGCTGTTGTAACTCAATATTCACGTAATCTCCTCGAAAATTAGTAAAGCAGTGTGTATATATTTTTGAGACACCCTATACTGTATATATTGTCAAAAATATATATAGTGAGATTTTTCGGTTAATTTCATATATGTTCACTTTAACCATGAGGCCATATTAACCTTAATTAATGGAATACTATTATGGAAATTATTCTGTATGCTAATTTTGGTCTGGGGTTTAACTCAGCGTTTCTGGTTAAGGTAGAGTCTTAACTGTGATGTTGGGATTGTTTTATTTGTTTTATTTATATATATTTATCATTATTATTGTTGTTATTGTTATTACAGTATTATTAATGTTTTTTTTTTATTTATTTACACTAGTCAGCTGCACTGTTACATTCTCCACATACAAGGAAGATTCAATGTAAGAAATACTGTTAATCTGGACCCCAAGTTGGACAGTTTAGGATACGTTTCATAATTGCCAGCAGTAGGTCTTATAACTCACCTCCGTCTTGGTGCCTGTACAGTGTCTTGCCTCCCTCCTGTCCTTCCCCTTACCTCCCTCACACACACACATACCGTCATATGTGCGTGCGTGCGTGCGTGCGTGCATCATCTCTCCTCCCCTAGGTGTTTGGCCCTAAGGGAGGTGCCTTTAGGGCTCTCTGGTCCTTCATGATGTTGTCAAAGGTTATACTCCTCCTCCGACTACTTGTCCTTGCTGTTAGTCCTCCTCCATTGCCTTCTTTCTCCCATACTGCACAAAAGAGAGCTGTACGGACAATGACCTACTTGAAAAAAAAACAGATCACACAAACGAAAAATTTGCTATATTGAAATTTTTTAAATTCGAGGATATTAACACTTACTGCGGTACCCTCTTTGTTTACAACTCTATCAATCACTTGCTTGACAATAATTACTTCCAGTTCCGGAATAATCAGAGATACAACTTAAGGCACCCAGAGCTACTAAGACCACCCCCCATGCGCTCCTCTCAGTCCCAGACCTCCATAAAATATCATGGTGTGAAGGTGTGGAACAACTTACCCCCACACATCCTAGCAAAGACTACGCTCCCTTCCTTTAAATCATCTCTAAAAAAATATCTATTGTCAAAGTATTAATATTTCTTGTAACACTTACTATATTTACAGTACCTGCTTTTATTGTACCATCAAATCCGTTTTATCGGAAATTATCATGTAAATAAATAAGATATTACCATTGCAATAAACATAATTGCCAACTAGACATAATCCTGAAAGCTCTGTCCTCTTGTTCAACCTTATTATTTAGGTTAATAAAAATCATAGGTTGTACTGTTCTCCATTATATTTTATAAGCTTTTTCATTCTACCTAATATATATATATATATATATATATATATATATATATATATATATATATATATATATATATATATATATATATATATATATATATATATATATATATGTGTGTGTGTGTGTGTATATGCATAGGTATGTGTATATGTATGTATAAATAAATAAATAAAAAATAAAAATAATAAATAATAAAATAAATAAATATTGAAGTGATAACCGTGGTAACATTATGAGATGTACTTATTACTACCATGCTATTGTACTATTCCAGATGATACTTAATGTTACATAATACTTCCTTGAGATAAATGTATAGTATATATCAGGTGCCTCAAAGAGAGCTCAGGTTCTCAACTGGCTCAGCCATGTTAATATTGTTATTAATTATCCACACTCTTGTATCTGTATTTTCTGGCAAAATAAAATGTCTCAATCAATCAACCTCTACCTCCCCTCCTCCCCATCCTCTCCTCCTCCTCTCTCTCTACCCCTCCTCTATCTCTCCTCCCCTAACTTTCCTCCTCCTCTACCTCTCTCTCCTCCCTCCTCTCCTCTCTCCCTCCTCTCGATAATAGAAAGGAGAAAGAGATCACCATCGCCACCCGCATAACGTGCCGCCAGCCCCTCCTGCTGTGACCACTTGACACTACCCTAGCACCGACCACCCACCCACCTGACCTACACCACCCATCCGACCTACACCTCACCCAGGCCATCACTATACACCACCCAGGCCACCCACTATACAATCACCCGGCTACCTTAATTACAGACCATACCACTCACTATACACCACCCAAGCCACCCACTATACACCACCCAGGCCACCCACTATACACCACCAGCCACCCACCATACACCACCCAGGCCACCCACCACACCACCCAGGCCACCCACCACACACCCCACCCAGGGCCACCACCACACCACCCAGGCCACCCACCATACAACACCACCCAGGCCACCCACCACACACCACCCAGGCCACCCACCACACCACCCAGGCCACCACCACACCACCCAGGCCACCCACCATACACCACCCAGGGCACCCACTATACACCACACCCAGGCCACCACTATACACCACCCAGGCTACCCAATTATACACCACCGAGGCCACCCACCACACCACCCAGGCCACCCACTATACACCACCCAGGGCCACCCACCATACACCACCCAGGCCCACCCACCACACACCACCCAGGCCACCCACCATACACACCCAGGCCACCCACCACACACCACCCAGGCCACCCACTATACACCACCCAGGCCACCCACACTATACACCACCCAGGCACCACCACACCACCCAGGCCACCCACCATACACCACCCAGGCCACCCACTACACCAACGCAGGCCACTCCACCATACACCACCCAGGCCACCCACTATACACCACCCAGGCCACCCACTATACACCACCCAGGCCACCCACTATACACCACCCAGGCCACCCACCATACACCACCCAGGCCACCCACTATACACCACCCAGGCCACCCACTATACACCACCCAGGCCACCCACTATACACACCACCCAGGCCACCCACTCATACACCACCCAGGCCACCACCACACACACCACCCAGGCCACCCACCACACACCACCCAGGCCACCCACTATACAACACTCCAGGCCACTCCACTATACACCACCCAGGCCACTTCCACTATACACCACCCAGGCCACCCACCATACACCACCTGTGTTACCCACTCAAACACCACTCAGGCCACCCACTCATACACACCCAGGCCACCCACTATACACCACCCTTGTGCCACTCCACCATACACTACCCAGGCCACTCCACTATACACACTCCAGGCCACCTTAATTACACACCACTCCAGGCCACCCACTATACACCACCCAGGCCACCACCATAATAATTACTCCAGGCCACCACTATACACCAATTCAGGCCACTCCACTATACACACACTAGGCTACTCACCATACACCACCCAGGCCACCACTACACCACCCAGGCCACCCACTACACACCACCCAGGCCACCCACCATACACTGACTCCAGGCCACCCACCATACACCACTTCCAGGCCACTCCACCACACCACCCACACCCACCACACCACTCCAGGCCACCCACCATACACCACTCAGGCCACCCACCACACTACTCCAGCCACCCACCACACACTACCCAGGCCACTCCACCATACACCACTCAGGCCACTCACCACACCACTCAGGCTGCCTGACCATACACCACCAGGCTACCCACCATACACCACTCAGGCCACTCCACCATACACCACCTAGGCCACTCCACCACACAATTACCCAGGCCACTCCACCACACCACCCAGGCCACCACACTACACACCACCCAGGCCACTCCACCACACCACCCAGGCCACTCCAATCATACACCACCCAGGCCACTCCACTCACACCACCCAGGCCACTCCACTATACACCACTCCAGGCCACTCCACTATACACACCCAGGCCACTCCACTACACACACCACTCCAGGCCACCCACTATACACCACCCAGGCCACTCCACCATACACCACTCCAGCCACCTGACTATACACCACCCACTCAGCTCTGCCCATTGTTGATGTCTTCTGCTTCACGTAGGAGGTCTTTGTTGTGGTTTTGATGCTGATGAGTGTTGTGGTTGTTTTGGTGGATGAGTGTTGTGGTTATGGTGAATGAGTGTTGTGGGTTGTGATGCTGGATGAGGTTGTGGTTGTTTTGGTGGATGAGCGTTGTGGTTGTGATGGTGGATGAGTGTTGTGGTGTTTTGGTGGATGAGTGTTGTGGTTGTGATGCCGACGAGTGTTGTGGTGTTTTGGGTGGATGAGTGTTGTGGTTGTGGATGCTGGATGAGTGTTGTGGTTGGATTTGGTGGATGAGTGTTGTGGTTGTTATGGTGATGAGTGTTGTGGGTTATGGTGGATGAGTGTTGTGGTTGTTTGGTGGATGAGTGTTGTGGTTGTTTTGGTGGATGAGTGTTGTGGTTGTTATGGTGGATGACTGTTGTGGTTGTTATGGTGATGAGTGTTGTGGTTATGGTGATGAGTTTTGTGGTTGTTATGGTGGATGAGTTGTGGTTGTTATGGTGGATGAGTTGTAGTTGTGTGATGAGTGTTGTGGTTGTTGTGGTGGATGAGATAAGGTTGTTATGGTGATGAGTGTTGTGGTTGTTTTGGTGGATGAGTTGTGGTTGTTATGGTGATGAGTTGTGGTTGTTATGGTGGATGAGTTGTGCTGTTATGGTGGATGAGTTTTAGTTGTTATGGTGATGAGTGTTGTTGTTATGGTGATGCACAGGTTATGGTGGATGAGTTGTGGTTGTTATGGTGGATGAGTTGTGGTTGTTATGGTGGATGAGTGTTGTGGTTGTTATGGTAGATGAGGTGTGGTTGTTATGGTGGATGAGTGTTGTGGTTGTTATGGTGGATGAGTTGTGGTTGTTATGGTGAATGAGTGTTGTGGTTGTTATGGTAGATGAGGTGTGGTTGTTATGGTGGATGAGTGTTGTGGTTGTTATGGTGGATGAGTTGTGGTAGACAATGAGTCGACCGGTACAGGTGTTTGTACTAGTTTACTTCGGATTCATCATTTAAGTTCCTTCCTGGTTACAGTTTTTAAAGACATTGGTTTTATAGGTTAGGTTAGGTTTAGTTAAGTTGGGTTAGGTTGAGATGATAATGTTAAGTTAGGTTGGGATAGGCGAGGTCAGGTCATGCTAGGTCAGGTCAGATTAGATTAGGTTGGTTAGGTTAGGTTAGGCTAGGCCAGGTTAAGCTAGGGTAGATTAGTTAGGCCTACATGAGGGCAGATCCATTAAAAGCAAGAGGTATAAGCCGGTGTAGGAGCCAGCTAGGAGACATCCGGCACCACGCTCCCTCACACAAAGCCAGATCCCCCCCCCCACTCCTCCCCCCCTTGACTTCCTTCCCTCCCCGTTTCCTCTCTACTTGTCTCTCTCTCTCCGTTCTTTATTTGCTTTTTTTGGGGGGGAAGAGATATATTGTTTTTATGAGCGTTTCTTGTTGTCTTTGGCCTCTTGTAGTGTGTGTGTGTCTGTCTGTGTGTGTGTGTGTGTGTGTGTGTGTGTGTGTGTGTGTTAACTAAATGGCGTGTTAAACAGTGGTCGTAGGGAGGTGGTGCTGGGTAACGAGGGAAGATATAAGAAAGTATTCACGTTGTACATACGTAAATAAATAGTTAATATATTTATTATATTTGAGTTAATTTATTTATGTGTGTTTATATGAAAAGATTATATATATATAGTGTATTTATCATACTTATTTTATATACACCCTATGTCATACCGATTTTGACACCCTACTCTTGATTACGACACACCGATTTTGACTCCATATCCGATTTTGACCATCCTTTTCCCCTCCCTCTCATTTATTTTTTCTTGTGCTTCTTTCCTCCCTTACCGTCAAGCACCTGGTGAACGTAGATAGCTCGGGTATATGAGAGGTGCGACCTACAAGCACTGTGTCCCGGGTCTTCCCCTCTTGAGTCTACCTTGTACCTTTTCCTGTTTACATAATTCGTGCGTTAATTAATTAGTTGTATATTTCGTTCGTTTTTGTGTATTTGGTAAACTTAAAGATATATTTATTAAATTGCTATGATAGTCTGTATCAGGTACGTAATTATCTTAGTTAAAATAGTTTTTTATTTGTTTTGTAATATATTATGTTTTTGTCCTGTATAATGTGTTTGTTTTTAATTGGTTGTGTTCTGGGTTTTTTTTCTTAATTTGCTACGTATTTATGATGAATTTTATTTTATGTTCTAATGGGTTGTTCTTTTGTTTGTTTTCAGGTGAGATGCGTCAACAGATGTTAGGATCAGCTGACTTATGTTTACAGTGTGGTGAGTGTTGACTCGTGTACAGGTGATGTGATCAGCTGAGATTGTTCTCTCTCTCTCTCTCTCTCTCTCTCTCTCTCTCTCTCTCTCACAGTAAAGAAACTACCTCACATATAACATGACTTTTGTGTACACGTATTATTACCCGTAAATATTCTAGTGACCTCGTCCATTGTGTTACAGTCCCACGGAGACAAAAAATGGGAATTAATTCGTTTTGTGTGTAGTGTAGTGAACTGCCCACCCGTGTGTCCGTCCGTCCCCTGCAGTGTTGTGTCCTCACAGTAGCTAGAGAAAGGGTGTGAAGAATGTGATGGTTATCTGGGTAGAGTTGAGTAGTCATTATTTACCATCTTGATCTGCTTGAATAATGTTCTTGTTTAGACTTAGAATTTTAGAATGGTGGAGGGCTGGTTTTGTGTATATGTGTGTGTGTAATAATAATAATAATAATAATAATAATAATAATAATAATAATAATAATAATAATAATAATAATAATAATTAACGGTTTATTGACAAAGCTCTGCAGCCTGAAGGCTGAAAATATACATTGGACAAAAATGACTTATTGCATACAAAGACATGGGGTGGGTGGGTCGCTTATAACAAAAGCTTTCATTACTGAAAGAAGAAGGAGTATGAATTGAACATACAAATTATTGTCGTTTACAGTTGATGGCCTGGGCCTGGACTGGTCATGGAAATACCAGGTGGTGTGGTGTTCACGTGGTGCAGTAACTCGTCCTCGGGTGTTGATATGAAGGACCTCACGTGGTCATGGGGACACCTGGGCCTGGACTGGTCATGGAAATACCAGGTGGTGTGGTGTTCACGTGGTGCAGTAACTCGTCCTCGGGTGTTGATATGAAGGACCTCACGTGGTCATGGGGACACCGGGTGGTGTGGTGTTCACGTGGTGTGGTGTTCATGTGGTGCAGTAACTCGTCCTCGGGTGTTGATATGAAGGACCTCACGTAGTCATGGGGACACCGGGTGGTGTGTGTGTGTGTGTGTGTGTGTTAAGAAACTCCTTAAAAGGTACGGCACCACTAAAATAGGACCTTATTCACAGCCTCAAACTGGCCATCACGGGGCGTGAGTCACCCCTCACTGTCTCTGACATAACCTCCCTAGGCCCGCCCTCACCCTTACTCCCGCCCTCACCCTTACACCCGCCCTCACCCCGACTGTCCAGCCCTCACCCTTACTCCCGCCATTACCCTTACTCTCTCGCCCTCACTCTTAACTGTCTTACCCTGTCCCTTACTGTCCACCCCTCACCCTTACTCTCTCGCCCTCACCCTTACTGTCCACCCCTCACCCTTACTGTATCGGCCTCACTCTCATTCCTTACCTCGCCCTCACTACCTCGCCCTCACTCCCTGCCCCATCCTTGTCGATGAGCTGTTGTTGTTCTGTGATTGTTTTCTTCGTTACATTGTTGTTTATGTTGTTGTTTGGGGCCTTTCTTGCTCGTCTTGTTTTTGTTCTAAGATTTTTTTGTTTTGTCCATGTTACTTGTTATATTTTGTTCTTTTCTAGATGCTCATTCTTAATTGTCTTTGTTTCTTGTTGTTTTTGTCGTACCTACATGACCCTCAGTCACTTGAGGTGTTTATTGCTTTAGGCCTACACAGTTCTCCCTAAGCCTATGGTAGACGGCGGGCCCTCAGGTACAGTGATATGAGAGTGACGACCACGTGTTATTAATTCAGGTTTCCAGTGACTCGATAATTAAAATAAAGGAAGATAATTAAACTCGTGTACTGTACTGTACCTGTATATGTAACCTGTATTGTATTTGTATCTGCACCTGTACTTTTACCTGCATCTGTACCTTTACCACTAGTAACTGTCTTTACATGTGCACCTCTAAATATACCTACGCTATTACCGTCTTTCCCGTACCTGAACAGTTATTGACGATACTAATTAATATATTCGCACGCGTTTATTAATTACCAAGACCACCAGGTAGCCTTAATTAGCCAACTTCTTCTTGTCATTGTGAAGACGCACCTGTTGACGCCGTGTGTGTGTGTGCGTGCGTGCGTGCGTGCGCACAGGGTGGTGAAATGCGCTTAGTGCGGCAGCATTATGTTAGTGTTAAGGTACAAGCACTGCTTGCTCCCTCTCGCTTTCAGTTGCCGCCGCTGGCTAGCCCTCGTGGCGAACAGGGAAGCAACTTGCCTTAGTCTTCCCCAGCCAGTACACAGCTTTTTCACCATCAAGACTCTGCTGTGCCTCCTCGTGGCAACACACGGTAACTGGGTGCCTCGTGGGCCCAGGCTAAACCAGCAGGGGATCTCGGAGTAACAGTGGGCCCCAGAGGGACGGTGCATAGGTCCACTGGCATGTGAACACGTTCTGGCACCTACCAACCAATGCCCTGCTGCCTTGCGGATTAACCTTAGTAGGTATAAGGCTACGGGAGTAAACCCCGAGAGAAAAATCTGCGGTGGAGCCCAGCATCAGGCAGACATGCTTACAGAGCTCCAACAAAACCCCAACGGCAGTATAGGCGGAAGAGGTGACCACCATGGGAACCCAACAGCTACACCAGCAGACGAAGGCAATGCATGATGAACAGGCTACTAAGGCAAAACCCAACAAACTGGGCTATCGGCAGTCCATTGCAACTCTCCCTCTCCCCAGTCGTTGCAACACCTGCACCACTGGATCAGGAAAAAGGAGAGCCAAGATGTGTGGTTGCAGCCTGCGGTCCTACCTCACCACATAAATCAACTCACGCACAGCCATCATCCAGCTCTTCATACCTCTCATCATCAAAACCCCTAAACCCCCAAAAGTCCTATGGCGACGGACGAGTGGTGATGGGGACAGGTAGAGATGACTGCCGGGAGTCTCTAGTCACAACTCTGCTCATGGGCGGCACAGATAAGATGGTCGCTTATGCACTGGTATCTAGGCAACAGTGCACTCCAGTCCTGTCTGTGCAACTGAGCAGCCCTTTCGAGGAGCCACACTGCTCACCCCACATCGGTAGGGGGCTAGAAAAGGTGCCCTAAACATAGCCTGCCTAAAAAAACAACCTGACTGGGCAATCGCACCCAGTAAGGTCATTCTTATGCGGTCGAAAACACAATCAAAATCACAGATCCAAACTGAAAGAAGAACCGCCCTTGTAGCAAAAGAGTTGGCTTCATATAACATCTACATTACAGCCATCAGTGAGTCCCGGCTCCCAGGCGAAGGTCAACTCACAGAACGGGGTTCTGGCTATACCTTCTTCTGGAAGGGTAAGCCTGCTGCGAAGACGCATTTATGGAGTTGTCTTTGCCGTCAGCCAACGCAAAGTGAAATGCCTATTAAATGCCTATTGGGATCAACAAACGCCTCATGACGCTCCTAGTCCGTCTGAATCACTCACGCCATGCCCTTTTCATCAGTGCATACGCCCCAACACCGGATGCAGAGGATGACCTCGACAGAGTGCTAACCTCTATCCCCAGAAAAGATGAGGTTGTGCTCCTTGATGACTTCAATGCCAGAGTTGGCAGAGATGCTGACAATTGGCAGGGAACCATAGGGAGAAATGGACTAGGCAAATGTAATCCCAACGGCCTACTCCTCCTCAGTAAGTGTGCTGCACACAACCTCACTATTACTAATACCTTGTTTAGGCAGGACTGACAAGTTCAAGGGTTCGTGGCAACACCCACGATCCAAACACTGGCATCTCATTGACTACATCATTGTCAAAGAAAGAGATTGTCGAGATGTCCTCATCACCCGAGCCATGCATGGCTCAGACCACTGCGATACTGATCATCGGCTCGTCATAGCCAAACTCTCACTTCACGTCGCTCCAAAACGGTGAAGGCAGCAAGCCTCCAGAAGAGGTTTTAACACTAAGTGTCTGGAGGATCCAGCAGTAGCACGTTTCAGAGAGCAGCTCGTACATGGGCTGATATTCAACCCGACAGCAAACGACCCAAATCCCATTGCCGAATGGAATATTCTCGACAGTCATGACAAAAACCTGCAAAGACTCCCTCGGCCAGATCGAAAGAACACACCAGGAATGGTTTGATGAAAATGACCCGGCAGTCAATGTACTTGTCGACGATAAACTTGCTACTTTAACTAACTGGCAGAACAACCCTCAGTCTCGGACCAAAGCTGACACCTTCTGCAGAAGAAAGCGGGCCCAGTGGGAACTTCGCAATCTAAAGAATGACTGGTTTAAAAATAAAGCATGTGAAACACAAAACTTTGCAAATCAGCACAAGATGCGCGACTTTTTCAATTCCACTAAAACATTTTATGGGCCAATCACTCGTGGCGCAGCCCCCCCTCTGCTCATCCGACGGTAACTCCATAATTAAAGAGGATAAAGGCCTCTTTCAGCTCTGAAAAGAGCACTACCATTCAGGTCCCTCAGTATCTAGAGTTGATCCACCTCAGCTATCCTCCATCCCTGGATGAGGTAGCTGCTGCCATCAAATTACTAGGTAGGAGGCAGCTACCAAACAGGGAGGTACTACCACCTGGGAAGATATTGGAAGCATAATGTGTTGTCTAATGGTAGACCCTGCTGCCATATGGCATCGCAAAAATTGTGACCAGGTCCCAGGTTGCTCATCTGACTTTCTGCCTCATTTACACACAATTACAGGGTCTCAATTGTTTCTCTTACCATTGACAACACAACATACATATATTGTTTCTCACTCTTGATCTTTTTTTTTCATTTGTGTATTTATTATTATTATTATTATTATTATTATTATTATTATTATTATTATTATTATTATTATTATTATTATTATTGTTATTGTTGTTGTTGTTGTTGTTGTTGTTGTTGTTGTTGTTGTTGTTGTTGTTGCATTTCGCCCCCCAGGCTCCGATGTGGGTCAATGACCTGTGCCCGGGTGGGCTAATCCGCATAGAAAAAAAAAAAATAAAATAAATCAAAGCCTCAGGAATCCCAGCCGAGGTGTATAAAGCAGGAGAACCTCTGCTTACCAACCATTTCCACTTTCTCCTGGAGAATATATGGGGAAAGGACTAAATCCCCCAAGCTCTTAAAGACACCTCCATCGTCAATATTTATAAGAAAAAGGGAGACCGGTCAGACTGTGGCAACTACCGCGGGATCTCGCTGCTGTCCGTAGCTGGCAAGATTATCGCTCGAGTCCTCCTAAACAGAGGCGGAAATCTTCCTTCCATAATCTCAATGTGCCTTTAGACCATCACGTGGCAACACTGTCATGATATTTGCTGCCCGTCAGATACAGAGAAAGTGCTGAGAACAGCGTCGTGACCTGTACATGGCTTTCATTGACCTAACCAAGGCCTTCGACTCTGTCAACAGGAAAGCCCTCTGGTAGACCCTCATCTGTTTTGCCTGCCCACCAAAATTCATCGCCATTTTGAGGCAACTCCACATGGCATGAACGGCAGTGTCCTGCACAATGGCACCCAGTCTGAGTTCTTCCCCATCCAAACGGGGGTTAAACAAGGGTGTGTACTGACACCAACTCTCTTTTCCATTTTCTTGGCTGCCTTCCTTACTCGTGGCAGTGCACATTTAGGGTACCGGCTGAAGCGTCTTTTCACCATAAGACGACTCCAGATAGGAAGAAAGGTGTCGGCAGCTTATGCAGACGACCTCACCCTTGTTGCTCACACTAAACGCGACCTACAGGAGATCCTGAACACCTACGCCGATGTTTATGCACACTTCGGCCTTGAGGTGAATGTGCGTGAGAATCAGATTCTCTTTCAGCCTGCCTCTGGTTCAGCCACACCTCCACCTTCCATCCAGCTTAACGGTACTACCCTCACTAATGTTACCCACTTTCGGTATCTTGGCTCCCGCCTGTCCACCATTGCGGACATCGATGAAGAGATTCAGCATCGGATCAGATGTGCATCTCAAGCCTTTGGCAGACTCCGAAACCGTGTCTTCAGCTGTCGGGAGCTTAAATGATCTACAAAGTTACACGTATATCGAGCAGTGGTCCTCCCCACCCTGCTATATGGCAGCGAGACACGGGTCACATACAGGAGTCACATCAAGGGACTTGAAAACTTTCACCTAAGTAGTCTACGTTCCATCCTCCGAGTTCGCTGGGAAGACAAGAAAACAAATGCCAGTATTCTTGCTGACACCAACTGTAGAAGCATCGAGACTACCATTATCCATGAACAACTACGCTGGACGACAGTAGACTTCCAAAGCAGGTACTTTACATACACCTAACGAATAGTAAATGTAACGTTGGCGGGCAACTGAAAAGGTATAAGGATAGTCTTCACACAAACCTGAAAAAGTGCCAAATCGACCCCCTCACATGGAAGACAATTACTCCACACCGTAACACCTGGAGGAGCACCAGACAAGAAGGTGTCAATACTTTAGATTTTGCCCGACTGCATAACGAGGCAGACAAGCGCCAACGCCGTAAAGACGCTGCCGCCGCCCCTCCCGCCGCCCCTCCCACACTAGATGTAGCCCCCACATGTGGAACATCTGTGATCGACCCTGCCGGTCCCGTATCGGCCTCTTTAATCACCTCAGAACTCACCATCATAGCTGGATGATCGTCATACTCGATTCCGAGTGACAGCGAAGTAGTAGTAGTAGTAGTAGTAGTATGTGTGTGTGTGTAAAAGAAGTTATTTCATAAAGATGATTCTAATTTCTGAGGTGTAATTAGTCCCGCACAGGTGTTAATTGAGTTCGTGCAACAACGAGTTGGCTGGAAGGTCCTGGCTTAATGCATTGAGATAGGGAGGGGGGGGAGGGTGAGTGAGGAAAAAAGGGAGAGACGATAAGACAGATAGATAGACGCACAGAAGAGGGAGACGGCGGATGGACAGAGTGTGAAATAAGATATAGACAGGGAAGGAAAGAGTAGATAAGCATAGACTTAGAGAGAGAGAGCCAGACTGATAATGCAAATATTGTACACTCGTTACTCAGTTGAACACTTTACGCAACAACAGTAGTAGTAATAATAATAATAATAATAATAATAATAATAATAATAATAATAATAATAATAATAATAATAATAATAATAATAATAATAATAATAATAATAATAATAATAATAATAATAATTCAACCTGTTCAACAAAACAATGCACGATAATGATTTAGATGACAATAACACAGACTCCTCCTCCTCCTCCTCCCTCCCTCCCTCCCTCCCTCAAATGGAATATAAAGCGATACAAAGTGTTCGATATTCAGATAAGTTTGTGTATTTTTACCCTGACTAAAACACGCTGCGGCCGAATTGTTATTGTAAACCCGAATATATAATGTTATTTAAGATAATTCTTTGTTTAAACGGGCGACAGGTAAGCCTCTATATAAACGATATAAAATGGAAAATGTTTTTGTTTGTATATGTTAAAAACAATGTTGTTTTGGTCGTATATAGTAGTAGAGTGTGTTTGGTTATTAAATGTTTGTGTTTATTGTAATGTGTTTGTTTATCTCTTCGTAACGTAGATGTTTGTCCTGGAAAATGGATGATAATGTAAGTTGGTGAGCGAACTGATTATTATCGTCAGGATCCCGACAGTATGTTACTCCGTGTTTACTGAGGAAAAGTTAAAACATTGGAAAAGCGTTTAAATATTTTGTGTGTTTTTTAGCTCGGTTTAATATTGTGATTTTTGGGGAATAAAATGTTTATTGGATTATTATACATTTTAAAGCGTCACTGAGTGTGTAATAGTAATTTATTATATGAATTTTATGGGTGAAATCGTCATACTCAAGGGGTTAAATCTTCATATTCAAGGGGTTAAGTCTTCATACTCAAGGGGTTAAGTCATCATTCTCAGGGGTTAAACTATCATGCTCAAGGGGTTACATCGTCATACTCAAGGAGTCAACTCATTATACTTGAGGGGTTAAGTCTTCATACTGAAGGGGTAAATGTCAAAGCAGGTTAATTATCATGCCTTACGGAGATATTCCCAGCCTCAGTTTACACGGCAGACGTAGCGTCACACACAGTATAATGCGTCCCTATACCTCACGATTTACAGCGAGATGCCAGTTGGCGGTAATGGTAAACACACATCTTGAAAACTCTCTCCATGTTGTTGACAAATATGATAGCCGTGTTGTGTGTATTGCGTCCGATACCACACACACTACGACTACTTTGCTGTCACTCGGAATCGAGTATGATGATCATCCAGCTAGGATACAATGATATGAGTTATTAATGATGTTACCTTCGTTGGTGAGCTCTGAGGTGACTAAAGAGGTCGAGACGGGATCAACAGGGCCGTTCACAGATGTTGCACGTGTGGAGGGCTACATCTAGTGCGGGAGGGGCGGCGGTAGCGTCTTTCCGGTGCTGGCGCTTGTGTGCCTCGGTATGCAGTTGGGCAAACTCGATAGTATTGACACCTTTCTCGTGTGGTGCTCCTCCTATCATTACAGTATGGAGTGATCGTCTCCTAGGTGAGGGGGTCAATTTGGCACTTTTCAGGTTTGTCTAGACCACTCTTGAGTCTAGACTATCCTTATACCTTTCTCGTTGCTCGCCAGCGCTACATTTACTATTCGTTAGGTTACTGTAAAGGTAGCTGCTTTGGCAGTTTACTGTCGTCCATGTGGGTAACATGAACAGTCCAGCGTAGTTGTTCATGGATAATGGTAGCCTCAATGCTCCTACAGTTGTGTGTCGGCAAAAATTCTGGCAGTTTTTCTCTTGTCTTCCCAGCATGGAATGTAGACAATGTTGGTGAAAGTTCTCAAGTGCTTTGAGGTGCCTCCTGTATGTGACCCATGTCTCGCTGCCATACAGCAGGGTAGGGAGAACCACTGCTCTATATACGAGCAGCTTTGTAAATAATTTCAGCTCCCTGCAGCTGAAGACACGGGTACGGACTCTACCAAAGACTTGGGACGCACATCTGATCCGATGTTGAATTTTTTCATCGATATGCGGTGCTGGCCAAAGTACTGAAAATGGTTATCATTAGAGAGGGTAGTACCGTTAACCTGGATGGATGGTGGAGGTGTGGCTGAACCAGGGGCAGGCTGAAAGAAAATCTGAGTCTTGCATATGTTCCCCTCAAGGTCGATGTGTGCAAACTCATCGTAGGTGTTCAGGATCCCTGTAGGTCGCGTTCAGTGTGAGTGACCAGGGTGGGGTTGTCTGCAAACTGAAGTTTAGTGATGGAAGCAGCTGTCACTTTGTTCCTGCCTGGAGTCGTCTTATGCTGAAAAGTCTTTTCATCCGGTATTGGATGTCCACCCCGCCGGCTAAATTAGCACTGACACGAGTAAGGAAGGCAGCCAAGAAAATGGAAAAGAGAGTTGGTGTCGGTACACATCCTTGTTTTACCCCTGTTTGGATGGGGGAAGAACTAAGACTAGGTGCCATTGTGTAGAACACTTCAGTTGATTCCATCGAGGAGTTGCCGAATAATGACAACAAATTTGGTGGGCAACCAAAACGACTGAGGGTCCGCCAGAAGGCTTCCCTCTTGACCGAGTCAAAGGCCTTAGTATGGACGGTGAGGGCACTGTACAAGTCACGATGCTGTTATCTGCACTTTTCATGTATCTGGCGGGAGCAATGATCATATCAGTGATGCCACATGATGGTCTAAAGCCACATTAAGATTCTGGGAGGATGTTTGACGCCTCAGGAAGAAGTCTGTTTAGGAGGACTCGAGCGATAATTTTGCCAGCTATGGACAGCAGCGAGATCCCGCTGTTGTTGCCACAGTTTGAACAGTCACCCTTGTTCTTATGAATATGGACGATGGAGACGTCTTTAAGATCTTGGGGGAATTTTCTCCTCCCATATATTCTCCAAGAGAGAGAGCGTTGAGACGGCTGGTAAGCAGAGGTCCTCCTGCTTTATACACCTTGACTGGGATTCCGTCGGACCCTGTGTCTTTGTTATTTTTCATCTGCTTGATAGCAGTAACTACCTCGTCACGGGATGGAGGAGAGTCGAGTTGGGTCGGATCCGGGTGCTGAGGGACCTGCTGGGTATAGTTAGGACATTCACATCGGTGTTTCGGTTGAGCTGACGGATGCCTTCTTCGTCTTTAATTAGGGAGTTACCTCGGATGAGCGGAGGGGCTGCGCTATGAGTAGTTGGGCCATGCATTGTTTTAGTGGAATTCATGCATCTTGTGTTTCACACGCTTATTTTTCCACCATTCATCCCTTAGATCGTGAAGTTTACATTGGATCATCGCTTTCTTCTGGCTGAAGGTATCAGCTGTGGTTGTTCTGCCAGTTGGTGAAGGCGTGTTTACCGTTGATTAGTACGTCGATTTCCTGGTCATTTTCATCAAACCAATTCTGGTGTTTTCTTTTAATCTGACCGAGTGTCTTGCTGCAGGTTTTTGTGAACACACACAAACACACTGTGCACTGAGGTGCGTTTGTTTGTTTTGTATGATTGTAATTTGTTTTTATATTTGTTCGTCAGCGTCGATGTTCAGCAGGTGTTGCAGGCTGTAGGTATTGTAGTGAAGGCTGCACGTGTTGTTGGCTGTATATGTTGTAGGTTACAGGAGCTGCAGGCTGTTGTGTGTTGTAGGCTACGGGTGCTGTAGGCTACAGGTGCTGTAGGCTACAAGTGCTGTAAGCTGTAGGTATTGTACTGTAGACTACAGGTGTTGTAGGCTACAGTTGTTGTAGGTTACAGTTGTTGTAGGCTGCAGGTGTTGTAGGCTACAGTTGTTGTAGGCTGCAGGTGCTGTAGGCTACAGGTGTTTCAAGCTACAGGTGTTGTAGGCTACAGGTGTTCTAGGCTACAGGTGTAGTAGGCTACAGGTGTTGTAGGCTGTAGGTATTGTACTGTAGGCTGTAGGAGTTGTATTCTACAGGTTTTATAGGCTACAGGTGTTGCAGGCTACAGATGTAGGCTGCAAATGTTGAAGGCTACAGGTGTTGTGGGCTGCAGGTGTTGTAAGCTGCAGGTGTTGTAGGCTGCAGGTGTTGTAGGCTGCAAATTTTGTAGGCTGCAGGTGTTGTAGGCTACAGGTGTTGTAGGCTACAGGTGCTTGCAGGTGCTGTAAGCTAGGTATTGTACTGTAGACTACAGGTGTTGCAGGCTACAGATGTAGGCTGCAAATGTTGTAGGCTACAGGTGTTGTAGGCTGCAGGTGTTGTAGGCTGCAGGTGTTGTAGGCTGCAAGTTTTGTAGGCTGCAGGTGTTGTAGGCTACAGGAGTTGTAGGCTGCAGGTGTTGTAGGCTACAGGTGTTGTAGACTACAGTTGTTGTAGGCTGCAGGTGTTGTAGACTGCAGGTGCTGTAAGCTACAAGTGTTGTAGGATACAGGCGTTGCAGGCAGTAGGTGTTCTAGGTTGTACGTGCTGTAGGCTGCAGGTGTTGTACGCTGCAAGTGTTATAGGCTACAGGTGTTTAGGCTGCAGGTGTTATAGGTTTCAAGTGTTGTAGGTATTGTTGGCTGTAGGTGTTGTAGGTATTGCAGGCTGCAGTAGTGATGTAGGCTGCAGTAGTGTTGTAGGCTGCAGTAGTGTTGTAGGCTGCAGTAGTGTTGTAGGCTGCAGTTGTGTTGTAGGCTGCAGTAGTGTTGTAAGCTGCAGTAGTGTTGCAGGCCGGGTAGTGCTGCAGGCCGCAGTAGTGACGTAGGCCGCAGCAGTGATGTAGGCTGCAGTAGTGTTGTAGGCCGCATGCTGTGTTGTAGGCCGCAGTAGTGTTGCAGGCCGCAGTGTGTTGGAAGCTGCAGTGTTGTAGGCCGCAGTAGTGTTGTAGGCTGGCAGTAGTGTTGCAGGCTGCAGAAAGTTGTA
The DNA here is from genome assembly GCF_018991925.1 of Homarus americanus. Taxonomy (NCBI): domain Eukaryota; kingdom Metazoa; phylum Arthropoda; class Malacostraca; order Decapoda; family Nephropidae; genus Homarus; species Homarus americanus. The sequence continues at coordinate 166,435 of NW_024737088.1, forward strand.
GGCCGCAGTAGTGTTGTAGGCTGCAGCAGTGTTGTAGGCCGCAGAAAAGGTAGGCTGCAGTAGTGTTGTAGGCCGCAGTAGTGCTGTAGGCTGCAGTAGTGTTGTAGGCTGCAGTAGTGTTGTAGGCCGTGGTAGTGTTGCAGGCTGCAGTAGTGTTGCAGGCCGCAATAGCGTTGCAGGCTGCAGAAAAGTAGGCTGCAGTGCTGCAGGCCGTAGTGTTGGTAGGTCAGTAGCGTTGTAGGGCTGCAGGGTGTTGTAGGCCGCAGTAGTGTTGTAGGCCGCAGTAGTGTTGCAGGCCGCGCAGTAGTGTTGTAGGCTGCAGTAGCAAGCCAGGTAGGTCGCAGCAGTGTTGCAGGCCGCAGTAGTGTTGCAGGCCGCAGTGTTGCAGGCTGCAGTAGTGTTGCAGGGCTGCAGTGTTGCAGGGGCTGCAGCAGTGTTGCAGGCCGCCAGTAGTGCTGTAGGCTGCAGGTGTTGTACGCTGCAAATGTTATAGGCTACAGGTGTTTAGGCTGCAGGTGTTATAGGTTTCAAGTGTTGTAGGTATTGTTGGCTGTAGGTGTTGTAGGTATTGCAGGGTGCAGTAGTGATGTAGGCTGCAGTAGTGTTGTAGGCTGCAGTAGTGTTGTAGGCTGCAGTAGTGTTGTAGGCTGCAGTAGTGTTGTAGGCTGCAGTAGTGTTGTAGGCTGCAGTAGTGTTGTAGGCTGCAGTAGTGTTGTAGGCTGCAGTAGTGTTGTAGGCTGCAGTAGTGTTGTAGGCTGCAGTAGTGTTGTAGGCTGCAGAAGTGTTGTAGGCTGCAGTAGTGTTGCAGGTCGCAGTAGTGTTGTTGTAGGCTGCAGTAGTGTTGTAGGCCGCAGTAGTGCTGTTTGGCTGCAGTAGTGCTGCAGGCTGCAGTAGTGTTGTAGGCCGCAGTAGTGTTGTAGGCTGCAGTAGTGCTGTAGGCTGCAGTAGTGTTGCAGGCTGCAGTAGTGTTGTAGGCTGCAGTAGTGCCGAGGCTGCAGTAGTGCTGTCGGCTGCAGTAGTGTTGCAGGCTGCAGTAGTGTTGTAGGCTGTAGGCTGCAGTATGTTGTAGGCTGCAGTAGTGTTGTAGGCTACAGTAGTGCTGTAGAGAGAGCCTCCATCTATATATATATATGGCTAATGGTAGATGCCTGTCATCGTCTCCCCTCCCTCACTACTACTATATATTGAAGGAAATTGACCATCTACTCTACTCCTCCTTCATCACCTTCCTCCTATATGTTGGAGAAGGAAACTGACCATCATTCTCCCCTCCACCTCCTTCACTACTCCCTCTCTACATTGATAATCCCTCTTCAAGGCTTATGAATGGTCCCAATTTATTACTTTCCTTCCCTCCTCTTCCCTCCTTCCCCACTCCGTCCTTCCTTCACCACTCCCTCCATCCATCTCCTCTCCCTCCCTTCTTCCCCACTCCCTCCCTCCTTCCCCACTCCCTCCCTCCTTCCCCACTCACGCCATCCATCTCCTCCCCCTGCCACTCCTTCCTCTTTATTAATAGATAAACTTTATTGACAACCTCTACTCCCACTTCACTTGAGAATGAATGAGATGCCAAATTGATTCCGGTTTATTTATATGTATGTATGTATGTACAGTATGTATGTATGTATGTTTTGTGTGTGTGTGTGTGTGTGTGTGTGTGTGTGTGTGTGTGTGTGTGTGTGTGTGTGTGTGTGTACATCTGCCCGTCACCGTCTCTGCGTTACTGCTGATAGTAGAGGTATAGAATTTACTCAGTTAACGTCACTTTGTGTGTTGAGTTAATGCGTTCCGCAGGGTCAGGGTGGTGTGACGGTGGTGCTTCTCAGGGGTGTGGCGGTGGTGCTCTCAGGGGTGTGGCGGTGGTGCTTCTCAGGGGTGTGAGACGGGAGCTCAGGGGGTGTGACGGTGGTGCTGCTCAGGGGTGTGACGGGGGTGCTTCTCAGGGGTGTGACGGTGGTGCTTCTCAGGGTGGTGTGACGGTGGTGTTTCTCAGGGGTGAGACGGGGTGCTTCTCAAGGGGGTGTCGGTGGTGCTTCTCAGGGTGGTGTGACGGGGGTGCTTCTCAGGGGGTGTGATGGCTGTGCTTCTCAGGGGGTATGACGTTGGTGGTGCTTAATGCGTCACGTCTGTGGGGTGTGTGGCCTAGACGAATGTGACGCAGAGTTGGCTAGAAGCTACGTTAACGCGGGATGGACAAAGGAATAGATTCTTCCAACCATTCAGTCAGTGAGGCAAGATTGACGGTCAGTGAACTGTGTAACGCCTCTGGGAAAAAATGGGGTGTTGAACTTGGCGTTGGGGAGACTTGCAGACGGACTTGCAGGCGGTGGGACTTGCAGGCGGTGGGACTTGCAGGCGGTGGGACTTGGTCAAGGTGGGATGTGGCGTGGTTCCTGTGGCTGTTGCATTAAATGTGTTAGAAATTGAGGTAGGCAACTCATTGTAGATCTGTCGAGTGAGAGGTGTGTGGGGAGGAAGGGGAATAGAAAGAGGAGAAGGAGGAGGAAAATGGGAGAAAGAGGAGGAGGAGGAAAAAGGGAGAAACAGGAGGAGTAGGAATAAGTGGAGGATGAGAAGGAAAAAGAAGGGGAGGAAGAGGAGAGGTTCATTTAGTGTGTGACCAACCCAGGGTGTGGAAATGTCCTTTTAGTGTCCTGTGTGTTACTTAGGACACCAGAACAAGACGATGAAACATGTGTAAGAATAACAAATAAAAAGACGTGAGAAAGAAGAACAAGGAAGAAAAAAGGAGAGACGTCTGGCATTTTTTACCCAGAATTTTTTACAAATAAAATATTTGGACACCAGGAAATTGTGGCAGTACACTTCTTATAATCAGACTCTGACTATCACTGAGAGAGAGAGAGAGAGAGAGAGAGAGAGAGAGACACACACACACACCTGACACGACTCACTCACTCAAGATGACGACAAAAAATGGCGCCTAAACTACACAGAAACTGTACAAGTGAAAGGGACGAACTGTAACAAAGGCTGGATTGGGAGGAGGAATCGACGCCAGGCGAAAGTCAGGCGAACATAATGACTGGGAGGAACATTGGAAACAAAGAGTGAGTGAATTACCAACAGCAAGGTGAAGTGGAGTCTAGGTGAGGAGAGGCAATGTGAGGTTGGGTTTGGGGGAGGAGGGGCAGTGTGAGGTTGGGTTTGTATGAGGAGCGGCAGTGTGAGGCTGAATTTGGGGGAGGAGGGGCAGTGTGAGGTTGAGTGTTGGTAACAGATGCAGGTCGGGTCGGGAGGTTGGGTGGTAGAGTGTAGCACGTGAGTGGGCGGGGAAGGGCAGTGGGCGGGGAGAGGCAGCGGGCAGTGAGGTGCAAGGTGCGGGAAGGTGTCGATGAGGCTCAGTATTGATGACAGTGACCCCGCACGTCGCGCCGTCGCCATTGACAGACTCGACGGGAGGAGGAGGAGGAGGAGTAGGTGCACGGGAGGAGTAGGATGGGGAAGAGGAGGTGCAAGGGAGGGGGAAGAGGAGGTGCAAAGGAGGGGAAGAGGAGGTGCACGGGAGGAGGTTAAGAGGGAGGAGGACACCACGGGTCACCCACCTGCCCTCGGGGTCCTTCCACCACAAAAGGGCACAAATCACATGACTTTTTTATCGCGAAATTAAATTATAACGTTTGGCAGACTCAGTCTATCAAAGTACATATAATAAGACTGAAGACTAACGCACAAAAGACGTCTCACAGGCAAGTAATTAGCCTGCCAAAAAGGGGCAAATGTTCAGTCTTTGTGAGTTTGTGAGAAAAATCAGATTTTGTCTCGTTACTCAAAAGTCTCTGGAATGTCACTTGTGTCCTTATGTCTTGGAAGGGCAACACAAATATAATGTTTATTTTTTGTGTTTGTTTACGTGGGGGGGGAGGGAGGGGGTGATTAGTGTAGGGAGAAGTGAGAGTAGGTTGGGGGTGATAATGGCCAGGGACTTATACAGAGAGAGAAGAAGAAGAGAACAGAGAGACGAGAAGAGAATATAGACAGCGAAAAGAAAGAGAACATCTCCCGTCGATGATGGTCATTCTCGTATCTCAGCCTCTGTCCGCTGTCTCCTCTCTCCTCCATCTTCTCTCTCTCTCCTCTGTCTCTCTCTCTCTCTCTCTCTCTCTCCCTCTCTCTCTCTCTCTCTCTCTCTCTCTCTCTCCTCTCTCTCTCTCTCTCTCTCTCTCTCTCTCTCTCTCTCTCATCCTCCTCCTCCCTCCACTCTTCCTTCCTTTCTCTTTGTCTCCTCACTTTTCTCCCCACGCTCAACCTCCTCCATCTTCTCACCTCCTTTCCCTCCTTCCCACTTCTTCCACCCAATCCAGTCTCCTCCCCTTTCCCCCTCCCTTTAACCCCTTCCTACTACCATTCCATCCCTCCCACCACCCCCCACCCCCCACCCCCACACACGGAGGAAGACATCGCGCCGAGTAGTTCTGTTGGACCATCATTCTTCCTCGAAATTGGAGCAAGGTTCAGTGGTGATGCTTTGAGTGGGAGGAGAGTGGGATGAGAGGAGTAGGCAGGATAGGAAGGTGGATAGAATGGAAGGCAGAGAGATTGGGATGGGATGGGAGAGGTAGATAGATAGGAGAGGTAATTAAGAAGGAGGAAGAAAGAAAGAAAGGTGAATGATCTTTGCTTGATTGGTCGACCATTACCTGTGTGTGTGTGTGTGTGTGTGTGTGTGTGTGTGTGTGTGTGTGTGTGTGTGTGTGTGTGTGTGTGTGTGTGTGTGTGTGTGTGTGTAGATAGATAGATAGACGAGTAGACGAGTAGATAGATAGATAGTAGATAGATAGAGGACGAGTAGATAGAGTAGATAGACGAGTAGATAGATAGAGGGAGATAGACGAGTAGATAGATAGAGGATAGATAGAGGGAGATAGACGAGTAGATAGATAGAGTAGATAGATAGATAGACGAGTAGATAGATAGAGGGAGACGAGTAGATAGATAGATAGATGAGAGGGAGATAGACGAGTAGATAGATAGAGGAGATAGACGAGAGTAGATAGAGGGAGATAGACGAGTAGATAGATAGAGGGAGATAGTATAGAGAGAGTAGATAGATAGAGGAGATAGAGTAGATAGATAGGGAGATAGAGTAGATAGATAGGGAGATAGAGAGTTAGATAGATATAGGGAGATAGACGAGTAGACGAGATAGACGAGTAGATAGATAGAGGGAGATAGACGAGTAGATAGATAGAGGGAGATAGACGAGTAGATAGATAGAGGGAGATAGACGAGTAGATAGATAGAGGGATATAGACGAGTAGATAGATAGAACACGACGTAGATTGTTTCCTGGTTGAGATATATGGCTGGCGTAACTTCCTTCTGGGTGGAGATGGAATTATTCAGTAGACGGAAGAGTATAGAGGGGTCGACCTAGTGATGGGTTATTGACCTGGTGTTATTTACAACGAGGGAGAGGTGGTGATGGTGGTAGTGTGGTGGTGGTGGTGGTGGTAGTGTAGTGTAGTGGTGGATGGTGGTTGGTGGTGATGGTGGAGAGTGGGTGGTGATGGTGGAGAGTGGGTGGTGATGGTGGTGGTAGATGGTGGTTGGTGATGATGGTGGAGAGTGGGTGGTGATGGTGAGTGGGTGGTGATGGTGGTGGAGTGTAGTGTAGTGGTGGATGGTGGTTGGTGGTGATGGTGGAGAGTGGGTGGTGATGGTGGAGAGTGGGTGCTGATGGTGGTGGTAGATGGTGGTTGGTGATGATGGTGGAGAGTGGGTGGTGATGGTGGAGAGTGGGTGGTGTGGTGGTGGTAGATGGTGGTTGGTGATGATGGTGGAGAGTGGGTGGTGATGGTGGTGGTAGATGGTGGTGATGGTGGTGGTAGTGGGTGGTGATGGTAGTACATGGTGGTAATTGGGGGTGGGGTGATGGTGGTAAACGAGGAGCTGGTGGGGATGGTGGTAGAGGGGAAGGGTGGTGGGAAAGAGGTAAAAGTGGTGGGGAAGGGGTGCAGGTGATGGGAGGGGGCAATGTGGAGGGGAGGGCGATGGATTAGGGGGCGGGGGATGGTGGGGGAAGAGGAGTAAGGCGGGAGGGGTGAAGGGGGAAGGGAAGGATGGCTGTGGATTGGGAAGGGGTGAAGGTGGAGGATGGCGGGGAGGGAGGGATGGTAGGGAATGGTGGGAGGGGTAAGGGGAGGGGGGCGCCGATACTCTACCATGCCTGAAGTTCAAGACTTTGGAAATTATCATACAAATGATCTTTATATGTTGAAGACGCACCCAGGGAAGAGCCTAATGTGTTGTTTCCTCCTCCTCCTCCCTCACCTTCCTCTTCTTCCCCTCGTTTCCTCCTCCTTCCCCTCCCTCCCTTCTGCCTCCTCCCTCTCTCCCTCCCTTCCCCCTCCCCTTCCTCTTCTTCCCCTCCTTTCCCTCCTTTTCCCCTCCTTCCCCTCCCTCCCTCTTTTTCCCTATCCCTTCCTCCTCCTGCCCCTCCCTTCCTCCTTTCACCCTCCCTTCCTCTTCTTCCCCACCTTCCTCCCTCCCTTTCCTCCTCCTACCTGTGCCTTTATCTTCCTGCTCTTCCTCATTTCCTCCATCTTCCTACTCTTCGTTGCTCCCATACCTGCCATTACCTCCCATTTTCGCCTTCCTCTCCTCCCCCCTCCACCCCTACAACTTTACCACTCCCTCTTCCTCCCTTTCCACCTCCTCATCCTCTTCTTTTCCCCACACCTCCTCTTCCTTATCGTCTTCTCTTCCTCATACCCTCACTCCCCCTCCACCTCTTTATCATCTCCTCCTCCTCCTCCCAAGCGCCCTCCCACCTCCAACAAAATTAGGAAACGAGGAAATCATGTGGCCAGGTGACATTACTCAAATAACAACACCAGGAGGAAAATAGAAAGGATGTTCAATAGTGATAACCTTAACCCAACGCCCTGATAGATTATGGGCCTAAACAGATCCTCAACAGGCTGCTATAATTATACTTTTATCTTGTCCATAACATAAAAGTAACAGCAAGGAGAGAGCTGCATAAACTACACCGGTTCAATTGTCTGCCCGAGTAAAGAAAACTACGCCTGTTTAAATCATTCATCTGACCGACATCAAACCAGTCAGCATTACCTCTACTGAGATGCGTCACAGGTGATAGATTCCCTTATAATAGAACCACAGCCGATGTACACAGAGACCTGGGAGTAAGACCCATCACCCAGCAGCTACACACCTTGGCCAGAAGAATATGACATAAAGTAGAGTGATGCGAGCAACAACTCCCACAAAGACTCCCACCAGAGGATGATAACAACCAAAGAGTCACCAAACCTCAAGGAGTCCATCACCACCCCTGATCTTCACGGCCAGGCAATAGACCAGAAGCCGCTAGTAAGGTCGGCGGAATACGAAATACTGTATAGCCTTAAACCACAGAATACAGGATAGGGTAAGTTGTCTCGTGCCAGTGTCGACATGTGGGCAGCCAACCAGACGAACAACTCTTAAACTACCTACTCATGCATATATTCACCCACATTATCAGCTTATTTCATTATTAACAAGGTAGTTAGCCCGACATCTGTCACTTCCTCCTCCAAGTCTTCAATTTCCGAACCATAAATACTCTTCCTCCACCACTAACCTTCTCTCACCCTCTCTTTCTCTACCTCCCCCCCAAAAAAAATCTATTCCCCTTCCTCAATTCCATCACGCCTCCTCCTCCTTTTCTCCTCTCCCTCCCCCTCCTCTTCTCTCCCTCCCCTACACCCACTTCACTTCCCCATTCGCCCTTACTTCTTTCTCTTCTCTCCCCCACTCACTTCGTAACCTAATCCTCCTCTTCTCCTTCCCTTCCACCTAACCTCCTACCCTTCCTCACCTTCCCCTGCTCCTTCCCTCCTTCCCCACCCCTCCCCTTTCTCCTCCCTCCCTCATTCCTTCTCCCTCCCCCTTCCCTTTTCCCCTCCCTCCTCCTCCCTCCCTCCCTCCCTCCCTGCCTCTTCATCACTCCTAGAAAACTTGGGGACCATCAAAGGCAAATTTGCAGGAGCCCTAAGATTGATCTCTGTCCCCGGGTTTCGACTCCAATTGACTTGAGCCTCTACCGCCCCTCCTCCCCCCCTTTACTCCCTCCTCCCCCACCCCCGCGAGAGTGTGTGGTGGCGACATCCGTTCATCCGTCCGACCGGTGCATTCATCCGCGTTCCCTTTATTGATCCATATGTTAATTTCTCTACCTGGTCATTCCTACGTTCCGTCTGTTCATCTGTTTGTCTGTATGTATGTTGTATGTATGTGTGTGTGTGTGTGTAATATGTAGGTATGTGTGTGTAATGTGTTGGTATGTGTGTGTAATATGTAGGTATGTGTGTGTAATATGTAGGTATGTGTGTGTAATATGTAGGTATGTGTGTGTAATATGTTGGTATGTGTGTGTAATATGTTGGTATGTGTGTGTAATATATAGGTATGTGTGTGTAATATGTAGGTATGTGTGTGTAATATGTAGGTATGTGTGTGTAATATGTAGGTATGTGTGTGTAATATGTAGGTATGTGTGTGTATTATGTAGGTATGTGTGTGTAATATGTAGGTATGTGTGTGTAATATATAGGTATGTGTGTGTAATATGTAGGTATGTGTGTGTAATATGTAGGTATGTGTGTGTAATATGTAGGTATGAGTATGTAATAAGTATGTATGAAAAATAATAATAATAATAACAATAACAATAATAATAATAATAATAATAATAATAATAATAATATCTATTGGGAGAAAAAGTAGCCAAGGGCAGAAAATACACAATGAACATAAATTATATAACTTACATAATTATGGTGTTAACGGGCCATTTAACAACATTTTCAATACAAAAGAGAAAACATTCAGTGAACATACAAGTTAACTAGATACAGTGTGTATGTATGTATGTATGCGTGTATGTGTATGTATGTATGTATGCGTGTATGTATGTATGTATGCGTGTATGTGTATGTATGTATAGTGTGTGTGTGTGTGTGTGTGTGTGTGTGCGTCACCATGATAGCCGGGGTTGGGTTACCGTGATGTGTGGGAGTTGCCTCACACGCACCGCGGTTCCCAGCAGCTGAGTTGACTGGCTGCTCCACACTCTTAGGTGCTTCAGCTACTGCCTCCCTGATCTGCGGTCTTTGTGAATCGTGTCTGTCTGTCTGCCATGCCTTTGTATTAGCTTCAACCAAAAACTTAGTGAACGCGAATTGAAAATTTTTCGTCTTTTTTTAAATTCTATTCACACACACACACACACACACACACACACACACACACACACACGAGACAGAGAGAGAGTGTGTGTGTGTTTACTGGTTTAGAATCGTCCGCTTCTCGTGTCCGTGGCCGATTACTTGTGTGCGTCAAATAACTGGTGAAGGAGGTGAACGGATGCTGCTGAAACTTGGTAGAAAAGTTACTTCCTGCGAGAGCTCGAGTCTGTTACATAAGAGACAAGTTCGGATCATTTTTAACCCGCGGATTGAAGGTGTTCGGGGATATACTGCTTATTCGACTTCAGGTGAACGATTACAGGCGGACATTATGTTGTATTGGTAATGTTTTGTTTTTGTGTTGAAGCAGAGTAACACCCCCAACACAACATAGTAACAGTAATACTACAACACAATACAGTAACACAGTAATATCACAACACAACACAGCAACACCCTACCACTTAGTAACACAGATATACCACAACACAATACAGTAACACACAGCACCACCTAACAACACAGAAACACCAGCACTAACACAACACAGTAACCAGCAACACCCCAACACAACACAGTAACACACAGCACCCCAACACAACACAGTAACACACAGCAACACCCCAACACAACACAATAACACACAGCAACCCCTAACACCACTTAGTAACACAGTAATACCCACAACACAATACAGTTACATAGCACCACCCTAACAACACACAGCAACACCCAACACAACACAGTAACACACAGCAATACAATACAGTAACACACAGCACCACCCTAACACCTTACAGTAACACCACAACACAATACAGTAACACACAGCACCACCTAACACAACACAGTAACACCACAACACAATACAGTAACCACAGCACCACCCCTAACACACAGTAACACACGGCCAATACAGTAACACAACAACACCCCAACACAACACAAGTACACAGCAACACCCCAACACAACACAATAACACACACAACACCCTAACACCACTTAGTAACACAGTAATACCACAACACAATACAGTAACACAGCACCACCCTAACAACACACAGCACCACCTAACACACAACACAAGTACACAGCAATACCAATGCAGTAACACACAGCAACACCCCAACACAACACAGTAACACACGGCAATACAATGCAGTAACACACAGCAACACCCCCACAACACAGTAACACACAACAACCCAAACAACACAGTAACCACAGCAACACCCCAACCTGTACAATAACACACAGCAACACCCCAACACCATTTAGTAACACCAGCAACACCCCAACACAACACAATAACACAGCAACACCCCAACAACAGTAACACACAGCAACACCCCAACGCAACACAGTAACACACAGCAACACCTGACACCTCACACCTCAGGCTTGTGTTTACGCAGTCGACCTTATTAAATGTATTTATTGACCTGTGTTACTCGTTGAGGTGTTGCTGTCTGACTCATAATAGCTTTCCCTTTTATTTGAGAGAGATAGAGAGAAGTAGAGCGTCTCATAAGAGTTTGAGCCCCTCCCTTTAAGACCGGTCTAAGCTGTGATCATATTATAAAACACGACTTAGGTGAATTACTAAAGGCGTGCATCAACTAAAGCTTAGGCACCCCAGCTTAGATTTTACCTGATGATTAAACGCCCCTAATAGTAACCTAACCTAACCTAATCCAGCTTAATTTAATCTAATGTAACTTAACCTAACTTTAATCCTCAGGTGAAATAGGTTGGGGTGTCTAATGTTCAGGTGATCCCATGACTTGTATATTACTGAATTGCTGAGACAAAAAAATCGTAAAGATGTTTATAGTAGAAAACAACAACAACAACAACAACAACAACAACAACTAAACACAACAAGGTTTATTTATTTGTGTTTGTGTTATTTTATGTAAATTTCTCTCATAACTTTTTTTTCGAAACTAATTTTATTGTTTTGAATTTGAGTTTTTGTGTTTTTGTTTGTTTAAGTTTGTGTTTAATTTGTTTTGACAGTGAAGTCCTGTGCGTGCCTGAGCCCTCTTGTTATGAGGACGGCAGCAGGAAGGAGAACAGGGACGGAGGCAGGGAGAGAGGGAGGGAGGGAGGGAGGAGGAAAGGGACGGAGCAGGGAGAGGGAGGGAGGGAAGGAGAAAAGGACGGAGGCAGGAGAGAGGGAGAAAGGGACGGAGGCAGGAGAGGGTAGAAAGGGACGGAGGCAGGGAGAGGGAGGGAGGGAAGGAGAAAAGGACGGAGCAGGGAGAGAGGGGGAGAGAGGACTCTGTGTGTGTGTGTGTGTGTGTGTGTGTGTGTGTGTAAATTCACCCCCCCTCCCACCACCATCTTCTCAGTCTTTTAGTAAGTTCAACCTGATTATTTAATTTATTTATTTTTTTTTTTGCGTTTCTCAGCATGCAGAATTTGAAACATACATACATACAGTACATACATAAATATATACATACAAGCATACATACATGCATACATGCATGCATACATATACATACATACATACATACATACATACATACATACATACATACATACATACATACAAACTTGTACATACTTGTACATACATAATACTATACATACAAGCATACATACTTGTACATACATACATACATACATACTTGTACATACATACATACATACACACATACATACATACATACATGGTTTAATGTTTACACATAGACTGTTGATCTGAAACAAACAAACACACACACACACACACACACACATGGTCTGTGGTACAGAGAACACACTTGTATAAACACAAGATCTTTCTCATCACACACCTCTCTCTCTCTCTCTCTCCTCTCTCTCTCTCTCTCTCTCTCTCTCTCTCTCTCTCTCTCTCTCCTTGAACCAGCAGACGTGGGGGGAGAAGGGAGGAAATGAAAGAAAGAAAGATGGCGAGGATAATGAAGGAAAGAAAGAGATGGAAAGAAGAAGAGTGGAAGACAGAAAGGGAAGAGAAGATAAGTAAAAGAGGAGAAAAGGGTGGAGAGGGGGGAGGAGAATGAATGCAGAAAAGGAAGGGAAGAAGGTGGAGAGGGAAGAAGAAAGCGGGATGAGAAAGGAGAAAGTGAGAAGGGAATAGGGGAGAGAAGGAAGGATAAGCAAAGTGAAAGAAGAGGAAGGAGGAGTGAGTTGATGGAAGTAGGGTGAATGGAGTAGAGAAATAGGATGGAAGGAAAGGAGGAGAGTAAAGTAGGAGTGGGGGCGAGAGAGTGAGGGGAGGTAAATGAAAAGAAGAGGGAGGGAGGAGAGAGGGGGGTGCGAGAAGGTGAGGGTGAGGCAAAAGATCAAATAAAAAAGTTTATTGACCAAGATCATTGACTCGTGAATATTGTCTTTCTTAGCAGTCATGTGTCCCCCGCCCCCCCTCCCCCCGCCTTCCTCTCCCCTCTTCCTTCACGCTTTGGGAAGGAAAGAGGGAGGGGGAGTGGATTGGATGGGAGGAAAGAGTGAGTGTGGTGGAGGGAGAATGGGGTGGGGAGTTAGGTTGGGGGGAGATTAGAGTGTGAAGAGGAGAGGAAGGTTTGGTTCTGTACTTTCCAAAACACATACATACATACATACATACATACATACATACATACATACATACATACATACATACAGAGGTCTGATATCGTGTATTGAGTAAATTATGTGTGTTTAAACTTTGAGATCTATCCTATGTCTGTATGTCAGTCAGTCAGTCAATCGATCATCCATTAAACCGTATCAGTGAAGATTAACAGTCATAGAGCTAGCAGACGCAGCTAAGAAATAAACTACTAAGTCCTTTTTGAGAGAATTTCCCACCAGAAGACCCCAGTGTTTGTGCCGGGGGGCGGTGAAAGGGTTAAGAGCTTTCAAGACACTGTATCTACTTGGCACTGTTTGTTCCTGTTGGTGTCATGGATTAGTGGTACTGTTTGTTCCTGTTGGTGTCATGGTTTAGTGGTACTGTTTGTTCCTGTTGGTGTCATGGTTTAGTGCTACTGTTTGTTCCTGTTGGTGTCATGGTTTAGCGGTACTGTTTGTTCCTGTTGGTGTCATGGATTAGTGGTACTGTTTGTTCCTGTTAGGGTCATGGTTTAGTGCTACTGTTTGTTCCTGTTGGTGTCATGGTTTAGTGCTACTGTTTGTTCTGTTGGTGTCATGGTTTAGCGGTACTGTTTGTTCCTGTTAGTGTCATGGTTTAGTGCCACTGTTTGTTCCTGTTAGTGTCATGGTTTAGTGCCACTGTTTGTTCCTGTTAGTGTCATGATTTAGTGCCACTGTTTGTTCCTGTTAGTGTCGCAGTTTAGTGCCACTGTTTGTTCCTGTTAGTGTCATGGTTTAATGCTACTGTTTGTTCCTGCTAGTATGTCTGGTTCAGGATATCATGGTTTAGTGCTACTGTTTGTTCCTGTTGGTGTCATGGATTAGTGGTACTGTTTGTTCCTGTTAGTGTCATGGTTTAGTGGTACTGTTTGTTCCTGTTAGTGCCATGGTTTAGTGCTACTGTTTGTTCCTGTTAGTGTCATGGTTTAGTGCTACTGTTTGTTCCTGTTAGTGTCATGGTTTAGTGCTACTGTTTGTTCCTGTTAGTGTCATGGTTTAGTGCTACTGTTTGTTCCTGTTAGTGTCATGGTTTAGTGCTACTGTTTGTTCCTGTTAGTGTCATGGTTTAGTGCCACTGTTTGTTCCCTGTTGGTGTCATGGTTTAGTGCCATTGTTTGTTCCTAGGTGTCGGTTTTAGTGCCACTGTTTGTTCCCTGTTGGTGTCATGGTTTGGTGCCACTGTTTGTTCCTGTTAGTGTCATGGTTTAGTGCTACTGTTTGTTCTATTAATGTCATGGTTTAGTGCCACTGTTTGTTCCTGTTAGTGTCATGGTTTAGTGCTACTGTTTGTTCCTGTTAGTGTCATGGTTTAGTGCCACTGTTTGTTCCTGTTAGTGTCATGGTTTAGTGCTACTGTTTGTTCCTGTTGGTGTCATGGTTTAGTGCCACTGTTTGTTCCTGTTAGTGTCATGGTTTAGTGCCACTGTTTGTTCCTGTTAGTGCCATGATACTGTATGTAATATACTAGTAATATATAGAGGATTCAAAAGTCCAAAATAATAGAATAATATATTTTTCAACTTTATCATAATAATTACTCAGACAGACAGACAGACAGACAGACAGAAACCAGCAGACAGTGGACATGCAAAACTAAAGAATGTACAAACTGGAATCAGAATTGAATGTGTTTAAAGTGGCTATGTCCGTGTCAGCGTTGGGAAAGTTCAGCGACATCTACGTGTAACATTTGATACGTGTGTGTGTGTGTTAGATAAAGGCTCCAGCTACAGAAGTATTTATATCAAGACTGAAAACAAAATACTCCTCTGATTTGGGACTTCTGAATTACCATGATACATTGACCCTGTGTATTGATGATGTGAGTTTATGTATACAACGGGATGTGATGTATGAAATGTAAAGTAATGAATACGTTTGAGAAATAAGTTTTAATCTTAAGAAATAAGAACTAAGTAAGTATAGTTACTAAATAAACTCGGTAAGGAAACGTTTGTATTTGTTTTAAGTACAGTAGTTGTTACTAAATAAAGTAAATAAGGAAACGTGTATAAGGGTTGGCTGAGTGTGGTGGTGAAGACAAGGATCATGAGAGTTGATCTGTATCTCCTGATGACAAAAGCCATGAGTGGGGAGATGGTGCTGAGGAGTGGGGGGGAGAGAGGGGGGGAGGTTAGTGTCCGGGGCCACTCACCTCTCACACTAAACCCACCCCACCCAACCATACCCACCCCACTCACTCCTCTCTCCCCACCACACTCACCAACCCCCCCTGCACGCTCTCCCTTGGGGGCAGCAGAGTGAGGGAAGCAGGGATATGGTGGAGTGAGACTTTAGGACAAGTCTGAGAATATTTGCTTAACCAGAATAATAACAGATGTAGACTATTAC
The DNA here is from genome assembly GCF_018991925.1 of Homarus americanus. Taxonomy (NCBI): domain Eukaryota; kingdom Metazoa; phylum Arthropoda; class Malacostraca; order Decapoda; family Nephropidae; genus Homarus; species Homarus americanus. Next base: position 181,612 of record NW_024737088.1, read on the forward strand.
AATATCACTTGAGTTATACTTGGCTGAACCTTTTGAGAGATGCACTTCTCTTGATGAAGGCCTTTAAAATATGTAGGACACCTCGAATGTTAAGTTAGTAAATGAGATAAACAGACACCCACAAATGCATAGTAAACGGTGTACAATTGTGACTAGAAATTCCTGGACATTGAGTCATGTAATAAATACTCTAATACGAAGAAAATCATATTAAATAGATATTAATTTATCCTCTTCTTCTTTCCCTTCTTGACAACCTTATTAACAAACACATCCAGGTTAGTTTGGTCTGCAGCTCGACTTGGGAAATGTAGGTTTGTGGTAAGAGTTGATCGAGTTGCGGACAAATAGCTGTCTGTGTGTGTGTGTGTGTGTGTGTGTGTGTGTGTGTGTGTGTGTGTGCGTGTGCGTGTGTGTGTATAATAAATAATAATAATAATACTAAATGGTTGGTTTGAAAAGTTCTGCAGCCCGAAGGCTAAAAATATACATTGGGCATAAATGACTTATTACATACATTGGTGGTTTAACAAAAGCCTTCATTAGAGAAAGGTAAAGGAACATACAGTGAACATACAGATTAATGTAGGTGTTGAACAGCAAAAACGTAGTGTAGTAACTCCCTCCCAGATGGTGTTAGGAGGGACCTCACGTGGTGTAGTAGTTCCCTCACAGATGGTGTTATGAGGGGCCTCACGTGGTGTAGTAATTCCCTCACAGATGGTATTATGAGGGGCCTCACGTGGTGTAGTAATTCCCTCATAGATGGTGTGTTATGAGGGCTCACGTAGTAATTCCCCACAGATGGTGTTATGAGGGCCCTCATGTGGTCTAGTAATTCCCTCACAGATGGTGTTATGAGGGGCTTCACGTGGTGTAGTAATTCCCTCACAGATGGTGTTATGAGGGGCCTCACATGGCGTAGTAATTCCCTCACAGATGGTGTTATGAGGGGCCTCACGTGGTGTAGTAATTCCCTCACAGATGGTGTTATGAGGGGCCTCACGTGGTGTAGTAACTCCTTCACATATGGTGTTATGAGGGGCCTCACGTGGTGTAGTAATTCCCTCACAGATGGTGTTATGAGGGGCCTCACGTGGTGTAGTAATTCCCTCACAGATGGTGTTATATGAGTGAGGTGTGGTTCCAGGCCTTCCTATCGTAGACGGATTAACACATCGCTGGTAGTTGGGTCTCACGGGCCGTTATCACTGGGTACCTGGGACCTCACTGTGTGAAAGGTCAACTTGGGTACCACTGTTACTGTTGAGTTGTTCTCACTGACTTGAGCACTGTTCACCACTGTTCACCTCTGTTTAACACTGGTTCCATTTCTTTCCTAAATGAAATAGTAACTTCTGGCGTGAACTTGTTGATATTCCGGTGGGGAGGAGGGTTCAGGGGAGGGAGTTGGTATGGGCCAACATAACAGTTGACCTGGCTGCTCCGAGAGGAGCGCCAGGTACGTCTTGACCCTTCGGTGGTCAAGGATGTGTGTGTGTGTGTGTGTGTGTGTGTGTGTGTGTGTGTGTGTGTGTGTGCGTGTGCGTGCTGGGGATAACACTCAAGGGTTGATTATTACCTTCACCTTTCCCTCATCCTCTTCCAACAATAACAGTGTTGGTAAATTATAATAATAATAACAACAACAACAGCGATAATAATATTTAATATATGATAATAGTTGTAATGATGGTGATAATGGTAATTAATATTCTGACAGTAATGGAAGAAGAACAAGAAGAAAGAGAAGAAGAATTCTCCTCCCTTAAACCGGCCAATATATCCTCTCAAATCTATCTCAATAAATCTTGTTTACACTCTTCCTAGTCATATATTTTCCTCCCAATAGTTAGATCTCCTTCAAAACCTCTCCTTATCTCGCCAATAGATCGCCATTAGTTCTATCTCGCCAATAGTTCCATCTCGCCAATAGATCGCCATTAGTTATATCTCGCCAATAGATCGCCAATAGTTCTATCTCGCCAATAGATCGCCATTAGTTCTATCTCGCCAATAGATCGCCATTAGTTATATCTCGCCAATAGAACGCCATTAGTTATATCTCGCCAATAGATCGCCATTAATTATATCTCGGCAATCGATCGCCATTAGTTATATCTCGCCAATAGATCGCCATTAATTATATCTCGGCAATCGATCGCCCAGTGATGTTTACGTGGTCGCCATCCACTCTCTCTCCCAAGGACCACTCACTACACAGCTGCTCCTCCAAATTCACTTTAGTCGTCCTCGAGAAAAATTTGACTTCATCTTCATAAAACCCTCAGATCTCCTCGTACGGTAAGGAAAAAAAATTATTTCGAACTGCATAAAAAAAATTCGTACTTTAGAAAAAAAATGCTAAATAGAATACAGTATCCTGATGTATTATTATATAGAATACAGTACCCTGATGTATTATAAAACACACAGTAGCCTTATATCACATAAATTACATATATGAAGAGACTCGGCAACCTGTAGCGTGTCGGGGAGAAGGTACAGTGCTGTTGTAAATTATACCAGGAGGCGGCAGAAAACATGGAGCACCTCCACCACTAGGGAGTACAAGTTGTGGCCAGGATGAGGGTACACTAGTGAGCCTCCAGGTATATATATATATTAGTGGAGGAACAGGGTACACTAGTGAGCCTCCAGGTATATATATTTGTGGAAGGACAGGGTACACTAGTGAGCCTCCAGGTATATATATTAGTGGAGGAACAGGGTACACTAGTGAGCCTCCAGGTATATATATTTGTGGAAGGACAGGGTACACTAGTGAGCCTCCAGGTATATATATTAGTGGAGGAACAGGGTACACTAGTGAGCCTCCAGGTATATATATTAGTGGAGGAACAGGGTACACTAGTGAGCCTCCAGGTATATATAGTGGAGGAACAGGGTACACTAGTGAGCCTCCAGGTATATATATATTAGTGGAGAAACACCTCCACCCCCCCCCCCCCCCCCCAACAGGTAGCGTTTAATCATCAGGTGAAATAAGCTGGAGGGGGGGGGGGCAATCTTCAGGTGATCCTTGACGCTTACTAAGTTTGGTGGAGCTGGTGAGACCGGACCACAGTTATGAGAGAGATTCCTTGATCCTGGTGCTGTGGTCTTCCCTCCTTCCCTCACCTCCCTCGTTTCTTCTTTCTTTCCCTCCCTCCTACTTTCCTTCCTTCCCTCCCCCTTACTTTCCTTCCTTTCCTCCTCCTTAATTTCCTTCCCTCCCTCATTCCTTCCGTCCCTTCCTCATTCCTTTCTTCCTTCCATTCCTCCTTTCCTCTTTCTTTCCTTCCATCCCTCCTTTCCTCTTTCTTTCCTTCCCTCCCACCCTCATTTATTTCTACCTTCTTCCCCCCTCCTTCCTTCGTTCCCTCCTTCACCTTCTCTCCTTTTCTGGTTCCTCCTCTACTCCCTTGCCACCTTCTCTCCCTATTTCCCTTCCTTCAAGCCTCGCACGTTCTTTCTGATTCCTTCCTTCCTTCCCTCTCTCTCCTTCTTTTGACGCTTCTTGCTTCTTCCCCTTTCCCTCTCTTATTCCCTTTCACTCCTTCCCTCTCTCTCTCCTCCTGCCCACACCACCCCTCCACCACAGCAACAGACCAGAAGCAATGTGGTGTTCTTCTGCTATAATGATCTTGGGGAGGAACTGTAGCACCTCACCTCCTCCTCACCTCCTCCTCACCCTCCCCACCTCACCCTCCTCTCACCTCCCTGTGTAGGCTAATCTTCAGGTGACCCCTAATTTTGTTTACTATGCTAGTTTACTATTTACAGGTAACAGGTGGGTGACAGATCAGCTTCACTAACATTTAAAAAGTAAATGGCTCAATAGAATGTCTTTGTTTTGTAATATATTTTTTTGTGAGTTACAAGTCAAAGTGATCACATGAATGTTCTTTTTATACTTTAATGAAAGACTTAGTGATATATTTATTTATTTTTTATTATTATTGTAGAAAGACGCAGCGGGTAAAGTTAAGTGACGAGTATAGGATAGCTACGTTATTTTGGGTTAGGGAGTAGTTAGGTTAGGTTACAATAGGTTTGGTTAGGTTGGGTATTGTTGTGTTAGGTTATGTCACGTCAGACTAGTCGCCAATCCCATTCTAGGATTAGCCAGTCCCCCCCCCCCCTCTTTGTATATGGGGGGGTCAGTGTGACGTCATCCACCCAGCCAGCACATTTACCCAGTACAGGATAAGTTAAACTTTTTATTCCGACGACACTGGAGGACATCTTGGTATCCGCTACAATCAGCAAGTTCCGCTCCACCGTGATATTAACAACCGCTAGAGTAGTTACTGTGAGGCCGCCGTAATTTGCTAATGGCTTAACCCAATGTAAAAAGAAAAAGGTAATTCTGTCATGATTTTTTGTTTTATTTTATCTTGTCTCTCTTGTTTGTACACGCTAAGCCTATCAGTGTGGTTGACTGTATGGGATTTATTATCGATTCTATTTTTTGAGGGAAAGGAATAATATATTGATTTTGAGGTTCTGGGTTGATTCTTGAGGTGCAGTTGTTGTCGATTCTGAGAGGGTTAAGCTTTACTCTTTAAGATTCTGAGTTGATTCTGAGGTGGTTTGTGTTGATTCTGGTTTTAGTTTTAAGTTTGACGAGGGACTACTTACTTCTCCTGTGGTTGCACGACCTGTGAGACGCCCCGCCGTCTAAAGATGTTGATAAGTTACCTGTCGAGGAGTACACTGATGACGTCACACCTCGCTCTCCATGATGAGTTTAGTTTCCGTTTTCCTTCTTTTTTTATTAATTTATTTGTTATATATTTATGAAAAAATAAATAAATAACTTCCATTTTCTTTCAGTTTATGGAGAGTTTCAACAGTAACTCATAAAAAGGATCATCTGAAGATTAGGTTAGATTAGCAATAGATTAGGTTACGGTACCTTAGATTACCTGTAGTGTACATTAAGTTAGCTTAGGTTAGCGTTAGGATGGATAATCTTAGGTGAAATATGTTCATCTTTAGGTGAGTCGGATATATAGAATTAGTGTATAGATATGATACGAGGAAAGTGATCAGGTGTGTGTGTGTGTGTGTGTGTGTGTGTGTGTGTGTGTGTGTGTGTGTGTGTGTGTGTGAAGGCTGATCAAAGGGGTGCTCTTCATCACTCAGTCAAGTTTGGTATTCAGAGAGCTGACTAACGCAGCTAATGATGAAATTTTCTTGATCAGTGAGAGAGAAAGAAGGGGACGGCTGATGAGTGTAGCAGAGAGAGAGAGAGAGAGAGAGAGAGGTGGTGGTGTGGTGGGGGTGTACCTGTATCGTTCATCAGGGAGAGTGGGTGGCTGCACCTTCGCTCAATTATGGATTACACGTTCACCTGAGTTGGAGCCTGCAGTCTTGTGGCTCTCTCTCTCTCTCTCTCTCTCTCTCTCTCTCTGCAGCCAACTCTTCTCACATTTCACTCTTTCCACCTCCATTTCGTTCTTTCCTTCCTTCACTTATTCATTCTTTCCTCTCTCCCTCCTTTCTTCTTTTCTTCCTTCCCTCGCCCTGCTTCATTCCTTTCTTCTCCCCTCCTTTCTTCATTTCTCCTTCCCTCCCCTCCTTTCTCCTTCCCTCCCCTCCTTTCTTCCTTTCTCCTTCCCTTCACCTCCCTCCCTCACTACAGACATCAGAGTAGGCCGGGATGGGCGGGGCATTTCCCAGTGACGTCACGATTCGAAACGCCAATGATTATCTCTGATGTTATGACGTCATAGTAGGCAGGAGTGGGCGGGCCTAAGTGGTAATGACGTCATGCCTGGGAACGTTAATCATCATCTTGTTTTTCTCTCTATTTTTCGCTCTTCCTCCTCCTCCCCTGATTGCTTGTGTCCTTATTATCCCCCATATCAGGAAGGAGACATTTCCTCACTTGTAGTTGTTTGTTTTCATTCTCCTCGCGTGTCTCTCTCCTACGTACGTGTCTTACTTGAAAGATATTATTGTTGTTGTTTTTATTGATGTTATTGTTGTTGTTGTTGTTGTTGTTGTTTAAGTCATTAATGAATGCTAAATAATTCTCCTACCATCATTATCCCTGGGTGGTGCCGAGCCAGGTGTGTGGTGGTTACGCCCTTCATGCACGACTAGCTGACCAGGGGGGTATACCCTCCTCTCTCTCTCTCTCTCTCTCTCTCTCTCTCTCTCTCTCAAAATGCGCTAGAAGTACCATCTCATTTTACACACTAGAGTACAATAATTTAAACCCCTTGAGTACCATGTCACTGTAATCAGGAACACAATTCATTATATTGAAAGCTAAAACTACACTCATTCCTAAAGTCATTATACACCATTATCCTCAAGACCTTAAATCATTATACTCAAGCTGTTAAGTTATCGTACTTAAGGGGGTGTTAGCCTTGTGCTGGTTAAATTCAACATAGATAGATAGATTCGATTTACCTACTCGGGAAAATCAATAACTTTCTAAACTTAGAAACTCGTTGCGTGAGGTGAGGAGGTGAGGAAGACGATGTGGTGAAATACCTGGAACCCAACGTTATAAAAGAGACACATGTGGTATCCCGACCATTGATCTGAGGTTGACTGTGTGGGTGGGATAGAACGAGGGGTAGTCTGGATAAAATCAGAGCTAGTCCGGTTAAAACGATATATAGTCCGGTTAAAACGATATATAGTCCGGTTAAAACGATATATAGTCCGGTTAAAACGATATATAGTCCGGTTAAAACGATATATAGTCTGAATAAAACGAGATATAGTCTGGATAAAACTATAGTTAGTCCGGATAAAAGGAGATATAATCCAACTAAAATGATATTTAGTCCGGATAAAACGAAATATAGATTGAAATGAAAACTTAGATAAAATACCCCAAACAAAAGTTACATGGAAAAATGGACGAAACAAAAGAATATACAATAAATACCAAATAAATCAATATATAAATAAAAATACAAAATTTGACCACAAGTAAAACTACAGAAATAAACTTAGTATTTCTGCATGAACACACACACACACACGCACACACACACACACACACACACACACCGTCACGGAACTGGGAGAGCATATCGACCTCCCCCACTGATTAACCCCCTCCCTACCACACCAACAGGTCTAGCAGCAGTAGTCGTGGTGGGAGGAGGCATTTACTGAGTGAAACGTTGCACTTGGGAATGGAGTGTTGTGGTGGGAGGCGGGAGGAGAGGGGTGTGGTGTGTGTGGAGGGGGAGGGGGTGGGTGGTGGTGTGTGTGGGAGGGGAGAGGGGTGGTGGTGTGTGGTGTGTGGGAGGGGAGAGGGGTGTGGTGTGTGGAGGGGGGAGAGGGGGTGTGTAGAGGTGTGTGGAGGGGGAGGGGTGGTGGTAGGTGTGTGTGGAGGGAGGAGAGGGGGGTGGTAGTGGTGTGTGGAGGGGGGGAGAGGGTAGCGGTGTGTGGAGAGAAGGTGGGGAAGCTGATTTAGGTATATTGAAGGAGGGGAGGTTATGTGTTAAAGGAGGAGGGTGATGTTTGCAGGGAGGGGAGATGGTGTGTGGAGGATGGGGAGGCTTAGGGGTAGAGATGTATGGAGGGAACTATGCGTGTTGGGAGGGGCAGGACGGTTGGTGGGAGCGTGGGAGAGGGTAGCGCTTGGAGGGGTATACACGTGGGTGCATAGGTGTGGGAGGTGTTCATAACGAGACCTTAAGGCGTGTATGATGGATCTTGAGAAAGAACGGGGGAGCGTGTGCGTGTAGGCGTGGCGGGGATGCAGGGCGTGTAGGTGGTAGCGAGTTGGGGGGGGGAGGAGGAAGTGCGTGCCAGGTGGTAATTGTCAGTGCACACCGTGTCATGCACGAGGCTCGTGTGACCCGCTCTGTGGTCCACCCTTGTCAAAAATAATTTGTATTACAACATTAGTTATGATGGAGAGGGAATGGGGGGGGGGGCAGGGGGGATCCCAGTGAAGGAGAGGGGGAGTTGTGTGCATTGGGGGAGGTAAAGGTGGGTATTAATGGTGCTGGGGGAGGTTGTGTGTGTGAATAACGATAATATTCATAATAGTTTATTGGAATACTCAGCAGTCATAATATAAAAATATACAGAAGACATGGTGGTGAATATATAACGTATAGCGACAAAAATGAGGAAGAAGCATGGGGTGAACACACAGTATATCTGAGAATGGATGATTTATGTAGTGGTTAGAATGGACCCTTTCTCAACGAGGTCATGTTGGGTTTATATAGATGTGATGCCAAACAGAAACTCGTGGACGAGGAATTTCAGTTGGCAGGTGGCGGCAGCAGCGAGGATTGTGTAGCATCTTTGTCTCTAAATGACAAGTATACCCATTGCTTCTTGATATATGGTGTAAGAAAGATAGAGAATAATCTTGCTCGCTCTCTTCTGCGCTCTTTCTAGGAGTCGTTGTTGTGTAACCGTTAAAGAAGAAGATCAGACAGGGGAAGTATAAGAAGTATGAAGATTGTGTAAATATTCTTGAGCTCAGAATCAGGAAGTCCAAGGATTTTGAGACGACGAAGAGTGTGGAGACGATAAGTGGAAGATTTGACGATAGTTCTGACGTGTACAGTACTTTCCACCTCAGTTTGTCATATGAAGTGGTACCGAGGAGCTTAGTAGAATCCACAACCTGGAAGTTGTCGGGACCCAGTGTGATGGAGGGAGGTAAAACCTGATCGGAGGAGAGGTTAATGTGGATAACCATTAACCATTAGAGAATATACTGTAGGTTGGTGGATGCCAATGTACATTAGATGGAGGGGTATTATGTAAATTAAGGGCAACAAATAGGTGGGTGGAGAGAATTATCTAGTATTTCGTCACCATAGCATTAAAGGTCAGACGATTAGATGGTTATCGTATTATTAGTGATAGTCTGAGTCAGTCCAGGGTAGTGACAGTGATATCCTCGAGGCGCGCGCGCACACACACACACACACACACACACACACCAACTCTCGCCAAAGTTAAGACTCTCCACCCACCCACCACCACCACCACCACCACCACCACCATCAACTTGTCAGAAAGCCACCACCGCTGACACGCTTAACTTTGTGTCACGGCTTCCCCAGCCCGGCTCAGCGCCCCGAGTTGAGGGAGAGCCAAGCCACGGAGTCCTGTGCGACACGAGTCTGGTCTGCCACGGGATTAAGTCCGCTCACTGACACAGGCCAGCTAGGGTTAAACTTGATTGTCAGGAGCGAGAACCGTATGTCCGGACTGCCAGGTATGAACAATGTTGATCCAATGTTTCAACGTGTGTATCCTCACCAGTGTTTTGTGTACTGTTGTGAGGTTGAAGAATGTGTACGTGTTCTTTTATGTGTACGTGTTCTTTTATGTGTACGTGTTCCTGTAGTGTGTACGTGTTCTTGTATGTGTACGTGTTCCTGTAGTGTGTATGTGTTCTTTTATGTGTGTACGTGTTCTTGTATGTGTACGTGTTCTTTTTATGCATGTACGTGTTCTTGTATGTGTAATGTGTTCTGTATGTGTACGTGTTCTTGTGTGTACGTGTTCTTTATGTGTACGTGTTCTTTTATGTACGTGTTCTGTGTATGTGTACGTGTTCTTTTATGTGTACGTGTTTGTATGTGTACGTGTTCTTTTTATGTGTACGTGTTCTTTTATGTGTACGTGTTCTTTTATGTGTACGTGTTCCTGTAGTGTGTACGTGTTCTTGTATGTGTACGTGTTCCTGTAGTGTGTGCGTGTGTGTGCGCGCGCGTTCATGTACTTTTGTTTAGGATTACCGAGAAAAGGAGAAAGAAAGTATTTTTACACGAAATCTATGATACTAATAATAATAATAATAATAATAATAATAATAATAATATTAATAATACTTAACTGTTGTATATACGTTTCTCCTGCCCCAGTAGACAGAATCAAGCCCCTCCCCCGCCGTCTCCCCCACAGCCACCCTCCGGCAGGTCACTGTACCGTCAACACATCTGAAGAAAAAAGTTTTACAATATATCTGTTCTGTGTGCGTGCGTGTGCGTGCGTGCGTGCGCTGTTAACCTTCTCCCCTCACACGTGAATGGCCCTGGGTTCGATTCCCGAGTTGGATGAAACTATGGAAAAGTTCCTTTGTATCATTAGGGTCTAACAATCCGGGAGTAATGGTTAGCTGGTGTAGTTCACTAGTTGTCCCGTTTTCCTGGGCTTCTCCCTGACGCTGGGCCCTACACTCCCTGACTCAGGGTGTAGTGGTTGTGTTGTCACAGCTTCTACGGTCTACACCTTTAATAATTTAGTCTGGTTTATTTTAGTGGTCCAGGGAACAGCCAGGATGATGACGAATTATTATTATTATTATTATCATTATTATTATTATTATTATCATTATTATTATTATTATTATCATTATTATTATTATTATTTATTATTATTATATTGTATTATTTTTATTAGTATTAGTATTGTTATAGTTTTTATTTTAGTTTTGTTATTACGAGTATTAGTAGTATTGCGTGTGTGTAAGCAGGGGAGGTTATTTGAAAGACCCTCAGGTGAGCACTACAGAGTTTGGTATTAATTGGTTTATTTTGTCTCCTTCCACAGGTGAGAGTGACGAGTATGTGATGTGTCCTGCCCTATGGTGAGTAACTGCCCCCCCCCCTCCCCCCGTCTCTCTCTCTCGACCACTCTCCTTCCTCTCCTTCCTCCTTTCTTCCTATGCTTTCCCCAACAATCTCACCCACCCTCTCCTTCCTGCTTTCTTGCTTAATGAATTGAGGGAGGGTGTGGACGGGCAGACTTCAGTAATAATTAAGAACTTGAGCTGTCAAAACATCGCCCTCACCTGCGGACAAACTTCGCTAAAAGACGCCACACACGCCACTGCTGATAGGTCATTGACTGCAGGCGCTCCACCAACCACAGAACAGGTGATGACTGCCCACCAATCAGAGGCCACGTTACAAGACATATTCCATGGATCAGCTGTTCAATGTTTACGTTTTTATACCCCCGGAAATTGTCACTAAGGGTGGAAGGCATTTTTCACCTTTCCGTCCGTCCTTCCGTCCCAATGTAGAGGCCCCGTCCATTCATTAACTTGAGAAAGGCTTCGCAGATTAAAAATAAAATTGTTGTTTATGATGGTGCCGTTGATAGCCAGACAAAACTCACTAATTTACATGTTTTATAGGTTCTTTATACCACATTTACATACCCCTGATGGTCCGGGAAGCTCTTAATGGGGCCTAACATTATCTTCAAATCTGTCTAGTTCTTTATTAAAGGGTCATAGCAGAGTTGTTACTGTGTGTGTGTGTGTGTGTGTGTGTGTGTGTGTGTGTGTGTGTAAGACCTTTATAGAGCACGTATGGACGCCTGAATTTTTTATGTTTAAGTTAACATGACGCGAACTTTTCAGCCCTTAGACAAGAGCCATTAACGTTTTGTAAAAGTCTTCTCCACACACACACACACACACACACACACACTCTCTCTGGCTATGACCCCTTAATTTTGATGTACAATTTGAATAATAAAAATACCTTATAACTCTTAGTTTGCTTTATAAAAATCATTAATGTTTCCGTTTTTTTGTGAATTTTCACCTGAAATTCCGGTCATGAAGTAATAAGTTTAAAGGTAAGATACGAACACGGAGGATTTAGGTGTTCACAGGTACTTTAATTAGATTAGTAGCAGGTGTTAAGTTAATTACCGAGCCCTGGGTGGTGGTGGGGGATGGTGGAGGAGGCGTAGTGAAGGGGATGGAGGAGAGTGGGTGGTGGGGGGGAGGAGAGGGAGGAATGGTGGAGGAGGCAGTGGAATGAAGGATGGAGGAGAGTGGGTGGTGGTGGGGGAGAGGGAGGAATGGTGGAGGAGGCGGTGGAGTGAAGGGGGATGGAGGAGAGGGTGTGGTGGGGGGAGGAGAGGGAGGGAATGGTGGAGGAGAGGCGGTGGAATGAAGGGGGATGGAGAAGAGTGGGTGGTGGTGGGTAGAATAGAGTAGAGCTATCCTCTCAGATACGGAGGGCAGCCCGAGCTCTTCCCTCATGTTTACAATTCTGGTTGATTTTGGTCATCCTAGAATGATGCGCATGGCTTCATTTTGCACTACATCAAGGCTGTTGAGTTGCTTAGAGGGAATAATCACAAGATGGAGAGCATGATAGTCAACTACAGAGCGAATAAAGTGAAGATAGAAAGTACGAGCATAGGTGAACGGGGAGGGGAAGGAGTGGGGGTAGAGTAGAGGGGATGATGAAGGAGAAAGAAGAAGAACAGAGGGATGATGGGAATGGAGGTGGCGGGTAAGAAAATGGAGAACACGAGGAGATCAATGGAGACGGGGGGGAAGAGAAGGAGGGAGGGCCATTACTAGGGTGCATGTTGTAGCTCAGTCCTCCCACTCATTAGTTACTAACCAACGGGAAGGTATACGAGGAAGAGGAAAAGGTCAACAAGAAAAGGAAGAAAGAGGAGGAAGAGTAGGAGGATGGATAAAAGAGGAAGAGGAACGAATGTGGCGGGTAGGAGTAATGGATGATAATATTAATACTGACCTTTGTTGCTATATCACTACTGCAATTCTTGATAGGATGGTGGTAGTGTAGGTAGGTGTGATGGTGTTAGTACAGGTAAATGTAGTGGTGGGGGTTGTGTTGGTAGGTTTGGTGGTAGTGACGATAGGTGTAGTGGTACTGGTGGTGGTGAGTTGGTGTAGTGGTGTTGGTGTTGGTGGAGGTGAATGGGTGGAGTGGTGGTGGTGTTGGTGGAGGTGAGTGGGTGTAGTGGTGGTGGTGTTGGCGGAGGTGAGTGGGTGTAGTGGTGGTGGTGTTGGTGGAGGTGAGTGGGTGTAGTGGTGGTGGTGTTGGGTGGTGGGTGTGGTGGTGTGTTGGTGGGTGGGTTGGTGTGGTGGTGTGGTGGTGTTGGTGGAGGTGAGTGGGTGTAGTGGTGGTGGTGTTGGTGGAGGTGAGTGGGTGTAGTGGTGGTGGTGTTGGTGGAGGTAAGTGGGTGCAGTGATGATGGTGATTGTGATGCACGGCGATGCAACAGCAGGTGTCAGGCTTTTGAAATTAACAGCGGCCTCGACGTGGTGATGACAGGTGAAATTACTCCTGTCACAGATGAATTAGACCCTCGGGAACCTGAAAACATTGCTGTGTTGTACTGTATAGGTGACTCATACACACACACACACACACGCACACACACACACACTCACTCACTCTTCCTCACGATGTTGGATAATGAGTGTGTTTTAGGTCGTAGTCGTAGGTGGTGGTAGTGTAGGTGCATGTGGTGGTGGTGATGTAGGTGGTGGTGTGGACACTGGTGGTGGTGTAGGTGGTGTTGGTGTAGGTGGTGCGAGTGTAGATATTGCTGGTGGTGTAGGTGGCGGTGTTGGTATAGGTGATGGTCTAGGCTAGGTGGTGCAGCAGGTGATGGGGGGGAGGGAGTCGTTTCTGCTTCTTGGTCCACATAAAAACTCTGGCAAGGCCTCGAGTTCCTATCTACTGCTGCTTATTTTTTTTGCTGCATTCCTCCACCAAGTCTCACAGATTATATATATATATATATATATATATATATACACACACACACACACACACACACACACACGAGTATATTCACCTGAAGATTAGCTACCCCAGCTTATTTCATCTTAGGTGTAAACACCTGCACTGTGTATGGGGGGGGGGTCGATTAGATCAGGTTATGTTACATCAGATTAGATTAAATTAGGTTAGGTTTGGTTAGCTTACGTTTGGGTAGGTTAACAGTCGGTGGGTTAATCTTAAGGTAAAATAAGCTAGGGATAATCTTCAGGTTATCATATTTACCTCTGACTACCATGTAGTACATGCGTTAACAAGAGCGCCTGGCGTAGTGAACAAGTAGGAGCGTGTGGTCACCCCAGCTGGTGTGAGGAGGACAACAGGTGGCCAGCGATGAAACACGACCACCTACTCCATCTGTGTTTACTTTTTGGACAATACGAACCGAACCTTACCTTGCTTATCTTAACCTAACCAATTCTTACTTAGCCTAACCTTAACTAACCAAACTTTACCCTACCCTAACGTACCATAACCTAACCTAACCATGGATAGCTATAGGTCTATTTTAGGTTAAGTTAGATTTGGTCGTGTCGTCTGAGAGATAAATTGACGTTGTTGGTCAGGAACTTTGCTTCGCTGCAGGTGCTGTCGGTCTTACCAGCGCAGTCAGTAGGAAGGGAAGGGGAAGAGAGGGAGGGATAGAAGGAAGGAGGGAGGGGCCCGGAGTTGTGTTAAGGGCATCACACTCTTTCAAGATTTATTGTCCCCTTAATCACCGCTGTGTTAATCCGCCCTGCCTGTGTGTTGCTCGGTGGCGGCAGTAGTGATGGTGGTGGTGGTGCTGATGGAAGTGGAGTGCGTGGAAGGGAAAGAGAGTGGGGGCAGGATGGAGGAGAAGGAAGAAGAGGGGTGGAGGATGAGGGTTGTGGGAGAGATAGGAAGAGGAAAGAAAAAAGAGGAAGGTGAGGATTGATGAAAAAAAGAATGGCTCCTAGCCCTATTCCGTTCTTCCTCTCTTCCTCCTCTTCTCCCTCCCAGGCCTCCTCTCTCCCTCATCTTCTCCCACCCACCCCCCCTCTCCTCCTACCAGCCATCTTCTCTTTCCCTTCCCAGTCCTCCACTCATCCCCCTCTTCCTCCTTCCACTCTTCATTTTCTCTCTTCCTCTACCCTCTCCCCGCCCTCCTCTTACCCTCCTTTTTCCCGCACCCAGTCCTTCTCTCACCCTCCTTCCCCCTCCCAGCCCTCCCCTTTTCCCCCCTCCCAGTCCTCTTCCTCCTCCTCTCTTCCTTTGACATATTTATCTTAACATGATTATGACTTAAACAATTAATGAATATGATCTATTCCTTTGTGTATGAACCTTTGTCCTGTGTGGCAGTGAGAAGTGATCCCACCCTCAGTGTCAAGACCTGACTGAATTACTCAGAATAGGCAAACTGTACTCCAAGCTTTGTCAATAAATTTGTTAACCGTTAAAATGAAAATTTCCGGATTTATATGAGCCGCGAGCTTATTTACGTCGGCTTTTTCTTCTTCTTCTTCTTCTTGTTTATTCCATTCATGCAGTTCCTAGTTTTATCATCAGTATTATTTCACTTTATCTATACAGTGCTATTATTTTTATTCGTATTGATATTATTATTATTATTATTATTATTATTATTATTATTATTATTATTATTATTATTATTATTATTATTATTATTATTATTATTATTATTATTATTATTATATTATTTTGAACCTAAGTTAAAAGAATAAATAATTAAGAAGTAAAATTAATTATTACTAATCTTTCTATTTCATGCGACGTTTTAATTAATTACGTGTCATTATGGAAAATTAATTCTTCGTTATTATAATTAATTAGACTCATTATTGTAGATGGTTATTTTTGTTTAGTGAGGTTGACTGTTTGTTAATTTAAATAATGATAATAATAATAATAATAATAATAATAATAATAATAATAATAATAATGATAGAAATAATAATAATGACAACAATGATAATAACGATAATAATAAGAAGAAGAAGAAGAAAAAAAGATTTGAATGGTTGGTGGAACAAAGGCGGTTTCTTGTTGATTACGACAGGTGTTCCCAGGGTTTAATTAGGTGCAGGTGTTATGTTGGCTGTATCGATGTTTATCTGAAAGACCTTTGTTGAAGAGGAAATCAAGGGGTCAAGTCATCGTACTCAAGGGTTAAGTCGTCGTACTCAAGGGTTAAGTCGTCGTACTCAAGGGTTAAGTCATCGTACTCAAGGGTTAAGTTACCGTACAGAAGGGGTTAAGTCATCTTACTGAAAGGGTTAAGTTATCGTAATTAAGGGTGAAGTCGTCGTATTCAGGGGTTAAACCCTACCCTTGTACTCAAGAGGTTAAACCATTATAATCAAGGGGGTTAAGTCGTCGTTCTCAAGTGGTTAAACCATCGTACACAGAGGGTTACGTCATCGTACTCATATTAAGATATCAACTTATAAGGTTATTTGTACCTTAAGGGCAAAGTTATCGTACTCAAGGGGCAAAGTTATCGTACCCAAGGGGATAAGTTGGTCGTACTCATGGGGATAAGTTATCGTACTCAAGGGGCTAAGTTATCGTACTAAAAACAAAAAGATGGAACAAGTATTTCCTTTGTTAGGTTAAAGAAATAGTCCCTTGGTAATTACTGAAGAAAAATATACCCATGAGCATTAAGAGGAAAAAAAATAATTGTGACGTTCCAGGAAATGTTTGCCAAGAGTTGTGTTGACTGTCCCTCCTCCTCCTCCTCTTTCGCCTCCTCCTCTTTCGCCTTCTCCTCTTTCTCCTCCTTCTCCTCCGACTTCTCCCCCTTCTCTGTCTCCTCCTCCTTCCTCCTCTGCTTTTTCCGACACCTCCACTCCTATCCTCCTCGTCTACTCCTCCACTCCTCCTCTTCCACTCCTATTCCACCTCCTCTACTCCTCTTCTAATCATCTTCATCCTCCTCCTCCTCCTCCCCCGGACTGCCAATACCACCCTGCACACAAACCTTTGTTTACTATGATGAGATGTATCAAGTGAAACATGTATATGGAGCAAGTAACAAGATCACTAGATTACAAGATGATGTAACCGCTAGACTAAGGTTAGGATATAAGTACCTCTGGCAGTATGTTCCTCAAGCAGGTGTGAACAAAACTAAATGTAAAGTGTGTGGCCAGACATATGGCCACACACTCGAACACTACGTCCTCGACTGTGTGAAGATAGAACCTTTTAGGGACAGGTCCAAGCACACTGTGTGAAATGACACAACACGTATCTCTAATGGCAAGATAGCTGACGTATTACGATTGTATCCACTTTTTTGCACTTAGTAGCGATATCAGTTCCCATGTATAGAATCAAACACACATCGTACTTGAATACCTCTCACGAAAATGTGAATAACAAAGTGTGCGGCCAGACATACTGCCTCACACTCCTGTACTCACGCAGTTGCGAATAAGTTAGCCTTCATGTATAGAACCAAACAAAGAATTTATTTGAAATACTCTGTAACAGTCAATGCCATAATATCCTGACCACGGGGGTTAGTTATACTGACCCTTTGTGAACTCTATTCTGTAATCCTTTTTCCACTACCTTCACAGGATGAGTATGGGGTGCACAATAAACTAGCCGCTGTAAGTGGCAAAATTAACACACACACACAGGTCTCCAAGAGGGTGTTTTTCAGACCCTGGCGCACGTTATAAGTCACCCAGGTGTTTTCTCGTCTCTGCCTTTTCCTATGCACCTGGAAGTCGGTGTAATTCCCACGAGTCTTAATTAACGGAAGGTGAACTAAAGATTGGAGGGTTGAATGTAAGACCGCTGGTGTATTTGAAGACCTATCACAACACACATCATTATGCTTTATTTTTCTGGTCATTAAAAGCCAAAGGTAAATTGGATCATCTGAATATTAGCTTCTCCCCCCCCCTCCCCCACCTCCCCCCCACATCCCACCTCAGCTTAATTCACCTGATGGTTAAACACCCTAACGTTGCTTGGGGGTTAGGTTAGATTAGGTTGTTACGTTAGCGTTAGTTAGATTACCTTTAGAATGGGTTAGCGTTAGGTTAGGTTAGCTTAGCGTGGTTAAACTTCAGGTGAAATTAGCTGAGGGTTAACCTTCAGGTGACCCGATAACTGTTTCTTGAGAACTCTGTACCACAACACGTTCTTACGCACATTTTCTTAATCTTTTTGGTTCCGTGGCTGAGGTAAATGACCACAGCTTCTCCTGATACTAGTGACCACAGCTTAACTTGATGCAGGTAACCACAGCTTCTCTTGATACTAGTGACCACAGCTTGACTTGATACAGGTGACCACAGCTTGAATTGATACAGGTGACCACAGTTTATCTTGATACTAGTGCCCACAGCTTGACTTGATACTATTGACCACAGCTTCTCTTGATACTAGTGACCGCAGTTTGACTTGATACTAGTGACCACAGCTTGACCTGATACTAGCTAGTGACGACAGCTTAACTTGATACTAGCTAGTGACCACAGCTTGACCTGATACTAACGACCACAGCTTGACCTGATACTAACGACCACAGCTTGACCTGATATTAGCTAGTGACGACAGCTTGACGTGATATTAGCTAGTGACGACAGCTTGACTTGATACTAGTGACCACAGCTTGACCTGATACTAGCTAGTGACCACAGCTTGACTTGACACTGTCCCTGGGAAGCATTTAGTCCCTCATTGTGTCATAATCACGGTCGGAGGTAAGTTATGGCCAATTAAAGGTCATCTCTCTTTACCAGTCACCAGTAGTTGTTGCTTGTTTGTGATGCGTGGTCAAGTTTGTGGTGGTGGTCATGGTGGTAGCAGTTGTGGAGTGTTGTTGGGAATAGCGGTAGTAGTAGTAGTAGTGGTGGTGGTGGTGGAGGTGTTGGTGCTATTATTATTAGTAGTAGTAGTAGTTGGTAAGGAGAATATGGTGCTAGTAGTGGTAGGGAGGATTTGTTGCTCGTAATAGTAGTGGTGGGGGTGTTAGTGCTATTATTATTATTATTATTATTATTAGTAGTAGTAGTAGTAGTAGTAGTAGTAGTAGTAGTAGTAGTAGTAGTGGTGGTAGTAGCAGTGGTAGCGGACAGGTGGAGTGTGTGAAAAAAGACAAAATGAGGTAAGTGTCACGTAAAGGTCATATCTCTTGTTTCATATACCATGAGCCTATGGTTTTATACGGGTGAAGTGAACATCTTTAGGTATGGGATTATACCATAGAACTATACTCACTAAGGTTAGGTTAGGTTAGCTTGAGGGTAGGGTAGGTTAGGTTAGATTGAGGGTAGTTTTGGTTAGGTTAGGTTAGAGTGAGGGTAGTTTAGGTTAGGTTAGATTGAGGGTAGGTTTGGTTAGGTTAGGTTTGGTTAGGTTAGGTTAGGTTAGGTTAGGTTAGGTTAGATTGAGGGTAGGTTAGGTTTGGTTAGGTTAGATTGAAGGTAGGTTTGGTTAGTTTAGGTTAGGTTAGATTGGGGAGTAAACTTGGCTTCGTTTATGTTCAGTTCCGGGTATTTGCTAGTCCTGATAAATTGTCAGAGATGAAAATTTCACTGAATTTGGTTGTAGACGTAACTAATATGTTTTACCGTATATTACTGCCTCACTCAACACAACTCTACCAGTAATTGACTTACTTTTCTGTCAGTGAAGTTTATAGGCAAGTAAAAGTATTCTGTTGGTTGTGTTTTTGTTACCGTTCCCACACGTGTTTTTGTTACTGTTCACACACGTGTTTTTGTTACCGTTCCCACACACGTGTTTTTCTTACTGTTCCCTCACGTGTTTTTGTTACCGTTCCCACACACGTGTTTTTCTTACTGTTCCCACACGTGTTTTTGTTACTGTTCCCACACACGTGTTTTTCTTACTGTTCCCACACGTGTTTTTATTACTGTTCCCACACTCGTGTTTTTGTTACCGTTCCCACACACGTGTTTTTGTTACTGTTCCCCCACTCGTGTTTTTGTTACTGTTCCCCCACTATGTTTTTTGTTACCGTTCCACACGTGTTTTTGTTACTCTTCCGCACATAGTTTTTTGTTACCGTTCCCCACGTGTTTTTGTTACTCTTCCCGCACATTTTTTTGTTACCGTTCCCGCACACGAGTTTTTGTTACCGTTCCCACACACACAGTTTTTGTTACCGTTCCCACACACGTGTTTTTGTTACCGTTCTCCCACACGTGTTTTTGTTACCGTTCCCACACATGTTTTTGTTACCGTTCCCACACACGTTTTTTTGTTATTGTTCCCGCACACGTGTTTTTGTTACCGTTCCCACACACGAGTTTTTTGTTACCGTTCCCACACGCGTGTTTTTGTTACTGTTCCCCCACACGTGTTTTTGTTACCGTTCCCACACACGTGTTTTTGTGCTTCATTCTAACTTGTGTTTGTTTTCTCTGGATTATATAAGGGGTCTTGGGAGTAACTCGGACCTTAATTACGACTGTATATGATGTAGAGAACTTTATAAAAATCATTAACGATAATACCAGTTTTAACGAGGAGAACAAGTGTGTGTGTGTGTGTGTGTGTGTGTGTGTGTGTGTGTGTGTGTGGTCCAGGGAAGTGTGTGTGTGTGTGTGTGTGTGTGTGTGGGGGGGGGATGCAGTAGGAGGATGAGAGTGAATGTGAGGCACCAAGAGACGGGTGATGGCTTAACCAAGTTGAGGAATGTCCACCACTTGGCTCCTGCCTGGGTCAATGTTCGCCCCGCCAGACGCCGCCGTCGTGTCAACACAGACATTTGATTCACCAGGTGACGAGGGAAGCATTAACCTGAGACTTTCATTAAAACGGGAAATGAAAGAGATAAAAGTTGATGAATCGTGAAGGTGATGGTTTAGTGAGCGAAAATTGTACATAAAAGCCTTTTGTTAACCTCTTCGCTCCGATGACTTGATCTTCCACCCAGAGTACAACATTATCGTACCGAAGGAATAAGTTATCGTATTCAAAGGGTTAAGACTGTGAGTACTTAGGGGATTAAGTCAGTGTGTTGGAGGATTAGGTCATGGTATTCAAAAGGGAAAAAAGACACCTTACTCAAGGGATTATGGCAAGGCACTAAAGAGGTCAAGTTATTGTATATTAGACGAAGGAGGTGTGATAAAGAGCTGTCACTTGAAGCTTACATTAAAAGAAGGAGATATGAGTTGAAGAAAGGTGGAAGAAGAAGAAGAAGAAGAAGAAGAAGAAGAAGAAGAAGAAGAAGAAGAAGAAGAAGAAGAATTCCTCGGAGCATAACTCAAAGTCCGTCTCAAATATTCTTATAAAACTCGGTATGCAAATTTGTGTTATATGGACATTCAAAACATTTCTACTCGTGTCAGGGGAGAACCGTTCACGATTATAGGTGTTAGTTTTAGCTGCTTCAATTGCCAGGGTAATTAAGCACCGTTCAGTAGGTCATTAAGTCATTGGTATCTAGGGAGGAGACCTAAGGGGAAAGGGATATGTAAGCCTCTATTTCCCCCCACTGAGGAGGAAGGGGGAGGGAGGGAGAGATGGGGAGGGGATTATAAGCCTCCCATCCCCTACCTACCAATGAGGAGGAGGGAGGGGGCTGAGCCAGAGAGAGTTAGGACAACATTATGTAGTCAGCTCATTATCACCTTCCTCGTTTGTTCTTAACTAATTACGGCAGTCTTACCTCCTCCCTCCCTCCTTCCACTTCTCCTTCACTGCCCTGCTACTCTCTCCTTCACTGCCCTGCTACTCTCTCTCTCTCTCTCTCTCTCTCTCTCTCTCTCTCTCTCTCTCTCTCTCTCTCTCTCTCTCTCTCTCTCTCTCTCTCTCTCTCTCTCTCTCTCACCCACACCTTTCACCCTAACCCTAACTCCTACCCAACACCCAAGCTCTGACACCCTCACTCCCCACCCCCTCTCACTCCATTCCCTACCCCCTCCTCCCTCCCTACCCCTCCTCCACCCTACCCCTCCCTCCTCCCACCCCTCCTCCAACCCCTCCTCCCTCCCTACCCCCCCCTCCCTCCCACCCCTCCTCCCCCCTACCCCTCCTCCCTCCCCCCCTCCTCCCTCCCCTACCCCTCCTCCCCACTCCCCTACCCCTCCCCTCCCTCCCCTCCCCTCCTCCCTCCCTACCCCTCCTCCTCCCAACCCCTCCTCCCTCCCCTACCCCTCATCCCTCCCTACCCCTCCTCCCTCCCAACCCCTCCTCCCTCCCAACCCCTCATTCCCTCCCACCCCTCCCTCCCTCCCACCCCTCCTCCCTCCCCACCCCTCACTCCCTCCTACCCCTCACCCACCCACCCCTCCCCTCCCAACCCCTCCCTCCCTCCCACCCTCCTCAACCCCTCACTCCACTCCCAACCCTCCTCCCTCCCCACCCCCTCCCTCCCTCCTACCCCTCCTCCACTCCCCCCCACTCCACCCCCCCCCCCATCCCAGGGAAAGAACTCCAAAAGTCATTAGATGAGAAATTATGGAAGGACGAGGCTGTGAGAGGCAATAATAGATGTTGTATTTGTTTATTTGTTCTTTTCCTCGACAGTTTGACCTTGTGTGTGTGTGTGTGTGTGTGTGTGTGTGTGTGTGTGTGTGTGTGTGTGTGTGTGTGTGTGTGTGTGTGTGTGTGTGTGTGTGTGTGTGTGTGTGTGTGTGTGTGTGTGTGTGTGTTTTCCTCATTTTATTGATATATCTTTCCACCATTCTATAAAATACAAAGAATACAGTTACTACAACACTGCACACAGCTACAACACTGGACACAACTACAACACTGGACACAGCTACAACACTGGCTACAACAGCTACAACACTGGACACAGCTACAACACTGGACACAGCTACAACACTGGACACAGCTACAACACTGGGACACAACTACAACACTGGACACAGCTACAACACTGGACACAGCTACAACACTGGACACAGCTACAACACTGGACACAACTACAACACTGGACACAGCTACAACACTGGACACAGCTACAACACTGCACACAGCTACAACACTGGACACAGCTACAACACTGGACACAGCTACAACACTGGACACAGCTACAACACTGGACACAACTACAACAAACAGTGAGGCTAGACACTATACAAGTCAGCTGTGTTATGTCAATATTTACCAAAGCTTTTAACTGTCTCACCCGTGGCCGTACCACAGTCAGGAGATTGCACGGTACTTGGCTATTTTGGTGTTAAATGATGTTGATGGAACGTATCTAGTTGGGTTAGGTTAAGTTAGGTTTGGTTTGTGTTAGGGTAGGGTAGTTTGGTTTGGTTTGGTTTGGTTTGATTTCGGGTTGGTTAGGTTGAGTTAGGTTTTGCGTTAAGATACGTTAGGTTATGTTAATTTAGGGGACGGTTAGGTTAGGTTAATTTAGGGGAAGGTTAGGTTAGGTTAGGTTAGGTTAGGTTAGGTTAGGTTAGGTTAGGTTACGTTAATTTAGGGGAAGGTTAGGTTAGGTTAGTTTAGGTTTCGGGTAGGTTAGGGATGGTCCGATTATCTTAACTAGAACTATAGGTTAAGGTATGTCACGTTAGGTCACCTTCCTTGGGCTCTCCTTGGTTAAATCGACATTCTATTAGACTTTCTGTCTGTGTACAGGTATATGCTGAACCTGTGTGAATCTAATTATAACCTAACCAAACTATAACGTAACCTAACCAAAGGGGAATGGGAGGAGGGAAGAAAGGGAAGGTAGGAGAGAGGTAGGGAAGGGGAGGGAGGGGGAGGGGAGCGCTCAATAACATAAGATATGAATAATCATGACTTAATCACAGGCTGTTCTATGGCTCGGGGAGATGAGGTGGGGTGAGGTGTAGACGGGGAGAGGTATGAAGGTGGGGAGGTATATTGGGAAGGAGAAGAGTCGATGGGGCAATATGGGGGAGAAAAGTATATGGGGAGATGATATATGGAGAGAGAGAGAGAGAGAGAGAGAGAGGAGATAGTTGGGGAGAAAATGAAGAAGGAGAAGAGGAGTAGATGGGGAGGAATATTAGATGAGGGGGAGATGATGGCTGATGGGGAGAATATTAGAGGTAAGAGTGTTGAATAAAAGATTATCCCACTAACCTCTTGAGACTGTTTGGTGACCTGGAAGCTCCTCAAGTCTTACAGGTGAACTCGTAACTTTTCATAAACTCGAAGCCGTGTGAGTGTTATTGTCACCAAGGTACTCCAGCCCACGACACTCGAGTGAAGTTAGAGTGCAGGTGACGAGTTGGAGTGACCAGGATGTTGTTGATTATTTTTTTTTGGAGAGTGAAAATTGATATTGAGTGAACCTGACGCAAGTATAGTGAAAGATTGTGTTCTATAACTGACACAACCAAAAGAGTGAAAGTTCGTAACGTATAGATGACGTAAATAGAGTGAATGGTTGTGTTTTATAGACGACACAACCAAAAGAGTGAAAGTTTATAAAGTATAGATGACATAAAGTGAAAGGTTCTGTTCTATAGACGACACAACCAAAAGAGTGAAAGTTTATAAAGTATAGATGACATAAAGTGAAAGGTTCTGTTCTATAGACGACATAACCAAAAGAGTGAAAGTTTATAAAGTATAGATGACATAAATCTCCAAATAATAATTCTTTACTTGGTTGTTTACTTTTAGATCGGATAGTTTTTAAACCAGATTTTTCATGACTTTTTACACCAGATTTTGATGACATTTTACACCAGATTTTGATGATTTTCACACCAGATTTTTTTTTTTATTTACTCTCTTAAATGGACTCAGTCTTAGTGTATCAAATAATTTGTCATTTAGTCATATCCAAGTACACTCAGAGACCAGATTTTCCTTGACTCTCTCTCTCTCTCTCTCTCTCTCTCTCTCTCTCTCTCTCTCTCTCCACAGCTCGGTTACGTTGTTCTCTCCGTGTTATTGTCTGTGTGTCTGACTGCCTGTACGTGTCACCTTCCTTTTGTTTGTGTGTATCTGTCCGTGTTTCCGTCCTTTTGTTCTTGTTTGTCTGTCCGTGTTTTTGTTTGTTTGTTTTGAACCCCCCAGCACGGGAGAGGAAGGGGGTAAAGGGGGGGGGGCACTGCTGGGAGGAGGAAGGGGAGATACTACTAGGGAGCGAGAGTTGGTGGGGCGGGAGGAGGGGCTAATCCAGGCCAGTGTTTCTACATATTCCACATAAATGACCAACTTCCTGTCTCAGTTGTATTTTTTTTTCTCTCCTTCCTTCCCTCAGGTTGTTCGTCGTCTGTCACCTCTGTTTCTTCTCCTCCTTCCTTCTCCTTCTTCCTCCTCCTCGTTGTCCTCTTTATTTTCCTTCTTCTACTCCTTCTCCCTCCTCTTAATATTTTTTTCTATTTCTCCTCCTCTTCCTGCTATTTGATTCCTCCTCTTTCTCCTCCTCTTCTTACTTTCCTTCTCCTCCCCCTCCTCCTTGCCATTATGCTGGGCTACCGGGTAATGGAAATGAGCGTGTGGGAGGGACGAGACGGGGAGAATGAATATGGGGGAGGGTAAAAAGGGTGAGAGGGGGAGAGGTAGCGTGACGGGTGTGTGGGTGTGTGTAGTAAAAGTGTAATCCAAGACCCGTGACGCCTTTGAGGGTGTAGTTTCCACCTTTCTCCACCCACCCCCACCCACCTCCTACACACATACACACCTGTGAGCAATGCGTGAGGGTCTGACTGTGTGGGTGTACAGTACGTGAGTCTGGTCTCTATGTAATACCCTATCGAGTATGACTGGGTATAGGTTGGGTAGTGGTAGCTGGTGGTAGTGGTAAGTGGCGGGGTTAAGGGTGGTGTTGGGGGTAGTAGTAGCTCGTGGTAATGGTGGTGATGTTAGTAGTGGTGGGTGTCGTTGTGGTCTTGGTGGATGTAGGGGTTGGTGGTGGTGGTCGTGGTAGGTGTAGCAGTTGTCGGTGAAGGAGTGACTAAGGTTTAAACTGTTGATGGTGGTCAAGAGACACGAAGGGGTCAAATCCCTATTTATCTCATACACACAATCAGTCAATTTCTCTCTCTCTCTCTCTCTCTCTCTCTCTCTCTCTCTCTCTCTCTCTCTCTCTCTCTCTCTCTCTCTCTCTCTCTCTCAGAACATTCCAAGCTGTGTTACATAAGACAGGTTAGACACAAGTGACCTCACACGTCCACACACCATCCCTGTCATCACTCTAACGACGTTCACTACACGAGCCGGAGTCCTTAAACGTGACGGTCACACTGGGTAATGACTCTAGCAGGTCCGTGTGGTTTATTGTGGTTCATTCGGTGATATCAATACAAAGGCCTGTTTATATTGAAGTGCAGATGCAAATGCGGGTTTATTTAGAAAGTACAGGTGCAAATGCGGGTTTATTTAGAAAGTACAGGTGCAAATGCGGGTTTATTTAGAAAGTGTAGGTGTAAATGCGGGTTTATTTAGAAAGTACAGGTGTAAATGCGGGTTTATTTAGAAAGTGCAGGTGCAAATGCGGGTTTATTTAGGAAGTACAGGTGTAAGTACGGGTTTATTTAGAAAGTACAGGTGCAAATGCGGGTTTATTTAGAAAGTACAGGTGCAAATGCGGGTTTATTTAGAAAGTACAGTTATTGTGTTATTTTTTCTACATGGTCAGAAAGTTAGTGTCTATTAAGGTAACATAAATCATATAGTTGGTGAAGTGACACACATAAGTATACAGGAAGCTTCATTTCAGTTACAAAGTTGACTAAATAATACATATCAATACAGGAATTTCTTTTGGTGACACATAGTCCTCAAAGTGGTGTTTAAATTAGATAAAATATTGAAAAAGTGCCAAGAAATATATACTTCATCATCACTCAATTGCATGAGGACAATTTACACTTGTAGCCCAAATTCCCTGAACGTCTGGCAATATCTGGCAATATCTGGCATCTACTTTGAAGCCTTACACGTGATTGGTTCATAGCTCTTGAATGTTGCTTTTCGTAACTGATGACGTCACAGTAATATCTGATTGGCTTATAAATTACGTCCGGATTACAACACGGAAACAAAAAATAATAAGCCACACTATAACACACACACAAAAGTTTCAGTAAATAGTTACCTACACTACCCTTAAGTAGATGACGTCACATAATACGAAAAGTGTCAAGAGAATTTATGTCCGTAATCGCAGACACGAGGCTTTGTAAATCCCCCGAAACACAAACACACACACACACACACACACTCTCTCTCTCTCTCTCTCTCTCTCTCTCTCTCTCTCTCTCTCTCTCTCTCTCTCTCTCTCTCTTTCTCTCTCTCTCCTCTCTCTCTCTCTCTCTCTCTCTCTCTCTCTCTCTCTCAAAACAGTGCAGGTTAGTGGCGCTGGTGCAGGTTAGTGGCGCTGGTGCAGGTTAGTGGCGCTGGTGCAAGACTGATGGCGCTGGTGCAGGTTACCCCAGCGTTGGTGTATGTTGTGGGGCTGGTACTGGTTAATGGGGCTGGAACAGACCTACGAATAAGAAAGACTTAAACCAGACCTGCGAGTCAGACCTAAACCAGATCTAATAATATAAGACCTAAACCTAACGTAACGAGTGAAAGAGGCCGATAATCTGAGACCATCCTACCTGTGCCCCGGGTAAGGTGGATCAGGGTCAGGTGGGTGGATCACGTACCCTGACTGACGTAAACACAAGCCATCTCCTCCACTTCTCCCATGTACTGAGTGACATAAACCTGAGGCAGAGGGCGTGGTGAGTACCATTACCTGAGGCACTGAGGGCGTGGTGAGTGCCATTATCCGAAGCACTGAGGGCGTGGTGAGTGCCATTAACCTGTGGCACTGGGGGCGTGGTTAATGCCATTACCTGAGGCACTGAGGCCGTAGTGAGTGAAGGGTAGCTGTGTAATGGCTAAGAAGACGAGAATATGAGTTGCTGTGTAGGTGTGGCTGGCCCAGGTAGTGAGGCTGGCCCAGGTAGTGAGGCTGGCCCAGGTAGTGAGGCTGGCCCAGGTAGTGAGGCTGGCCCAGGTAGTGAGGCTGGCCCAGGTAGTGAGGCTGGCCCAGGTAGTGAGGCTGGCCCAGGTAGTGAGGCTGGCCCAGGTAGTGAGCTGGCCCGGAAGTGGTGAGGCTGACCCAGGAAGCCAGTGAGGCTGGCCCAGATCAGTGAGCTTGGCCCAAATGGTGAGGCTGGCCCAAATGGTGAGGCTGGCCCAGGTAGTGAGGCTGGCCCAGGTAGTGAGGCTGGCCCAGGTAGTGAGGCTGGCCCAGGTAGTGAGGCTGGCCCAGGTAGTGAGGCTGGCCCAGGTAGTGAGGCTGGCCCAGGTAGTGCCAAGTGTTTTTTGAGTGGCAGGAGATGTCAGTTAGTGATAATTGGTGTGAGAAAGAGGCAAATAATGTCAGATATATATAGTTGGCAGGTGATGTCAAGAGGTATCAGACAGTGGCAAGTGTTTTGTGACGTTGTAAGGTGATGTCAGATGATGTTAATTCACGATAAAGGGTGTCAGATAGCAGCAGATGGTGGAAAATAATGCCAACTGATGTCAGACGATGGTAGGTTAGGCAGAGGTGGTTTTAGGTTATGGGAGTCAATAACAGGTGATGGCAGGTAGATGGGCGGTGCTGGTCACAGGTATTGTAGTGAGCGGAGGTAATCAAGTCTAAGGTTCACAGCATGACCTTACACAGCATGACCATACACAGCATGACCTTACACAGCATGACCTTACACAGCACGACCCAACATAATACGACCCAACATAGTACAACCTACACTGCACTACAGCACTACTCGTCTGTAGGTAGGCAAGTAGGTAGGAGAATACACAACACGGCCCCTATACAACAAAAACCCAGCGACCCAGCACGACGCGTCGGTCGGTATTTGAGCAGCACAGCACGACACGTCGGCAGGAAGGTTGGGCCGCTCAAGCACAATGGAAAACAATGGTACAGGGTAAAATGGACTGGCGCCTTTGTGGGTGTGTAAGAGAATGTTGGGATAACAAATACAGCCAAGGCTTCCCTCAGACGGTCATTACTCGCCCCGCCTGACTCACTGCTACACCCCCCTACACTCCTTCACCCCTACACTCCCTTCACCACCTACACTCCCTTCACCACCCCCTACACTCCTTCACCCCCCTACACTCCCTTCACCACCCCCACCACCCCTACACTCCTTCACCCACCCCCTACCTCTCTTCACCCCCTACTCACCCATCCCCTACCTCCCCCCGACCTCTCCTATACCCCCTACACTCCCCCTACACCCCTTCACTCCCCCTACATCCCCTTCCTCCCTTCACTCCCTACCCCCTTCACTCCCACTACACCCCCATCACTTCCCCCTACACCCCATCACTTCCCTACACCTTCACTTCCCCTACACCTTCACTCCCCATTCCTTATTCCCCTACCCTCCCTACATACTCTCTCCACCCCTCACCACCCCCCCTCCTACACCCCCCTCACTCACTACACCCCCCCTCCTCCTACCCCCCCTCCCCTCCCTCCACCCCCCCTCACTCTACACCCTCCCCTTACCCCCTCCCTCCCCACCCCTCCTCCCTACCCCCCCCTCCTCTTCCCCCCCCTCCTCACTACACCCCCTCCTCCCTACACCCCCTCACTCACTACACCCCCCTCCCTCTACCCCCTCCTCCTCCCACCCCCTCACTCCCCTACACCCCCCTCCTCCCACACACCCCCTCCTCCCTCCCACCCCCCTCTCCCACTCCCACCCCTCCTCCCCACCCCCTCCTCCCAACACCCCCCTCACTCCTACACCCCTCCTCCCCTACACCCCTCCTCCCACCCCCTCCTCCCTACACCCCCTCCTCCCTACACCCCCTCCCTCCCTCCCCACCCCCCTCCCTCCCTCCCACCCCCTCCTCCACTACACCCCCTCCTCCCTCCCCCCTCCTCCCCTACACCCCCCTCCTCACACCCCACACACCTCACCACTACACCCCCCTCACTCCCTCACATACCTCCTACACCCCTCACCACCACCCCCTCCTCCCACTACACCCCTCACTCACTACCCCTCACTCACTAAACCCCCCTACCACTTCCCTCACTCCCACACCCCCCTCACCACCCCCCCTCCTCCCCACACCCCTCCCCACCACAGCCCCCTCTCCCTGCCCCTCCTCACCACCCCCTCCTCCTACACCCCCCTCCCCCACTACACCCCCTCCTCACACCCCCCTCCTCCTACACCCCCTCCCTCCTACCCCCCCCTCCCCTCCCTACCCCCCCTCACTCCCCACACCCCCCTCCCCCACACCCCCTCCTCCTCACCCCCCCCTCCTCCCCCACCCCCCCTCCTCCCTACACCCCCACCCCTCCCCCCTCACTCACTACACCCCCCTCCCCTCACTACACACCCCCTCCTCCACCCCCTCCTCCCCCCTACACACCCCACCCCCTACTCCTCACACCTCTCACTACACCCCCTCCTCACTACACCCCCCCTCCTCCTCACCCCTCCTCTCCACTACCCCCCCATCCTCACTACCCCTCCTCCCTACACCCCTCACTCACCACACCCCCCTCACTCCTACACCCCTCACTCCCTACACCCCCTCCTCACTACCCCCTCACTCACTACACCCCCCTCACTCCCTCACCCCCCTCCCTACACCCCCTCCTCACTACCCCCCTCTCTCCACACACCCTGCTTGCACATCACATGCAAATGATGTTGGTGTGATGAATCCTGAGGAGTAGTAGTAGTTGTTGTTGTTGTTGTTTTGTTGTTGTTGTTGTTCAATATAGTAAGTGTGTGTGTGTGTGTGTGTGTGTGTGTGTGTGTGTGTGTGTGTGTGTGTGTGTGTGTGTGTGTGTGTGCTGCGCTTAACAAATCAGATATTTTTCTTACATTATAATCTAGAAAACAACTACAGTCTCTCTCTCTCTCTCTCTCTCTCTCTCTCTCTCTCTCTCTCTCTCTCTCTCTCTCTCTCTCTCTCTCTCTCTCTCTCTCCCCTCTCTCCCCCCTCTCTCTCTCCACACTAGAGAAAATATTATGATGTAGCCTAATGTATATTTACTGACATAAATATTAGTGTTACCCAAACTCTGTCCCCCCCCCCCCACACACACACACGCACACACACACACACACACACACACACACACACACACACACACACACACACACACACACACACACACACACACACACTTGTATGAGTAATAAGTAATAACATCATCAATAAAGAATAAGAAAGAACAACAAGAGGATACACTCAGAGGACAACCAATGGTCACCACTTTAATAAGGACTTAAGTTCTTCTCAAGGATACACTTAATACACATGGGAGGGGGGGTCGCCGCGCTGTCCCCTCCCCTCTCCTCCCCCTCTCCCTCTCCCTCCCCCCGTCTATCATCTCCTCCTCCCTTCTTATCTCCTCCCTCCTTCCCCTTTCCTCCTCTCCTTCTTCCCTCTTCCTCCTTCCTCCTCCCCTTCTCCCCCCTTCTTCCCTCCTCTACCCTCTCTCCTCCTCCTCCACCTTCTTCCCTCCTCACTCTCCTCCCATCCCTCCCTCCAATCCCTCTCCTCACCTCCTATGACCATCCTCTCCCTTCTTTCCTATTCCCTCTCTTCCCTCTCTCATCCGTATCCCTCTCTCCCTCTCACCTCCTCTTTCCCTCCCCCATTCCTCCTCCCATCACCCCTTCCCCTCCCACCACCATCTGCAAGGAGTCATGAACATATGCCTGATGACTCTAGCAGGCAAGCAGACGAGGGCAAGCTAGCAGGTGAACAAGACAGGGCAGGCTAGCAGGTGAACAAGCAGACGAGGGCTGGCTAGCAGGTGAACAAGCAGACGAGGGCAGGCTAGCAGGGTGAACAAGCAGACGAGGGGCAGGCAAGCAGGGTGAACAAGCAGACGAGGGCAGGCTAGCAGGGGTGAACAAGCAGACGAGGGGCAGGAAGCAGGGGTGAACAAGCAGACGAGGGGCAGGCTAGCAGGGGTGAACAAGCAGACGAGGGGCAGGCTAGCAGGGGTGAACAAACAGACTGGGGCAGGCTAGCAGGGTGAACAAGCAGACGAGGGGCAGGCTAGCAGGGGTGAACAAGCAGACGAGGGCAGGCAAGCAGGTGAACAAGCAGACGAGGGGTTGGCTAGCAGGGTGAACAAACAGACCTGGGGCAGGCTAGCAGGGGTGAACAAGCAGACGAGGGGCAGGCTAGCAGGGTGAACAAGCAGACGAGGGCAGGCTACAGGGTGAACAAGCAGACGAGGGGCAGGCTAGCAGGGTGAACAAGCAGACGAGGGTCAGTCATCCCAGTAAACATCCCCAGCAGACACCCAAGCAGGCTCTCAAGCAGGCCCCCAAGCAGGCCCCTCAGTAATCACTCCCCCAGTAAGCACCCCAGCAAGCACCCCAGCAAGCACCGCCAGCATGAACACCCCGCATGAACACCCCAGCATGAACACCTCCAGCATGAACACCCTCCAGCATGAACACCCCAGCATGAACACCCCAGCATGAACACCCCAGCATGAACACCTCCAGCATGAACACCCCAGCATGAACACCCCAGCATGAACACCCTCCAGCATGAACACCCCAGCATGAACACCTCCAGCATGAACACCCCAGCATGAACACCCCCAGCATGAACACCCCTCCAGCATGAACACCCCCAGCATGAACACACCCCAGCATGAACACCTCCAGCATGAACACCTCCAGCATGAACACCCTCCAGCATGAACACCCTCCAGCATGAACACCCCCATGAACCCCAGCATGAACACCCCCAGCATGAACACCCTCCAGCATGAACACCCTCCAGCATGAACACCTCCAGCATGAACACCCCCAGCATGAACACCCTCCAGCATGAACACCTCCAGCATGAACACCCTCCAGCATGAACACCCGCATGAACACCCTCCAGCATGAACACCCCCAGCATGAACACCCTCCAGCATGAACACCCAGCATGAACACCCCCAGCATGAACACCTCCAGCATGAACACCCCCAGCATGAACACCCTCCAGCATGAACACCCCAGCATGAACACCTCAGCATGAACACCTCCAGCATGAACACCCCAGCATGACCCTCCAGCATGAACACCCCCAGCATACACCACATGAAACCCCAGCATGAACACCCCAGCATAACACCTCCAGCATGAACACCCTCCAGCATGAACACCCCCAGCATGAACACCCTCCAGCATGAACACCCTCCAGCATGAACACCTCCAGCATGAACACCCCCAGCATGAACACCCTCCAGCATGAACACCCCAGCATGAACACCCTCCAGCATGAACACCCAGCAAACCCCAGCATGAACACCCCCAGCATGCCCCCATGAACACCTCAGCATGAACACCCTCCAGCAGACAGCACAGACACACAGCTGTAAGAGGGTGTCACTCACTCCTCCCTCCCTCCAGTCACCATCTTCTCTCACCTCTTAAAACCCTTACCAGGTCCACCCCACCCTCCCCCCCCCCACCCCGTCACCAAGAGGTACAGCTGGCGCGATGGTGATAAGAAGGTGGTGTTATACAGGTGGTGGTGTACAGGTGATATACAGGTGGTGTTATACAGGTGTGTACAGGTGTTATACAGGTGGTGGTGTACAGGTGGTGTTATACAGGTGGTTATGTACAGCTGGTGTACAGGTGGTGTTATACAGGTGGTTATGTACAGGTGCTGTATACAGGTGGTGTTATACAGGTGGTGGTGTACAGGTGGTGTTATATATGTCGTCTTAACACTAGACATATATTGTTAAAATTTGTCGGAAAGATTAGGTTAGGTTAGGTTAGGTGGCGCTGCTAAGGCTACTCAGCTGCTACTAGGTTAGGTTAGGTTAGGCTAGTTGGATTAAGGGGATCGTCCAAGTGATTTTTTTTTATAATGGCCCGATGTATGAGATTATTACACAATATTTACCCTTACCAAGAACTGTTCCCACCCAAGTTTCAGATCAGTTAGGTTAAGTTGGAGTAGGTTAGGTTAGGTTAAGTTAAGTAAAATTAGGTTTAGGTTAATATTAAGGTGTAATAAATGGGGTAGGTAATGTTCTCGTGATCCGGGGCGTCGTTATCCCCATGCTTCACGACCTCACCAGGGCTCCACCTCGTCTGGCCTCACCATCACGTGTATGCATTATAAGCTCCTCTCCCCCTCCCTCTACCCCTCTTTCTCCTTCCCCATACCCCTCCCCTCCCCTTTACCCTCCCCCTCCCCCTTACCCTTCCCCTTACCCTCCCCCTCCCCTTACCCTTCCCCCTACCCCCTCCCTCTCCTTCCCACTACCCCTTACCATCCTGCCCGTTCTCTGATTCCCTACTACCCTCCCCTACCACCCTCCCCCTACCTTTCTTCCCAACCCCTCCAACCATCTCCCCAGTCCTCACCATCTTCTTCTGCCCCTCCCCTGTCTAAGACGGCTCTTGCTACCACCACCACCACCACTTACGCCCGCCTGCCCTGGACAGACAGACAGACAGATAAACAGATAATGAAAAACAGACTTGTGGACGGAGACAGACTGACACAGCTACAGGCAGGCAATGACAGACAGACGCAGAGAGACAGGGAAAAACGATCAAATAAAGAGAGAGAGAGAGAGAGAGAGAGAGAGAAAAAAAGAGAAGGAATATCTACGATCACACCATAACACCATTCAAGATATCAATCACCACTGCAACTCTGTATCAACAAACCTCTCGACCAATCAGGAACCACGGAAGGATGAAACACTCAACAGAGGATACACGTCGGACGTTCTCTCTGGACGGACGCCTAGACGCACGCACGGGTTGTCGCATCCCATCGTCGTAAAGGCTTGTAAGACTCGTGCCGTCAGGGTGAACGGAAGAGCGAGGATAATGACAAAGATTATTCGAAGATATGAACAGGATAAGACACGCGGGGGGGAGGAAGGACTTTTGATGCGACAGAAGATAAGTGAAGTGAGAGTGAGGGAAAAGTAGTGTTGAGAGTGAATGTGAGAAGGGTGTTGTAAGAGTGAATATGACTGAAAATAGCGATTAGGAAGAGTGAGAGAGTGGTGGAGAGAGAGAGAGAGAGAGAGAGAGAGAGGCCATAAACAACACTGGTACAGCATAGTTCGTTGTAATGACCAATTTTTTTTTGTAGATTTAATGCATTTGAAATTAGTACATTATTTGTTAGCAGGTGATCAACTAGTCCCTGACCACCTCTGATAAAAAAAACCAGTATAATTGTTCTTTGTTATACCTACAGTGTTATAGACCTTGTAGTTATAACACGGTATATAACACTGTAGGTATAACAAGGAACAGCTCTATTGTTAATTATTACACGTGTTTAGGGACACTTACTTCGCCTCGAGACTACGTGTTGATTTACTCATGTTAAGTGATGTTTGCGTGTTGCTGATAATATTGTCCCTGTATATTCGTGTTTTGAGTTAGTAATACCTCTGTATTTGTATTTTCACCTGTACCTATGCTTGCACCTGTACCTATACTTGCACTTGCATTCATACGTACCTGTACCTGCATCGATGTTTTTTTTTGGGGTGGGGGGGCACCTCACATCCTGTAAGGTGAAGCGCAGAAGGTTTACAGCGCCCAACAGGAAGCATGCTAAGTTCATGCTTGCCTTTATGTCTCATGAGTTAAGGGCGGCAAGCCGAAGGGTCATGTAGAAGCCTGAAGAGTCAATCGTTTTTGTCATCAAGTATGGAAGCTCCAACAACTTTCCTGAATACGAATTCGCAACTTTCGATTTTACAACAGGTACCTACTTTACTGCTAGGTGAACAGGGACCAAGGGGACTAGGATTATGAGTTAATGGGAAGAAAAAGACATAACTAGTGGCATTCGTGAGGGCCCCGGGCGGGTTCGCTGGCAGAGGAGGCGCTTACCACCACTTGGCCGGTTTAGCCCAAGTTGGAAAAACGATTAAGACAACACCCACTTTTCCTAGAAGTTAATTTTAGCTTTGGGAAATAGCTTTGGTGTGTGAGAAAGAAAGAGAGATGCTGTGGTAGTCAGACAGACAGACAGACAGACAGACAGACAGAAGAGTGACAGACAGACAGACAGATAGATAGATAGATAGATAGATAAAGAACGTATAATTATGGTTTATATACCGTCAGTCTCGGTACAATCTCTTCAGCTCTTTCCCTGTCCGTTAAGTAAGTGTGAGTCGACCGGCGCTCTCCACCTCACCAGCTTAAGGGTGAAGACAAGTTACTAACCGTCCATGGCGCTTGTCTGATGAACTGGCATGATTCCTGTATTGTGAGCTATCCTTGAACCCCTGCCACCGATGACCCGAGTAAACTATCTTGGATAATTAAGAGACTGGAGTAATTAGGAGGTGGATGAGTCGGTTCTTTGTGAGGGAAGAAACTCCCTCCCTCACACCCCTCCCTCCCTCCTCCCTCCCTCCCTCCCCTCCCTCCCTCCCTCACGCCTCTTTCTCCTCCCTCACGCCTTTTCCCTCCTCCTTCACGCCCCTTGCTCTCTCTTGCCCCCCTCCCTCCCTCCCTCACGCCCCTTGCTCCCTCTCTCACGCCCTCCTCCCTCCCTCACGCCCCTTCCTCCCTCCCTCACGCCTTTTCCTCCCTCACGTCCCTCCCTCTCTCACCCCCACGGCTCATTACTGTCCGTTCTGGGAATAACATTGACTCAACACACTACTACTGTACATCCACTAGCCGGATGCCCCTCTGACCACCATGGTACAGTATATCCTATTCTCTCTCTCGTTATTTATATCTTTCCTTCTCTTTCGTTATCTTTCCCATTCTCTCTATATCGATAATTTTGCGCCTGAAGGTGGAAATATTGTTCATGTTGACGGGGATTGGCGACGCCGTTCGTTCTGTTACTGCTGTAGGTGGGGCTGTTAACGGTTTGACGCTTACTAATGTTACTGCTGCAGGTGCTGTGGCTGCGGTAGGTGCCGGCATCTTCCTCTGCCCATGGTAGCTGCAGCGTTGTGTGTTGGGAGGTGTTGCTGTGGTTGGATGTTGTTTCAAGAACCTTTCAACTCCGCAGCTGCTGCTGTTCTTACACAATCACCTTTCAACTTGCTGGTTACTGTACAAAACCTTTCCTGCTGCTGATGCATGCTGTTCACTATGACTGTTGGTACGTATAAATAGGAACAGAAGCAGCTGGTGCGGCAATTACACCACGTTACTGCTAAAGATGTAATGACATCTTTTACTTAAGGATACGCTGTGAATTCGGGTGTGTGTGTGTGTGATGGGCTGGGTTGGTATATGGTTGCTAGGTGGGTGAATGGATTACGGTGGTGGGTGGATGGGTGTGTTAGGTAATGGGTGGGTGGATAGAGTTAAACTGATAATGTGGGTGAATATATGCATGAGTAGGTAGTTTAAGAGTTGTTCGTCTGGTTGGCTGCCCACATGTCGACACTGGCACGAGACAACTTACCCTATCCTGTATTCTGTGGTTTAAGGCTATACAGTATTTCGTATTCCGCCGACCTTACTAGCGGCTTCTGGTCTATTGCCTGGCCGTGAAGATCAGGGGTGGTGATGGATTCCTTGAGGTTTGGTGACTCTTTGGTTGTCATCATCCTCTGGTGGGAGTCTTTGTGGGAGTTGTTGCTCGCATCACTCTACTTTATGTCATATTCTTCTGGCCAAGGTGTGTAGCTGCTGGGTGATGGGTCTTACTCCCAGGTCTCTGTGTACATCGCCTGTGGTTCTATTATAAGGGAATCTTTCACCTGTGACGCATCTCAGGGCTTCGTTCTGGACCACCTGTAGTTTCAGTGTTTGGGAGCAGTTCATAAGATGTAGAGGTACTGCTGGCTGGGTTAATGTCGGTCTGATGAATGATTTAAACAGGCGTAGTTTCTTTTACTCGGGCAGAAACAAGGGTGTAGTTTATTCAGCTTTCTCCTTGCTGTTTCCTTCCTGGAGTAAACATTATGTGAGTGGGATGGTGGATGGGGTGAATGAATGGCAGGTGGGTGGGTGGGTGGATGTAGGTGCAGTGGAGGTATGATGGCAGGGAGGTGGATGGAATAGGGTGGGTAGTGGTGGGTGGTAGCTGGTAGGGTAAGTCTAGTCCACTCAGTATGGGGAAGAGATTAAGAGCGTCACTCCTCATGCAGTGGCTCTCAGTCTCCCTCCCTTACACTAACACTCAAGCAGAGGCGGCGCTTGTTGTTCCTCTGTGGTGGTGAGGGAAGAGTTAACTGGTGTACCCTTCTTGAATGTCTTTGACTGGGTAGTTCTCTTTGTCTAACTGTCTTCAACAAGTTTTATAATCCGACTGTCTCCTGACTGTTGAGATTGGTTGTTTTCTGACGTTCTGACTGTCTGTTGCCTCTAGACAAGACAAGCTGACTGTGTCATAACATCTTAACAGTCTGACAGAAACCAAAATGGCGCATTGAATGTAAGGAAAACTGTCTTCTCTAACTGTTAAAGCCGCCACCTGACTGTGTTGTGACTGTGGCTGGCCCGACTCAATCAACAGTTAACGAAGGTGTGAAAACAATCCAGTCTTGGGAGTTGTTTTGCTCGAGTCGAGAATGATGGTAGTAGTCTGGTAATACAACCTCCTCTCAGCCCTACCTCCAGCCCCTCTACCCTCAGCCTCACCCTGCATTCCAAGTCCTTACCTCAGCCCTCATCCCTCACCTCTCATCCTGCAGCCTCACCCCTTATCCTGCAGCCCCCACTCCCCATCCTCACAGCCCTACCTCACCTCACAGCCCTCAGCCGTTTACCGCCCCCCCGCCTACACACACCCACACCCCAGGTCTCACC
The DNA here is from genome assembly GCF_018991925.1 of Homarus americanus. Classification (NCBI taxonomy): domain Eukaryota; kingdom Metazoa; phylum Arthropoda; class Malacostraca; order Decapoda; family Nephropidae; genus Homarus; species Homarus americanus. The sequence goes on from NW_024737088.1 coordinate 219,893, forward strand.
TCGTCCTCTGTCCCTTTTCTCCCGACCCTTGTCCCACTCACTCAAGACCCCTCAACCCTAACCCCAAACCTTTACCTCCCAGGATTAAGGGATTAAGTATTCAGGCTTTAGGGATTAAGTCATCGTAATTTTCAGATATGTCATCGTGCTTTAGGGATTAAGTCACCGTACTTTAGGGATTAAGTCATCAGACTTTAGGGTTTAAGTCATCGTACTTTAGGGATTAAATCATCTTGCTTTAGGGATTAAATCATGTGCTTTAGGGATTAAGTCATCATACTTTAGGGTTTAAGTCATCGTACTTTAGGAATTAAATCATCGTGTTTTATGGATTAAGTCATCGTACTAGCTAGTTCTGCACACTCCTAGCTAGTACTACACACGCCTAGCTAGTTCTACACGCCTTCTACACACGCCTCGCTAGTACTACACACGCCTAGCTAGTTCCACACGCGCCTAGTTAGTTCTACAGGCGCCTAGTTAGTTCTACACACGCCTCGCTAGTACTACACACGCCTAGCTAGTTCCACACGCGCTCAGTTAGTTCTACACACGCCGCAGTCCCGCATTCGACACCGCCCTAGTACTACACACGCCTAGCTAGTTCCACACGCGCCTAGTTAGTTCTACACGCCTAGTTAGTACCACACCCTACCCACACGCCCAGCTAGTACACACGCCAGCAGTCTACACGCCTAGTTAGTACACGCCCGCTAGTACTAACACACCTACCACGCCTAGCTAGTTCACACGCGCCTAGTTAGTTCTACATGCCCGTTAGTACTACACACGCCTCGCTAGTACTACACGCCTCGCTATTACTACACACGCCTCGCTATTCTACACACGCCTGCTAGTACTACACACCTAGCTAGTTCTACACGCGCCTAGTTAGTTCTATACACGCCTCGCTAGTACTACACACGCCTCGCTAGTACTACACACGCCTCGCTAGTACTACACACGCCTAGCTAGTTCTAACACACGCCTAGCTAGTTCACACACGCCTAGCTAGTTCACACGCATCTGTATTCTATTTTGTTTTCGTAGAGCGCGTCTCTAGACTAACTTAAGACAGACAACGGGAAGTTCCTAAATGACTCAACTACTCAATTCCCTAGGTGGTTCCCCGTTATTACGCTTGTTGATGGTGCACGCGAGGGTGTGTTGGGGTTGGTGTGTATATGAGGGAGAATGTGTGTGTTTGTGGGGGGCGAAGATGGGTTTGTGTATGTGTGTGTACTTGTATGTATGTATGTTTATGTGTGTATGTGTAGGTGCAGAGAAAATAAATAAAAAACGCGATAGGAGAGAGAGAGAGAGAGAGAGAGAGAGAGAGAGAGAGAGAGCTTGCTAAATAAAATCTCTTAACTCTGAGATCAAATTCCCACTCAACAGGCGTAACACACTAACAAAATTCTGTGGACACTTGTGGCACCATCTGGCTCCATCTACTTGAGGGTCATGTAGGTAAGGGACGCATTACGATTTCTATCATCTAGTTATTACAATTTTTCTTTGTTATGCTGTGTTTTTTTTCATTGTTATTTACACTGGAAAAGCATCGTTCACCATCTGTTATACCAATCTTACATACGACCTCTAAAGTGTCCAGGGAATTCTGTACGCAGCTGTGCTCTTCTGGACAAATTAATCTAACACAGACATTACGTAACTTGAGGTAACATTTTTCAGTACGTGGATTAACCTAATGTAACCTGATCTGAGCCTAGAAGATTGTGGTGGGGGGTGGTGGTAGTGATTGTGGTGGGGGGTGGTGGTAGTGATTGCGGTGGCTGTTCCGTTGATGTTTATTAAAGGAGGTGGTAGTTTGGGTGGTTGTGGTAGTCTTTGTGTGCTGGTAGTGGTAGTGGCAGCAGTCAACCAGAGTAGTTGTGGTAGTAGTGGTGGTGGGGGCAGTCCGGTTTGAACATTGTATCTTCTCGTTACCTGTGAAGGCAATAATTGGCTCCAGAAAGTTGAAATCGGCTCCATATTTTCCCGGGGAAATGTAGCGTGTTCCAGTGTGGTGACAGTGATAGTGATGGTGTGTAATGGTGATAGCGATGGTGTGTGATAGTGGTGGTGGTGGTGTGTGATTGTGGTGTTGGTGTGTGATAGTGATGGTGGTGATGTGTGATAGTGATGGTGTGTAATGGTGATAGCGATGGTGTGTGATAGCGGTGGTGGTGGTGTGTGATGTATGGTGGTGAGTGATAGTGATGTGTATGTGATGGTGATGGTGGTGGTGTGTGAGTGATGTCATGTGATGGTGTGTGGTGGAAATATTGATGGTGATGATGGTGATATAATAAAATGGTTGTATGGTGACGTGCTGTGACCTAAATGATAGTTATCGATGGTGATGATGGTGTTGATGTGGTGGCGGTGAGCATAGGGAGGATATAATGAGGAGGAGGAGGACTACAGAGACCAGAATAAAGAAGGAATCCAGTCAAGATATATATGTGTGTGTGTGTGTGTGTGTGTGTGTGTGTGTGTGTGTGTGTGTGTGTGTGTGTGTGTGTGTGTGTGTCAGAGTGTCTCTCAGTACCACCCAGCAACCTCATGACACACACACACTATTGGGCTCTAAGAGGAGATGGAAGAAGAGTTGGGGGGGTGGGGGGTGTCTTGTCTGGCATCCACTCAGTAGCACGAGGGGTGAGGCGGAGGGGGGGAGGTAGGAGGGGGTCCAGCGTCACGGTCCCCTCCCGACAGCTCAAGAGCCAGATCAATTTTCACGTAATCGTTGTGTTTTTTCCTGTATAAACGACCAAAGCTCATCTGTGGCCGAGTGGTCTGTGGTGGTCTTATTGGTGTCTGGTAGTGATGGTGTGTGGTGATGGTGTCTAGTACTGATGGTGATGATGGTCTGTGGTGGTCCTATTGGTGTTTAGTAGTGATGGTGTGTGGTGGTGGTGGTGATGGTCTGTGGTCTTATTGGTGTCTGGTAGTGATGGTGTGTGGTGATGGTGTCTAGTAGTGATGGTGTGTGGTTACGTTTAAAGATGGTAGTAGAAGAGATTGATAGTAGTGATGGTAGTTATGGTCATGATGTTGCTGTTAGTAATAGTACAAGTAATAGTAGTAATTGTGGTTTTGGTGGAGTTAGTGATGGTGATAATGGTGGTGGCAGTGGTTGTTGCGATGATGGTGGTGGTGGTGGTGGTGAAAGAGTGAGAATGGGAACAGTGAGGATTATGGTGAAGGAGGAGGGCAGTGGGGTTATGATAGAGGTGAGGGTAAGGGGGAGAGAGGCAGTGGGGAGGGGCAGTGGGAGGGAGGAGAGGAGGCAGGGAGGGAGGGGGGAGGAGGAGAAGGAGAGGCAGTGGGGAGAGTTAACGGCACAGTCAGTCATGCAAGGGTTTACGGCTGGCCACCTTCTTATCGCCTTATGTTACACTGTGAACACTTTTACAGCACCCTCATCTGATCTCCCTCCTGACGCGCCCGTTTATCTCCTGACGATGCCCGCTGTATCTCCTGACGACGTCCTGTAGTTCCTGATGACAACGCTGTATCTCCTGATGACACCCTGTATGCTGACTTCTGACGACTCCCGGTGTACCTTCTGAGAACACCTGTTGTACCTCCTGCCGCGCATTGTACTCTCTGACCTACTTGTGAATCACGTCGTCCCTCGCCTCGTGTGGATCACGTCAACAGAACCAAAATCATGGCCCTGGTAAACGTCACACATACGAGGGTTACATTTCACATTAGTTCTCATTCCTGGTTAAATAGAAGGAAGAGTTCAGATATTATTCACCCTCAGAGTCAAGCGTTAATACAGAAATAATAATAATAATAATAATAATAATAATAATAATAATAATTCAGTTGATTGTCATACAGGTTTACAATTGGATAGACATGTTGCAAGAATTTGTGTAACCAGTGACTTTAATCACTGGTTACACAAATTCCCTGTAACATATATAAACTATGCAGGTAAACAGTTCAGCAGGAATAGACACAATGTAGGTATGAGGTGTACGTCGGCCGTTAGTTTCCCTAGTCAGTGTAGGTAAACATCAGTGGTAAACAGCAAGGCAATTTGACCAAGGATAACGATAAAGCTGACAGATGTTTATTTCCAGGAGGGTCCTTAGTTTAGGCTTAAGCTTGGTCTTTAATCTGTAATAATATATTTACAGAAGTAGTGATTTTTTTTTATATAAATTCAACAAACGTTACATTGCGCTTCGACTATCCGAGGTTGGCGGATCACTTCAACAATACAGTAGTAACAACTTTCTGTGGTTAGTAATATAGAAACTCACTCTCTTTTCTTTGTTGTAGCTTCATCTGTTATGTATTTTTTTAGTTTTAGCTTTAAATTGTTTCATACCTTCACTGATTTTGATGTACAGTAGTCATATAAATTGTCACAGGCCGTTATAGCTGTAAAGAATAAAGTGTTTTTCGCTTGACCGCAGACACCAGGTACCATTTAATTGTGTTCACTCCTGCAGCTGTGTCCTGTCGGTTCGTATTCCTATTCCTTACCAAGTTTGTTGTTACTAGGGCGCAGGCCGTTGAGAATCCTGTAAGTTAACGCTACTCATGATGTGTTCGTTTACACTTCAACTTTATCGTCTCAAGAAAGCAGTACAGTGAGATAGTACAGTAAGGCGGTACAGTGAGGCGGTATAGGGAGGCGGTACAGTGAGGTGAGTGCAGTGAGACAGTACAGTGAGGTCATGAGCAGTTATTGTGACAAAGAGAATATTGTGTAACATAGACCAGTGTATTATGTTGCAAGTTTCCGTTTGACCATTTTTCCAGTTCTTATAATGGATGTTGAGTTCTGTGAAGACTTGAGGACCGTGGGGTGTTGGTGGTGAGATGGTGTTGGTGATATTGGTGGTGGTAGTTGTGGTGGTGATGGTGGTTGGTGATGGAAGAGGTGGTAGAGGTGGTAGTGTTGGTGGTGGTGGTGGTGATGGTGGTGATGGATGTATGTGGTGGTGATGGTGGTTGGTGATGGAGTGATGGAGGTGATAGTGTTGTTGGTGGTGGTGATGTTGGTGGTGATGGATGTGGTAGTGTTGGTGGTGATGGTGGAAATGGTAGTGTTGAAGGTGGTGGTGAAGATGGAGGTGGTAGTGTTGGTAGTGGTGATGATATTGGTGGCAGTGGTGGTAGTTGTGGTGGTGATGTTGGTGGCAATGGTGATGGTGGTGATGATGGAGATGGTGATGTTGGTGGTGGTGATGTTGGTGGCAGTGGGGGTGGAGGTAGTATAGTAGTGGTGGTGGCGGTGGTGATAGTTGTGGTGGTGATGTTGGTAGTGGTGGTAGTTGTGGTGGGGGTGATGTTGGTGGCAGTGGTGGAGGAAATAATGTTGGTGGTGGTAATGTTGGCGGTAGTGGTGGTGGTGGAGGAAGTATTGTTGGTGGTGATAGTTGTTGTGGTGGTAATGTTGGTGGTAGTGGTTGTACCTCTGACCGACATTTCCCTCAAGAGGAGTTAACAGAAGGTCAGAAGGAGCCAGCGGGGCCAAGATGATGGTGAGGGAGACGACCGAGGGGGGGAGGACATGCCAGGGCAAGAAGTTAGATATTCCCTCCCTCCCTCACCCCCCTCCCTCCCCCTTACCCCGAGGGAACAGTACATATCGGAGACAAAATCTTAAAAAATAATTCTGAAAAATATTCAGGAAAATATAAAAACCTTGAGCACAAGTTTCAGTGCCGTGTAGTGTTGAGGGGCGTCCTGAAATGATGGTTGTGACTGTGGTTGGTTGATGTCCAGTGTATGGATCGTCTGCAGCCACCCCCAGGACACAAAGGAACCAGGACACCTCCAGGAAACTGTCAGGACTGCCACCCTAACAGGACACCCACCTGCACACCCCAGATGTACCTCGCCAGCAGCAGGAGGGTCGCGTGCCTTCATCGTCATGTGAGCTGCATAAGAACAACACAAGGGAGTTGCGTACCCTGGGGTGATGAGGCCCCCTCTTGTGTGTGTGTGTGTGTGTGTGTGTCAAGTAAGTGGGTGACTGTAGACACGGTCATACCTGGCTGGTACACACGAGTCTTGGTGTTGACTTTAGCATATACACACATCATTTAAGTCACGTATACATATACATAGGTAAGTCTGATGAACGAGTAACCCCCTCCACACCCACACCCACACGAGGGACACAGGGGGATGTTACTGGATCCCCACAGTGACTTAACCTGCTTGAGTCGGATTCAAGGTGTCAGAAGTATAAATATTAACAAGATTTAGTTATAGAAAGGATAACCCAATCTAACCAAGCCAAGCCAAACCATGCCAAGCCAAACCATGCCAAGCTAAACCTAACGTAACCTAACCATGTTTTAACTGCCGGGACGATAAAGTTTCGCTATCATAACATTAAACGCCTCGTGAATTATGTTTATATTTTGCAATCGTTAAGCGACTTAGTGTATACAACATATTGTACCCATCTTTTAATTGATAAATGTTTGTGTTTCAGGTGAGTGGGTGGTGAGGCCAGGAAGCAACAGTGAGGGAGTTATGATGGTGGTAAGTGCTGGTCTTCTTGTTCCTCCTCCTCTTCTCTATCCTCCCCTACTCCCTACTCCCTCTTCTTTTCTCCCACTCATCTTTTTCTTCTTCTTAGCCTCTCCTTCTTCTCGTCCTCTTCTTCTCGCCTCCTTCCTCCTCCTCCTCCTCCTCCTCCTCCTCCCCCCTCTCTCTCTCTCCCTCCTCCTCCTCCTCCTCCTCCTCCTCCTCCTCCTCTTCCTCTCTCTTCCTCCTCCTCTCTCTCTTCTCCTCCTCCCCTCTTCTCCTCCTCCTTCTCTCTCCTCCTTCTCTTCTCCTCCTATTCTTTTTTATCTTCTTCTTCTTCTTCTAGAGCTCTTTTATCTCTTACCCATTATATTTTCTCCGCTCCTACCTTTATGTGGGAAGGGGTCAAGGAAACCAACAACATCAAGAGAGACAGACAGACAGACAGACAGACAGACAGACAGACAGACAGACCCATACGCTCTACTTACGGGGGAATTTCTGAAAGACAAATTTTATTATTATTATTATTATTATTATTATTATTATTATTATTATTATTATTATTATTATTATTATTATTATTATTATTATTGTTATTGTTGTTGTTGTTTATTTATTTGTTGTTGTTTGTTGTTGTTGTCAGGAACCAATATAGTAGCATCGTCCCTGAAGAAAAACATGAAGCAGAAAAAGACTGAAAACAGAAACAAAACAGAAGCAACAGAAGGTCGCCATCAGCATGAAGGCACCCCAAGGAATCGCTCATAACAGCAACAACAGCAGGAAAAGTAACAGAGGAACAGCAGGAACAACAACAGTAGCAGGAACAGCAACAGTAGCAGCAGGAACAGCAACAATAACAGAAGCATAACACGGAACAGCAACAGTAGGAACACACAGTACAGGAACAGTAACAGAAGTAGTAACAGCAGGAACAGCAACAGTAGCAAGACAGCAACAGTAGCAGCAGGAACAGCAACAGTAGCAGCAGGAACAGCAACAATAACAAACAGTAACAAGGAACACAACAGGAAACAAAAGAAAGTAACAAGTAGTAACAGCAACAACAGTAGCACAGGAACACAACAAAGCAGGACAACAGCACAGCGGAACAGCAACAATAACAGAAGCAGTAACAGCAGGAACAGCAACAGTAGCAGTAGGAACAGCAACAGTAGCAGCAAGAACAGCAACAGTAGCAGGAACAGCAACAATAACAGAACCAGTAACACAGGAACAGCAACAGTAGCAGTAGGAACAGCAACAGTAGCAGCAGGAACAGCAACAGAAGCAGCAGGAACAGCAACAGTAGCAGCAGGAACAGCAACAGTGCAGCAGGAACAGCAATAGTAGCAGCAGGAACAGCAACAGTAGCTGCAGGAACAGCAACAGTAGCAGCAGGAACAGTAACAGAAGCAGTAACAGCAGGAACAGCAACAGTAGCAGCAGGCACAGCAACTGTAGCAGCAGGAACAGCAACAGTAGCAGCAGGAACAGCAACATTAATAGCAGGAACAGCAACAGTAACAGAAGGAACAGTAACAGCAACAGTAGCAGCAGTAACAGCAACAGTAACAGCAGCAGGTGGCAGGAAGCACTAAGCCCTGGTGGTGGTGGCGACTCACGCACTAACATCAGCGTCTCAACATACACCTTCTTCAGATTTTTCTGGGCTGAGGTTTTTCAGGGAAGGTTTAATGCGTTTGTGGTGTTGCTCGTTTTGTTTGTTTTTGTGTTTTGTGGAAAACTGGTACATATTATGAGATGTTTTGGTGTGAGAGAGAGAGAGAGAGAGAGAGAGAGAGAGAGATCCACTCACTCACCTGAATTGACTACCTAGGGGAGGTGAGGCAGGTGATCATCCTCTTTTCCTCGCTGTGTGGTCTGTGTACCAGTTGGTCCTTTACCACAAGGGGGATACAGTACTGTACCTGTATTCTAACTTGTATACGCATTTGTATCAACCTTGTATCTGTACTGTAGCAATATCTGTTATTTTGTTTATACTGTGTTTTAGTTAATATTGAGTTACTACAGGTGTAAATAAGGGTGTAACGGGTGTTGGAGGGTGAGTGGGTGTAGGGGAGAGAGGGTGTTCATCCTCCACCACTCGTGTTAACACCACCAAATTTTTTCACCTCGCTCACCATCAACAACCAGAATTCTTGAGACAACTTCTTCTTCCCAAACTTGTATAAAACGAGGGATTGTGCGTCTGCCTTCATGAGTACCGTCTTGTGTGTGTGTGTGTGTGTGTGTGTGTGTGTGTGTTTTATTTAAGTAAGACGATTGTGGCAGTAGTAAATGGTCAGCTAGTGTCAAATGACAACGTTACAGCCCCCTCTCTCTCTCTCTCTCTCTCTCTCTCTCTCTCACACACACACACACACACACACACACACAATCTCTCCTTTCACAGAAACTTGGTGTTCAACGTCCAGACTCAGCAGGGGGAACACAACACTACCCACACGATAAAGAAGAAGAAGAAAAAACAGTGGAGGTAGGGGAGGGTGGGAGAGGAGGGAGGGAGGAGGGTGGGGAGAGGTGGGGGGAGGGGAGGAAGGGAAGGGTGGTGTGGGGAGGGGTGGTGAGAGGAGAGGAGGAGAAGAGTCGGGGAGAGGCGGGAAGGAGGGAAAGTGATGGGGGAGGCGAGGAAGAGTTGGGGAAGAGGCAGGGAAGAGTTGGGGGAGAGGCGGGGAAGACGTGGGGAAGAGGCAGAGTCACTGAAGGAAAACTGGGAAGTGGGGTGAGTAGTAGAAGTGTAGACAGAGATAACAAGAGTTTATTGAAGGCTGTGTGACTGTCTTGGGTGAGGGGGGGACACAACGTGGCCAGATTTTAAGACACTTCTTCCCAGACCTTAATTAATCACTGTTAAGAGTTAGGAGGAAGAGATCAAGATTTGGCGGGAAGAAAAGGGGAAGAAAGTTCACGGATTGGTGGGCGGTACACAAAGATGGACGGACATTTGTACCCTCCGTTAAATCGGTTGGTTTAATATCGGTTAGAACAAAAATCGGATTAAAGAAAAGAAAAAAAATTATTTTAGCCCTTAGACAAGACCATCCAGAAATTTGTCTTGATATTAGGACATTGGAAGAATCACCAAGCCCCGCCCACTTTTGTCACCAGCCAATCAGATCCCTTGAAATCGACACACCCTCCTCGCTCATGATTCGCCCTCCTCCCCCACTTTGCAGTGTGATAAGACTCGGGGGGAAGTTTCTCACCACTGAAAATATGAACTCTTTCAGCACGACCTTCAATTTTCAGTGTGTTGACCTGTACGACCTTCAATTGTGAGTGTGTTGACCTGTACGACCTTCAATGGAGTGTGTTGACCTGTACGACCTTCAATTGTGAGTGTGTTGACCTGTACGACCTTCAATTGTGAGTGTGTTGACCTGTACGACCTTCAATTGTGAGTGTGTTGACCTGTACGACCTTCAATTGTGAGTGTGTTGACCTGTATGACCTTCAATTGTGAGTGTGTTGACCTGTACGACTCACTAGTGTAGGTGTGTTGACCTGTACGACCTTCAATTGTGAGGTGTGTTGACCTGTACGACCTTCAATTGTGAGTGTGTTGATGTACGACCTTCAATTGTGAGTGTGTTGACCTGTACGACCTTCATTTGTAGTGTTGACCTGTACGACCTTCAATTGTGAGTGTGTTGATCTGTATGACTAATTGTGAGTGTGTTGACCTGTACGACCTTCACTTGTGAGTGTGTTGACCTGTACGACCTTCTTGTGAGTGTGTTGACCTGTATGACCTTCAATTGTGAGTGTGTTGACCTGTATGACCTTCAATTGTGAGTGTGTTGACCTGTATGACCTTCACTGGTGAGTGTGCTGGCCTGCACTAGCCTGTATGTGTTGACTTGGTTGTGGGGGTTGGCGGAGGCAATCACTCTTTTATCACTGCACACACCCGCCTTGACTCACACTGCCTCACAAGACACCCACACTGCCCCACACTGCCCACAATACACCCACACTGCCCCACAATACACCCACACTGCAATACACCCACACTGCCCCTGCCTCAACACACCCACACTGCCTCACACTGCCTCTAATACACACCCCTGCCCCAAACACCCACACTGCCCCACTGCCCCACAATACACCCACACTGCCCCACAATACACCCACACCCCCTCCACAATACCCACACTGCCTAATACACCCACACTGCCCACACTGCCCACAATACACCCCACACTGCCCCCACACTGCCCCACACTGCCCCAATACACCCACACTGCCCCACTGCCAATACACCCACACTGCCCAATACACCCCACACTGCCCCACAATACACCCACTGCCCCACAATACACCACACTGCCCCACAATACACCCACACTGCCCCACAATACACCCACACCCCTGTCACCCACACTGCCCCAATACACCCACTGCCCCACAATACACCCCTGCCCAATACACCCACACGCCCCCCCCACTGCCCCCAATACACCCACTGCCCCAACACGATACACCACACTGCCCCACAATACACCCACACTGCCCCACAATACACCCACACTGCCATTTAATATCAATATCGCATTCATTAAATAATAATAAAAATGACTTGCAGAAAAAGTCACTAGAGGAGGGAACTACTCGACGACTCTCTCTCTCTCTCTCTCTCTCTCTCTCTCTCTCTCTCTCCCCAACCAAGCCAACAGCAGACGAAATATTACAGACCGGAACAGAAAAGACAGAAGGATACAGACAGATGAATTGACAGGGAACACCAAGGACACTCACAGTATAACAAGGTCATTGACAATATAACAAGGACACTAACAATATATCAAGGACACTGACAGTATAACAAGGACATTGACAGTATAACAAAGACACTGACAGTATAACAAGGACACTGACAGTTTAGCATGTACATTGACAGTATAACAAGGACATTGACAGTTAACAAGGACATTGACAGTATAACAGGACACTGACAGTATAACATGTACATTGACAGTATAACAAGGACATTGACAGTAAGGACATTAGTATAACAAGGACACTGACAGTATACAAGGACACTGACAGTATAACATGTACATTGACAGTATAACAAGGACATTGACAGTATAACAAGGACACTGACAGTATAACAAGGACACTGACAGTATAACAAGGACACTGACAGTTTAGCATGTACATTGACAGTATAACAAGGACACTGACAGTATAACAAGGACACTGACAGTATAACAAAGACACTGACAGTATAACAAGGAAACTGACAGTATAACAAGGACACTGACAGTTTAGCATGTACATTGACAGTATAACAAGGACATTGACAGTATAACAAGGACACTGACAGTATAACAAAGGACACTGACAGTTTAGCATGTACATTGACAGTATAACAAGGACACTGACAGTATAACAAGGACACTGACAGTATAACAAGGACACTGACGTATAGCATGTACATTGACGGTATAACAAGGACACTGACAGTATAACAGGACACTGACGGTATAACAAAAGGACACTGACAGTTTAGCATGTACATTGACGGTATAACAAGGACACTGACAGTAACAAGGACATTGACAGTATAACAAGGAACACTGACGATATAACAAGGAAACTGACAGTATAACAAGGACACTGACAGTTTAGCATGTACATTGACAGTATAACAAGGACATTGACAGTATAACAAGGACATTGACGATATAACAAGGACATTGACAGTATAACAAGGACATTGACAGTATAACAAGGGCACTGACAGTAGAACATGGAAACTGACAATTATAACAAAGACACTGACAGTATAACAAGGACCTTGACAGTATAACAGAAGTAAACACTGAGGAGTTCGTATGCAGGAACTCGAGGGACTTTAGTCGGCGGAGGAGGTGGAGACGGAAACTGGAATTTGACAACTTCACTGACGTGTGGTTTCCAATTTAGTTTGTTGCCTATGGTGACGCCGAGCTTCGTGGAATCTACAACCTGGAGTGTGTTCGGACCTAGAGTAATGGAAGGAGGTGGGACAATGTCGGAGGGTTGATGAGCATAACCATGGTCTTGAGTATGGTTGATGGTGACATGGTTGTTGGTGGCCCAGTTTTGGAGACTGTTCAATAAATCCTGAAGGGCGGTATAGTTGGGAGCAGAATTGTTGACGCTGAACCCAATGGTGGAGTCGTCGACATATTTCAGCGAGCAGGGGTTTCTCTTAGGGCATCATTGATGAGCATAAAGGAAGCAGAGTGGTCCCATTTTGGTGGCTTGGGGACGCCACAGGTGAGTGACTGAAAGGTGGAGACAGCCCCTCGGAAGCGTACAGCTTGGCGTCGGTCACTGAGAGTCTGTAAACCATGGTATAAGACTTCTCCGAAGCCAAGGTCAATAGCTTTGTTGATGATTATATTGTGGTCGACTAGGTCGAACGCTTTAGTGAAATCAATGAAGGCGACAGCTACAGACGTTTTCGTTTCTCGAGATGGCGGTATATGTAATCGAGAAGCTGACAAGACAGTGGGTGGTGGAGGAAGTTTTCATGTTGCCAAATTGCTGAGGGTCTACGACTCCTGCAATATCAGCATAAGCCCAGTCGAACACAAAACTTTCACAGATTAGGCTGGGTATTGGGGTGATTGCAATAGGTCGTAGCTGATTTAAGTTGTGGGCTGGTTGACTTGGGCACTGGTGATACATAAGAGTTCTGTCAGCTGGGCATCTGGCTTGACTGAGAGAAGCATTGATGATGGAGCAGGGTTTACAACCAGGGAGAACTCATGAAGAGTTTCATTGGTAAGTCAATGGGGTGGAAAGAGCGTTTTAATTTAGTTTGTCCAGGCGTTTTGCTACGTCAAATTCTTCTACTAAGTCAGTGGGAAGGGGGCTGGTAAGTAAGCAGGGAGAGTGGTTGTGTCAAGCCGTGAGCGTCTGGCATATAGTAGTGAAATGGTTATTTGTCTGCTCAGCTGCGTCAACATTAGTGAGAATGGCTAAGGAAGAGGGTGTCTTATTGTTTAGTCCACAGAGTTCTTAAGCAACATACCACTGACTGATGTTGGTCTGCTTCAGGTGTTGTAATTTGGTTGGGTAGTGGGACTTCTTTGCAGTGCGTATTTCGCTGGATGACTCAGTTGTGTGTGTGTGTGTGTGTGTGTGTGTGTGTGTGTGTGTGTGTGTGTGTGTGTGTGTGTGGTTGTGCGTTTGTGTGTGTGTTTGTGCGTTTGTGCGTTTGTTGGTGGTGGTTGTGTGCTTGTTGGTTGCTGTTGTGTGTCTACAGTGTGTTTGTTGGTTGGTGTTGTGTGTTTACTGTGTGCTTCTTGTTGTGGTGTTGGTTATGGCGCGGTTGTTATAACCTGGTGCACGTGTCATAACAGTATTGATCTTGGTGAATGATTTAAACCCCGAGATATTATTTAACCTTTACGACCAACTTTCTGTCTTCCTCCTCCCCCCTCTTTCTGTTCTTCTTTCTCCTCTTCTATTCTCTCCTCCTCCCTCTTTCTTGTCCTCCTGTTCCTTTCCTCCTTCTCTTCCCCTTCCTCCTCATCCCTCTTCTTGTCCCTCCCTCCTCCTCTCCTTTCCCCCACTCCCCACTCTCTTCCCCCTTTTCTCCTGCTGTGCTTACTCTTTCCTCTTTTCATCTTCCCTCCTTTTGCTCCTCCCTCCTTATCATCCTCGTCTTCTTATTCTTCTTCTTATTGTTGTTGCAGGAATACTGTATCTCTTTATTCTTCTTCTTCGTCTTTTCTTTCACCTTCTTTCATCCCTTTTCTCTTTTCCAGGACATAAATTCTCTCTTTCTTCCTCTTTTTTTCTTTTCTTGTATTGTTTTCTCTGTCATTGTATCTCCTTTCTACTTGTATATATTATGCCTCCGTTCTTCTTCTTCTTCTTCTTCTTCTTCTTCTTCTTCTTCTTCTTCTTCTTCTTCTTCTTCTTCTTTCTTCTTCTTCTTCTTCTTCTTCTTCTTCTTCTTCTTCTTCTTCTTCTTCTTCTTCTTCTTCTTCTTCTTCTTCTTCTTCTTCTTCTTCTTTCTTCTTCCTTCTTTTTTCTTCTTCTTCTTCTTCTTCTTCTTCTTCTTCTTCTTCTTCTTCTTCTTCTTTATTTCCTTCTTCTTCTTCTTCTTCTTCCTTCCTTCTTCTTCCTTTCTTCTTCTTCTTCTTCTTCTTCCTTCTTCTTCTACTTTACTTTTTTCAACTTTTTCTTTCTTCTTCTTCTTTCTTTCTTCTTCTTCCTTCTTTCTTTCTTCCTTTTCTTCTTCTTCTTCTTCTTCTTCTTCTTCTTCTTCACTTATTTCTTTCTTTCTTTCTTCTTCTTCTCCTTCTTCAACTATTTTCTTTTCTTCTTTTCTTTCTTTCTTCTTTCTTTCTTCTTCTTCTTCCTTCTTCTTCTTCTTTCTTCTTCTTCTTCTTCTTCTTCTTCTTCTTCTTCTTCTTCTTCTTCTTCTTCTTCTTCTTCTTCTTCTTCTCGTCCTCCTCCTCCTCGTGTTTGTTGACGCAGTCTTCGCCTCATAAAAGTGCGCCATTTATTGGTGGGAAACTTCGCCTCCTTCCAAAGTTTGTTGTAGCTGATACTTGATGCCCCCCCCTTCCTCTCCTTGATACTCGAGTTTCAAGTGTGACCTCTGTAACTTGTCTCTTCTCATACTCGAGCTTAAGTGTGACCTTCCTGTAATTTGTCTCCCCTCATACTCAAGCAAAGTGTGACCTCTAACTTGTCTTTTCTCATACTCGAGCTCCAAGTGTGACCTGCATGGAGTTTGACCCCCTGACACTTATGTCAGTGTCACGCCACGGGAGGAACTTCACCTTGAGGAGTCTGTATATCTTGTCCTTAACTCTCTCAGCAATACTGGTTTACAGGTCTTCCTCCAACACCCGGCAATCTGTCTCCAACATCACCTCCAACATCCCCACCAAGACAGCTTCCTCCTCCAACACCCCCAACAAGACAGCCTCCTCCTCTTCCATCACCACCCTCTCACATCGCCGCCACCTCCTCCAACATCCCCACCAACACCAATTCCCTCTCAGCACCCTCCTACTGTTGCCTCCCCCTCTTTCTCCTCCTCCTCCTTCACCGCCTGTCACTGGAATATCCGGAAGGCCCTCATACATCAGAGAAGGGACTCACTATTTTGCCCAAGTCTACCCATAAAGCTCTCAGTTTTATGTCCATTTTCTGTTGTCGAGTCAAGAGTTGGCAAGTTTCCTCCCTCGGGACCAATTTTACGTCTCAGATATAACACACATTTGGAACTTTTGACTTTTGTCTTTATACCCATACTGTTTAGTGTGTGTGTGTGTGTGTGTGTGTGTGTGTGTGTTGTAACATCCACGATTCAAACTTTGGCATCTCATTGGATACATCATTGTCAGAAAGGGGCCGCATAGAGCCCTAGACGTCCTCATCACCAGAGCCATGCGTGGCTCAGACCACTGTGAGATAATCATCGGCTCATCAGAGAAAACGCTCCTTTCACGTCGCCCCAAAATGACGAGAGCAACAAGCCGCTAAAAGGGGTTTCAACACCTAGCGACTTTAGGACCAGGAGGTGGAACACGCTCTCAAGGAGCAGCTCGACAAGGGACTGATGGACAATCCGACAGTTAACAACTTGAATCCGGTTGGCAAATGAGGTACGGTAAACCTAAGGCTGTCATCACAAAGACCTGCAGCGAGACCCTCGGCCACTTCACTTAAATGTAGCCCTCCACACGTGCAACATCTGCGGACGACCCTACCAGTCCAGTATCTGCCGCTTGAGTCATCTCAGACCTCACCAACGAAGGTTACATCATTAAAATCTCACATCATTCTGTGATCTTCGTATGATCAGCATACTTTATTTCGAGTGACATCAAAGTAGTAGTAGTAGTAGTGTGGCCAGTGGTACCAAGTAAGCAAACGGACCCTTGTGGTGTCGCCTTCCCGCTGATGGATAGTCGGAAATGGCGGTGCTAAATAAGCCGAAATTTAAGCCCGCTGGACCGTGACCTCTGACCTGGTCTCCGTAGAGCCTGGAACCTGGTTCAGGGACTTACAGTGGCAGTAGAGGGACACGAAGAAGACTTGCCCAGGTCACCTTCTAGACCAGGCTACCCTCTAACACAGGTCACCCTCTAACACAGGTCACCCTCTAACACAGGTCACCCCTCTAACACAGGTCACCCTCTAGACCAGGCCACCCTTTAACACAGGTCATCCTCTGGACTAGGCCACCCTCTAACACAGGTCACCCTCTAGACCAGGCCACCACCCTTTAACACAGGCCACCCTCCAGAACCAGGCCACCCCTCTAACAAGGGTCACCCTCTGAACCAGGCCACCCTCTAACACAGGCCACTCTCTAGACCAGGCCACCCTCTAACACAGGTCACCCTCCAGACCAGGCCACCCTCTACAGGTCACCCTCTGGGCCGACCACTCTAACACAGGTCACCCTCTGACCAGGCCACCCCTCTAACACAGGCCACCCCTCTAACACAGGTCACCCTCTAGACCAGGCCACCCTCTACAGGTCACCCCTCTAGACCAGGCCACCCTCTAACACAGGGTACCCCTCTAGACTAGGCCACCCTCTAACACAGGTCACCCTCTAGACCAGGCCACCCTCTAACACTGGTCACCCTCTAGACCAGGCCACCCTCTAACACAGGTCACCCTCTGACTAGGCCACCCTCTAGCACAGGACACCCTCTAGACCAGGCCACCCTCTAACACAGGTCACCCTCTAGACTGAGCCACACCCTCTAACAGGTCACCCTCTAGACCAGGCCACCCTCTAAGCCACCCTCTCATCCAGGTCCTCCCTCTCATCCAGGTCTCCCCTTCTCATCCAGGTCTCCCCTCTCATCCAGGTCTCCCCTCTCATCCAGGTCTCCCCTCTCATCAGGTCTCCCCTCTCATCCAGGTCTCCCCCTCTCATCCAGGCCTCCCCTCTCATTCAGGCCTCCCCTCTCATCCAGGCCTCCCCTCTCATCCAGGCCTCCCCTCTCATCAGGCCTCCCTCTCTTCAGGTCTCCCCTCTCATCCAGGTCTCCCCTCTCATCCGGCCCCCTCTCTTCCAGGTCTCCCCTCTCATCCAGGTCTCCCCTCTCATCCAGGCCTCGCCTCTCATCCGAGCCTCTCCTCTCATCCAGGTCTTCCTCATCAGGTCTCCCCTCTCATCCAGGTCTCCCCTCTCCCCATCCAGGTCTCCCCCTCTCATCCAGGTCTCCCCTCCTCATCCAGTCTCCCCTCTCATCCAGGTCTCCCTCTCATCCAGGTCTCCCCCTCCCATCCAGGTCTCCCTCTCATCCAGGTCTCCCCTCTCCTCCTCATCCAGGCCTCCCTCTCATCCAGGTCTCCCCTCTCATCCAGGTCTCCCCTCTCATCCAGGCCTCCCTTCATCCAGGTCTCCCTCTCATCCAGGTCTCCTCTCATCCAGGTCTCCCCTCCATCCAGGTCTCGCCTCTCATCCAGGTCTCCCTCCTCAGGTCTCCTCTCTCATCCAGGTCTCCCCCTCTCATCCAGGTCTCCCCTCTCATCCAGGTCTCCCCTCTCATCCAGGTCTCCCTCATCCAGGTCTTTACATCATCGTGTTTCTCCCCCGTCCCCAACATAGTCATTGTCCCCCATTTCTTCTCATCCATGTAGAGTTTTTGTGTACTCGTGTGAATCTACACGTCACTGTGTTTTGGTGGGGGGAGGGGTAGGCCATCACGCAGTAAACCTTCCAGCACTTCTCTGATGTCTCTCTCCTTTTCCTCCTCCCGGAGTGATTTCTCTCTATACCTTCACTTTAACATCATTCCTTGGTGTTTCCTCTCTCACGCTCACTCTCCTCTCCTTTGTCCCCATTTACTCTTCTCGCTCTTCCCCTCTTGCCCTCATTCTCACTCTTCCCTCTTCTCACCCTCGGTCTTACTTTCCCTGCCTCTTACTCGCAGTCTCTTACCCCTAGTCTCACACTTTCCCTGTCTCTCACCCCACACTCTCTCACCTTCACACACTGTCACCCTTAGTCTCACACTCACCCCGTCTCTCACCCTCAGTCTCCTACACTCTCCCTGCCTTCACACCTCCCTGCTCTCACACCCTCCTTCCCCATCCAACTGTGTAAGTGGCGAAGGGTCACATCAACAGGGCGTCTCTCTCTCTCTCTCTCTCTCTCTTCCACTGCCACACACTCTGGAAACTGTAACCGATTCAATCCTGGTTTGTGTGGCGACCAGCACTGAGGCATGGAGGGGAGGTGAAGGGCGTGGAGGGGAGGTGAAGGGGTGGAGGGGGAGGTGAAGGGGCGTGGAGGGGAGGTGAAGGGCGTGGAGGAGGGAAGGTGGAGGGAGGGAAGGGCAGGAGAGGACGGAAGGTGAAGGGTGGAGGGAAGGAGAAGGGCGGACGGAAGGGGTGGGGAGGGAAGAGTGGAGGGGGAAGGGTGCTATACGTAGATGTAGGAAGCCTTGAAAGTTGGGGAAGGAGAAGAGGGTGTACAGAGGAAAGGGGAGGATGTGGGCGGAGGAGAGAGGATGTGGGCGGAGGAGAGAGAAGGTGGGCGGAGGAGAGAGAGGGGTGTGGGCGGAGGAGAGAGGGGTGGGCGGAGGAGAGAGTGTGGACGTAGGAGAGAGGGAGTGTAAACGGAGAATAGAGGAGCGTGTGGGCGGAGGAAAGATGAGGGTGTGGGCGGAGGTTTAGAAACTATGGTGATGAACTGCTCTTTAACATTTGCTTTCGTTACTGTAGCAGATTCAGTCCTCTCTCTCTCTCTCTCTCTCTCTCTCTCTCTCTCTCTCTCTCTCTCTCTCGCTTTTCCACTTTTCTCTGATCTTAGTTTATCCGATTTGGGAAACACGAGCTGTTTGTCGCAGAGGCCTGACCCTGACAGCTGACCCACCGTCACTGGACCCACACGAACCCATGTCGGACTGAACCCACATCATCACCGACCAACGGTGGGTCGTAGTAAGAGTCACGAATGTGTCAGAAATATCAGGTTTTATAGTATAGTAACACGTTGAAGTATCTCTTTCTCTTTATATTATCGTCCTCCATATCCCCTTATTTTTCTTCTCTCCTTCTCCTCTTCTTCTTCTTTCACTTCTTCTTTGTCTTCTCTTTTTCTCCATCCTTCGCCTCCTTTCCTCATCTCTTGCATCCATCCCATCCTCTTTTCTTCCCTCCTCCTCTTCCTTCTTTTATCGTCATCACCATCAATCTATATTTCGCCTCTTTTATTTCGTCTTTCCTCCTCCCCCCCCCCTCACTCCCCAGTACTCCCCGGGGGGTGATTCAGTTCGGCTAAGACAGAAACTATTGAAGAATGTCGATAAGGAGACGGGCAAGGCTGATGCATTGAGCTGACTCGGGGAGCACTACCACTATTGTTACCATTCTTACCACTATTACCACTACCACCATTGTGACCACTAGTAACACTACCCCTATTCTTACCACTTTTACCACTACCACCATTGTTACCATTCTTACCACTATTACCACCATTCTTACCACTATTACCACTATCACCATTGTGACCACTAGTAACACTACCCCTATTCTTACCACTTTTACAACTACCACCATTGTTACCACTATTACCACCACTATTTTTCTCATATTTTTTTTTTGACAATTTAATCTTTGGAAATAATTTTTTGTTTTAATATCTGACATATATTAATTTACTGTAATATTACAGTGATGTTCCTTCTGTATTTTGTAGTCGTGTTAGTTTTGTATCTTATAGGAAAGGTTTAGTAAGATACAGTATAGAGTAAGTCTTCCTCTTATATATAAATATTTTAGTGTGGTGTATTTTTCTGTATTATGAATTCCCCTTTATTGTGTCCTTCCCGTTTTCTGTATTTTGTATTTCACCTGAAGATTAAACACCCTAAGGCTACCTCGCGCTTAGGTTAGCTTAGACTAGACTAGAATTAGGATGGTGAATCTTTAGGTGAAATAAGCTGGGGGTCTAATCTTCAGGTGATACCATTTTATAACTAATATTTTTGTATCTTGGAAGTTTGTTTTACTAAGGCACAATGTAGAGAAAATTCCTCACAAGGTTTGAGTTCCTGTGGCAGGGAAAAATTACCCCCGGGCGGGAAAAAGTCGGGGAAATTTGTCAGGATTCTTCTGTTCGATCCCTGAGAGAGAGAGAGAGAGGGGGGGTGAAAATGTGAGCGTAAGAGAGAGAGAGAGAGAGAGAGAGAGAGAGAACATATGAGGTTGAGAGAATGAAGAAATCACACACACACACACACACACATTGCCAACTTAACAAGTGTACATAATACATATAGAGCTGTGCATTAACCAGAGCTGTGCATTAACCAGAGCTGAGTTTTAACCAGAGCTGAGCCTCGCATGACAACCAAAGGCAACAGAATTATCCTGTGGCATTGAGCGTTGTTGCCACAGAGTCTGGGACGTGCATGTGTGTGTGTGTGTGCATGTTTGTTTGTCTGTCTGTCTGCCTAGTAGTGCGTGTATGAGAGTATATTTATGTATGAAGGAGTGACTGTGCATGAATTTCTCGTACAACAACCGCCCGAACGGCTAGTAAGCTGATAAGGGGTGAAATTATTTATATAAAATGTGTGTGTGTGTGTGTGTGTGTGTGTGTGTGTGTGTGTGTGTGTGTGTGTGTGTGTGATTTGGTAAAGCATGTTTGGAATAAAGTCAATGTACCGTTAATGTTTCATGTTCACGGTACAGGAGCCATGTTCTAATGTATTATGTACTATAGTAGGGTCTGTTTCATGTATATGTTTCATGTGTTCTATGTATTACTGTAGTGTAAGTTTCATTAATTGTTCTCTCTACGTTTTCTATGTATTATTGGAGGTATAATTATACTGTTTCATATGTATTGTTTTATAACTTATTTTGTATATGTCTTAGGACTTATTTTACGTATTTTTATATTGTTCTATGTCGTCTTATATTGGATGATCAATTTATAATAATATATTTAGGGTAAGATTAATGATTGTATTGGTTCATGGAGCTTCATTATGGTTACGGGTACATGTTGGGAATATTGGGCATAGCGATGTTCACTTGTTTTGGGTGGTTGTCACACCTGCACCGTCGAGGTAAGGACCCAGCCGGGAGAACTCTCTCTTCCTTCACACGGAGCAGACGATACTGTTTTTCCCTTTAACTCCGGAATCCTTCCACTCCCTTCTTCTAACTGAGGAGCACCTGCGAGTTTTGTGTGATCCTACGTTTACGTACGCAGAGGTTCTAGATACGACTGTGTTCGCAGTAAGAGTGGTGGTGTCCCTGTTAGTGTAGGAACTTGTCCTAAGTGTGCGCTGGTAGATGTTTTTTTTGTTGTTCTTGACTTATTTCTTATTATATTCTATATTATACACATATAAATATGGAGTCTAAGTATTAATAATGTTTATATTGGTTTTTAAGTGTTGTATCTTTCACCACTGGACGATCTTTTAATATACGTTGTCCTATTAATTTAACTTAAATGGCAAATAACTACAACAGTAACCACATGGTCAGTTGATGCAGAGTTTTCTGGGAAACTTGTTGCATTTTTTGGGGGTGAAAATCATTATTTTTAGAATTCCAGTGCTTAGAGGGTCTACAAGTATCTCATAGGGACGTCACAGTGCGTGTGTGTTCTGCGCATCTTACATTACACGTGTCTTACCTGTATTTAATTGCTAATTTGTGTGTTGCAGGTGAGTGTTGTGGAGACACGAGCTCCCAGGTGTCTTCGAGATGCTGGTCGCTGTGAGTACCTCAACATCCCGCTGTAAAAGTATAGTGGGTCACCTGAATATTAGACACCCCGGCTTATTTCACCTGAAGATTAACCTAACCTAACCTAACCAAACCAAGCCAAACCACCAAACCTAACGTGACCTAACCTAACCCAATCCGAACCAACCTAACTTATCCTAACCCAATACTAGATTCACCCCAATGTCTTACAGGTGTTCTTTACATTAAATTGATGAACACGTATCAGTTTGCGTCTTGAATGGGGGTGAGCGGAGGGGGAAGAAGTAATGGGGAGGTGATTACCCCTTGACGACTTCTGTGGAGTAGCCGAGGAGGTGCGTCTCTTTTGTTCCCTCGTGGACTGTTGCCTCACGCTTCTCGTTCTTATGTGAGTTCTCGGAAAGTTCAAGATAGGAGATTTAGATAAACGGTGACACACACACACACACACACACACACACACACACACACACTACATCATTTTATATCTAGCGTTTCTGTAATGGCTGTCTCTGTGGTGGTCTTGAGACAAACACACGAGGCACGAGATGATCGATACATCATCTCTACATATGAAGGTCTCCTGATTATACTCTTCAATTTTACCGAGGAAAAGTGGACGAAAAATCCGAGTATAATATATTTTCCTCCCTGGCTGGTTCTTTGTTAAGACTTAGAAGGCCTCATTGTGGCTTCCTGGCTTGTCTGTGGGTCTAGGCTTCACTGTGCTCTAGGCTTCACCTTGGCTTTACGCTTCAGTTTGGTTCCTATAGTTTCACTGTGGCCAAAGGCTTCACTGGTTCCAGGCTCTCTCTCTCTCTCTCTCTCTCTCTCTCTCTCTCTCTCTCTCTCTCTCTCTCTCTCTCTCTCTCTCTCTCTCACGCCCCTCACCTCCAAGGGCACCCTCAGAAACTCTTCGCCCTCCGTCTCCTGCAACTACCAGTCATGACAGTCGTTCCAGTTTTTGTGTCATGACTGGTGGAAGAATATTGGAGGGCGGGGAAAACCTCACCATTGCCATAAAAACAGTGATTTCATCCTTAGCCGCCGCTTCTCCCTCAGCCTCGTCACGACTCACATTAGTACGTTACACAGCAGAGAGGGAGAGAGGGAGGGAAATGAAAACGGAGTTGAGAGATAAAGGGAGAGATAGGAACAAAAAGGGAGGGGTAGAGAGAAATAAAAACGGAGGGAGAGAGAGATAATGGGAGAGAGGGAAATAAAGGGGCGGGAGAAGGAACAAAAATGGAAAATTAGTAAAATAGGGAGAGCGAGAAAAAAAGAGGGATAAAGAAGAAGAAAGATAAAGGGAGACAGACACAGACAGATATATGGATATTTAAACAGACAGATAAGTATATAAAGGAGGAGAGAGAGAGAGAGAGAGAGAGAGAGAGAGAGAGAGAGAGAGAGAGAGAGAGAGAGAGAGAGAGAGAGAGAGAGAGAGAGTGGGGGATAAAAGATGAGAGAGAAATAAAGGGAGAGTCAAACAGACAGACAGACAGGCAGGCAGGCAGACAGACAAAGAGAGAGACACACAGACAGGCAACCATTAACAATATCATTGTATTTGGGTATTTTGTGATTTTTTTACAATAAATTTCCATATTATAATTTTTCATAGTACTATTCCAAGTTATACCCACAAGACCCAGTTATGCCTCTCTTGTGGGCATCAGTTCAGCCAATCATGCCTCTCCTCGGCTTCTTTTGTTGGTTGAATGCCCATATACCCAGTCCATGGGTCAACTGGCCAAGATGGGGGGCTAATTGTGGCACGTGTGGCGAGGTCTTCCCCTTGCCCGAGTGTAAAGACAGGTTCAGTGTCACAGGTAACGACAGAACTGTCCTCTGTGTCGTCCAAGTCTAATAGGAACGACAAAATTGGGCTCTGTATCGTCGAAAGCTCCACTTTTCCACCCGTTATTCTCGTGGTGAAGATTAATCGTCTGAAATCCGTTTATTCTCGTGGTCTTTGGTCGTGGTAAATGTTTCATGGTTGTCGCTGCATCTTGTACGGGAGGTCGTGTATCGACCTCCTCCTTGACACACGACCCCATGAATCATCGACCTTGTATGACATCGATTTCGGAGTGACATGCACCTCGACACACTGTCATGACCCCTGCATGATGGCTTGCTGGGAGGACGGCTTGTTCCTTACTTAATGTTTTATTATTATTATTAATAGTGGTAGCAATATTAGTAGTGTTACATTTATTATTATTATTATTATTTTTATTATTATTATTGTTATTATTATTATTATTATTATTATTGTTATTATTATTATTATTATTATTATTATTATTATTATTATTATTATTATTATTATTATTATTATTATTATTGTTGTTGTTGTTTTGGTCAGTACTTATTTATAAGAGCGTAATTGCTATAATTTCAGATACACTTTGGCGTCATTTTGGTTGTCATCCCTGTGAAGCAGCTTAAGTCATTTTACGGTGAAAACTTGTAACCTTTTAAAACGTAACTTTGTGTTTTAGACTCAGTGACCAACTACTGTAGTTAATGTTTTTTGTTTTTTTAAATAACATTAATAATTTTGTTGTAAGTACTAAAACATTCTAGCCAACCCCTTATGTAACCTTTAACGGTATCTTATGCAAAAAATCACCTTAACTATGGTATCATTAATCAATACGTATTAATTAACTTATTAAAACCCCGTCGAGAACCAACTATTGATTGTCGGGTCGCCTGCCTTCCCCGGGTCCTCCTGTGGGTATAAGGTCGGTGGTCGATGCGCTTTTGTTTGTTAGGTCAGTGGTCGATGGACTCGTTTGTTATTAGGATATTAATTAAACCTATAAAGTGTTTTCTCTGTTATAAATAATACTTTGTAAATATGTATAAAGAACTTAAGAGAGAGAGAAAGACTATGGTGCCTCTCTCTGTCTATGATGGTGGATTCCACACGCATGGTGCCAAGTAACTTATGGTTCGAAATTTCAGCTTATTTTTGTTTTAGTTTATTTCTCATAACTTGGATGGGTAAATTTTAACATCAAAATCTTAAAAGAATTTGGACCCTAACCTGTCATGGGTACACAGTGAGGGTAATTTTTTTTTTTTTTACCTAAGTGTTATAGTTTTCTGTGTTCACATACGGTTCAGGTGATCGATCCTCTCTTGTTATTTTAAGTTCAGTAGTTGCTTCTCATTTGTTATTTTAAGTTCATTGATCGATGCCCTCTTGTTATCATAGTACCAGTGATAGCTGCTCATTTTTTAAAGTTAATTATTCAGAACTTTCTCCCGTCGTGTGGGAGAAAAGCGAGTCAGAATTTATAAAACTTCCTCAAGTGTTGTAAGATTACGGTGCTGTAATTTTCAACTCCCGCGCCTCTCTCAAATTTCCGTAAAAGTTGGGGTGGAGAATAATATTTAGAAAATGTGTAAGGTGTACAGGGGAAGAATTTTATAATATGGGAATTGGAATTCTTGGCCCCTTTTATGATGTGTATTCCGTCTGGCGAAGTCTTGGTTTGATTGTGTGTGGGTGAAGGTGTTTGTGTGTGGGGGTGGGTGGTGGTTGGAGGTGTAGCTTGTGTGTGGGGTGATGGAGGTGTGTTTGTGTGTGGGGGGGTGGTGGTTGGAGGTGTTTGTGTGTGTGGGGTGGGTGTGTGGTTGGAGGTGTTTGTGTGTGGGGGTGGATGGAGGTGTTTGTGTGTGGGGTGGTTGGAGATGTTTGTGTGTGGGGAGTAGGGAGGTGTTTGTGTGTGTAGGGGTATGAGGTGTTTGTGTGTGGGGGGTGGGTGGTGGTTGGAGGTGTTTGTATGTGGGAAGTAGGAGGTGTTTGTGTGTGGGGGTAGGAAGTGTGTTTGTGTGTGGGGGTGGGTGAAGGTGCTTTTCTGTGTGTGGGGTGGGTGAAGGTGTTTAGTGTGGGGGTAGGAGGTGTTTGTGTGTGGGGATGAAGCAAAAAAAAAAACAGGTGTGGGGTGGGTGGCTGTGTTTGTGTGTGGGGTGGGGAAGGTGTTTGTGTGTGGGGTAGAGGCATGTGTGGGGGTGGGTAAAAGTGTTTGTGGGGGGGTAGGAGGGGTGTTTGTGTGTGGGGGGTAGGTGTTTGTGTGTGGAGGTGGGTGGTTGGTCTTTAGGTGGGAGGTGTTTGTGTGTGGGGTGGGTGGATGTTTGTGTGTGGGGAGGCGGAGGTGTTTGAGTGTGGGGGGTAGATTGAGGTGTTTGTGTGTGGGGGGTGATGAAGGTGTTTGTGTGGGGGTAGGTGGAGGTGTTTTGTGTGTGGGGGTGGATGAAGGTGTTTGTGTGTGGGTGAAGGTGTTTGTATGTGGAGCTGTTTGTGTGTGGGGGTGGATGAAGGTGTTTGTGTGTGGGGGTGGGTGAAGGTGTGTGAGGTTGGTATCGGTGTTTGTGATGTGGTGGTGGTGTTAGTGACATATGGTAGTGTTAGATATGAAAAATTGGCTCCCCCTCCCCCCCTCCCCTCTCTCGCCACCCGGTACAGTGAGGAGGGGGGGGTAGGGGGGGGCGATGGCTCCTCTCCCCGCCATGGTTGAGTGGACGTCTGAGATACCGTCATTTTTTCATCCGTTTTTATGTACAGTATCTGTCAGTATGTTGCTCCGTGGGTTGGAAACTTATTTTGCTAGATATACAGTACTTGTGTAGTCAAGTCCACACACAGGAACATGTACTGTACGGATCACAACACGAGCTTCAGTAACCCGAGAGACTCGTATGTTAAATTTTTTTTTAATTCAACATCTGAGTACGTGTCCAATCTGAGACACGCCATATTACTGTAGTCAGGAGTAGCTCCATAAAGGCAGCAGGAGCTCAAGAGACTAGCAATAGCACCATAAACTGCTACCGTAGCTGGTGTGTGTAATAATAATAATTAACGGTTTATTGAAAGGGCAGGGTAGCCAGAAGGCTGAAAATACACTGTTACATAATTGGGGAATGGGTCACTTGATTGACTAATATTATACAAGTAACATAAGTGATACAAATACGATATATAATAACTCGGTGAGGAGAAGGTTATACTACAGGCTATTTCAACAATGTAACAGTGTAAAAAGGTAAGATTGGCTGGGAATGAACACACTGGTTGATTACGAGTTGTTGATAATTTTTACAATGGTTGGGACTGGGCTGTTCTTATAGCGATCAGTACGTGCTCGTATGGGCTGGATGCGTTTGTAGTGTCGAACAGCAATTCGCGGAGCCGGTGTTGAGGATGCTGCTGGAGAAGGTTCTCACCAAATTTGCAGATGAGGTCGTGGTGATGATCAGAGAGAACCGAGAGGGTCAGTGTGTTGAGCGCTTGATATGTGGAGTAGGAAGGGGAGACAATAATCTTGCATGCCCTCCTTTTCACCTTTCTAGGTGTCTCCATTGCGTGACATTTAGGGAGAAAGATCAGACAGGGGAGGCAGTGGTGATCTTGGGAAGTATGAATGTTGAGTAAACACTGAGGAGCTTGGGCGCATGAATGCCGAGGAACTTGAGTCGGCGGAGGAGGTGGAGACGAAAACTGGAGGTTTTGACAAATTTACTGACGTGTGTTTTCCAATTTAGTTTGTTATCTATAGTAACGCCGAGGAGCTTAGTTAGTATAATCTTCAACCTAGAGTGTGTTTGGGCCCACAGTAATGGGAGGGTGTGGGACAACGTTAGATAAGAGGTTGATGTGCATAACCATGGTCTTGCTATGGTTATGGTGACGTGGTTGTTGGTGGTCCAATTTTGGAGACTTCAATAAATCCTGGGGGGCGGTGTAATCGGGAGCCGAGTTGTTGACACCGATCCCAATGGTGGAGTCGTCGACATATTTCCAGTGAGCAGAGGTTTCTCTTAGGGCATCCTTGATTAGCATAAGGAATCAGAGCAGTCCCCTCCTGGTGCCTTGGGGGACGCCACAGGTAAGTGACTGAAAAGTGGAGACAACCCCTCGGAAGCGTACGGCTTGGCGTTGGTCACTGAGGAAGTCTGTAAGTCATGGTATAAGACTTCTTCGAAACCCGAGGTCGATAGCTTTGTTGATAATTAAATTGTGGCCGACTAGATCAAATGCTTGTGCTTGATGAAGTCAATGAAGGCGACAGCCACAGACGTCTTTCGTTTTTTCCAGATGGCGGTATATGTAGTCGAGAAAGCTGACTACACAGTGAGTGGTGGAGGAAGTTTTCATATTGTCAAATTGCTGAATATCTATGCTGTCAAACACGAATCTTTTGCAGATTAAGCTGGGTATTGGGTGATTGCAATGGGTCGTAGCTCATTTGAGGATTTTGGGCTGGTTGACTTGGGCACTGGTGACATATATGAGGTCTTCCAGTCAGCTGGGCATCTTGCTTGGTTGAGGAAGGCATTGGTGATGGAGCAGAGGGATTTACCTAGTTCCGGGGAGAACTCCTTGTAGAGTTTCATTGATAAGTCAATGGGGGAGGTGGAACGCCTTCGCTTCAGTTTGTTCCGACGTTTTGCTACTTCAAATTCTTACGCTAAGTCTGGCATATACATTAGTTTCGAAATAGTTGTTTGATTGCTCAGCTGCGTCACCAATAGTGAGATGGCTAATGAAGGGGAGGGGGTGTGTCTTATTGTTTAGTCCACAGAGTTCTTAAAGCTTAACATACCACTGACTGATGTTGGTCTGCTTTAGGTGTTGCAACTTCGTTAGGTTGTGAGTCTTCTTTGCAGTGCGTATTTCACGGATGGTTTGGTTGAAAAGGGACGTGTAGCGGTTGTGTTCATTGATAGAAGAGAGAGAGAGAGAGAGAGAGAGAGAGAGAGAGAGAGAGAGAGAGAGAAGTACACTGACCCAAACGGGCCATCATGCATATGGGAACCTCGTGTGTGTGTGTGTGTGAGAGTGTATCATCAGTAGTGACGTCATTGCATATTTTACCAGTAGTTTCTCCCTCAGTTACATGATGGAGTTTCCACTGTTGTTGGC
Source organism: Homarus americanus (assembly GCF_018991925.1). NCBI lineage: Eukaryota > Metazoa > Arthropoda > Malacostraca > Decapoda > Nephropidae > Homarus > Homarus americanus. The sequence goes on from NW_024737088.1 coordinate 249,096, forward strand.
ACTGTTGTGTTCCTCGCCGTTGGTGTCCCTGTTTAGTTTCTCTCCTTCATTATCTTAGTAAGGTCTGGGTGGTTTACTATTATTACTGCAGTTGTTGTCACTGCAGGTTCTACTTCGCCTTATATATATATATAATGTGTGTGTTGTAAAGTCTGAGTTTCTCTGGAAATTGTCCTTGATCGAGCTAACACATGTGCTGGCCGAGGCACTTGACCCTCTGATACTCTCCACAGCAACATGTGTTGAGCAGCCACCACTAGCACGTGAAACATGGGCTGAGGAACTACACTGTGTGGTTGGTAGTGTTACCGACGCCCCTTGCTCCCGCCGTCGACCGCAACACATGGTAGAAGTTGTTATGCAGTTATTAATCCCCTATTGTCATGTAGATAAGGGATTACCTAAGATTAGCCGTCTCGCATGAAGACTTATCACCCTAACGTTACTAGGGGGGAGTTAGGTTAGGATAAGTTAAGTTGGGGTTAATATGCATGTGAAATAATCTCTGCCTATAAATATTGGCTCAGTGATCACGAAGTACTACATCAAGTCTACCCTGAGATCTTGCTATGTTTCGTAATGTGCAGTACGGTGTATAATGCAGGAAGAGTTGCTGTGGCCGTGTATACTAAACGAGGCGTCCCCTTATCAAACACTGAAGGTATTGACGTTCTCCTTAAATTAGAGTTGGTGGGTTGAGAATGAGGCTGGGGCTGTAGGTGTGTGTAAACAGAGGCTTGTTGACAGCACATTGATCAGTACAGGAAGAGAAACTTTGTATAATTTGTATTTAGGTTTGGCGGTCGATTTGTTGAAGTATTGCTCATCACCACCACCATCCTCCTCACTATCACCACCACCATCCTCCTCACTATCACCACCACCATCCTCCCTCACTATCACCACCATCCTCCACCATCACCACCATCCTCCCCACTATTACCACCATCCTCCACTACCCCCCACCATCCTCACTATCACCACCATCCACCATCCTCACTATCACCACCATCCTCCTCACCATCACCACCATCCTCCTCACTATCACCACCATCCTCCTCACTCATCACCACCATCTCCTCACTATCAACACCATCCTTCACTATCACCACCATCCTCACTACCACCACCATCCTCCCCACCACCACCATCCTCCTCACTATTACCACCATCCTCCCCACCATCACCACCATCCTCCTCACCATCACCACCATCCTCACCATCACACCATCATCCTCACTATCACCACCATCCTCCTCACTATCACCACCACCATCCTCCTCACTCATCACCACCATCCTCCTTACTATTTCCACCATCCTCCTCACCATCACCATCATCCTCCTCACTATCACCACCATCCTCACCATTACCACCATCCTCCTCACTATCACACACCATCCTCCTCACTATCACCACCATCCACCATCACCATCATCCTCACTATTACCACCATCCTCCTCACTATCACCACCACCATCCTCCCTCACTACCACACCATCCTCCCTACTCACCACCATCCTCCTCACTATTACCACCATCCTCCTCACTATCACCACCATCCTCCCTCACCATCACATTCATCCTCACCATCATCCACTCACACACACCATCCTCCTCACCATCACCACCACCTCATCCTCCTCATCACCACCATCCTCCCATTTCCACCATCCTCCTCACCATCACCACCATCCTCCTCACTATCACCACCACCATCCTCCTCACCATCACCACCATCCTTCCTCACACCATCACCATCATCCTCCTCACTATTACCACCATCCTCCTCACTATTACCACCACCACCACCACTACATACCTCCACGACCACATCTTGCCTTCACCAATACCACCATTCCACCACCACCACCCTCATCACCACCACCACCACCACCACCACTGCACAGTTCTACCACCACCACCAAACTTCCACCACTACCACCTCCACATACCACCACCACCACCTCCACCACCACCATCACCACCATCACCACTCACCTCCACCACCATCACCACCATCACCACTACCCTCCACTACCACCACCTCATCACCACCACCACCTCATCACCACCACCACCACCTCATCACCACCACCACCATCACCACCACCACCACTACCTCCACCACCATCACCACCATCACCACTACCACCACCTCATCACCACACACACATTCCACCACCACCACCACCACCACCACAGCATAGTCTCCACCACCACCAAACTTCCACCATCACACCACCACATACCACCACCACACCACCACCTCACTCCCATCACCACCACCATCATCACCACCACCACCACCACCACCACCACCACCACCATCACCACCACCACCACTACCCACCACCACCACCACAGCATAGCTCTACCACCACCACCCCAAACTTCACCACTCACCACCTCCACATAACACCACCACCACCACCACCACCACCACCACCACCACTAACACCACCACCACCACACCCACCACCCTCACAGTTAAAATCAGATCTGGATCCGAAATCGTATGCATCTTTAATGACTTGTGATCGAGTGGGGGTTGGGAGGGGAGGTAAGGAGGTGCTCAGAGGGAAAGGGAGGTGTCTGGAAGGAAAGGAGGGTGCCTGGTGATGGAAAAGGAGGGTGTCTGGGAAGGGAAAAGGAGGGTGCCTGGTGATGGAAAGGAGGGTGTCTGGGAAGGAAAGGAGGGCCTGGTGAGAAAGGAGGTGCCTGGAAAACCAAGGAAGCCTGTAAGGGTTAAAGGGAGGTGCCTGGTGAGGGTAAGGAAGGGTGCCTGGTGAGGGTTAAAGGGAGGGTGCCTGGTGAGGGTTAAAGGGAGGGTGCCTGGTGAGGGAAAGGGAGTGCCTGTGAGGAAAGGAAGGGTGCCTGGTGAGGGGAAAGGTGCCTGTGAGGGAAAGGAGGGTGCCTGTGAGGGAAAGGAGGGTGCCAGAGGTGGGTGAGGAAAGGGAGGAAGGGAGGTGCCTGGTGAGGGAAAGGAAGGGTGCCTGGTGAGGGAAAGGGAGGGTGCCTGGTGAGGGAAAGGGAGGGTGCCTGGTGAGGGGAAAGGAAGGGTGCCTGTGAGGGAAAGAAAGCGTGAGGGAAGGGAGGTGCCTGGTGAGGGAAAGGAAGGTGCCTGGTGAGGGAAAGGAGGGTGCCAGGTGAGGGAAAGGAAGGGTGCCTGGTGAGGGAAAAGGAAGGTGCCTTGAGGGTGGAGGGTGCCTGGTGAGGGAAAGGGAGGTGCCTGGTGAGGGGAAAGGGAGGTGCCTGGTGAGGGAAAGGAAGGTGCCCAGGAGGGAAAGGAAGGGTGCCTGGTGAGGGAAGGGAAGGGTGCCTGGTGAGGGAAAGGAGAGGGCCTGGTGAGGAAGGGAGGGTGCCTGAGAGGGAAAGGAAGGGTGCCTGGTGAGGGAAAGGGAAGGGTGCCTGGTGAGGGAAAGGGGATGCCCAGGAGGGAAGGAGGGTGCCTGGTGAGGGAAAGGGAGGGTGCCTGTGAGGGAAAGGGAGAGGGCCCAGGAGGGAAGGAGGGTGCCTTGAGGAGGGAAAGGAAGGAGCCTGGTGAGGGAAAGGAGGATGCCTGGTGAGGGAAAGGGAGGGTGCTTGGTGAGGGAAAGGAACGGTGCCTGTTGAGGGAAAGGAAGGGTGCCTGTGAGGGAAAGAAGGTGCCTGGTGAGGGAAAGGAGGGTGTCGGTGAAGGAAAAGAGAGGGTGCCTGGTGAGGGAAAGGAAGGTGCCTGGTGAGGAAAAGGAAGGGTGCCTGGTGAGGGAAAGGGAGGGTGCCTGGTGAGGGAAAAGAAGGGTGCCTGGTAAGGGAAAGGGAGGGTGCCTGGTGAGGGAAAGGAAGGGTGCCTGGTGAGGGAAAGGAAGGGTGCTCAGAGGAAAAGGAGAGGGCCTGTGAGGGAAGGAGGTGCCTGGTAAGGAAAGGAGGGTGCCTGTGAGGGAAAGGAAGGTGCCTGGTGAGGGAAAGGGAGGGCCTGGTGAGGGAAAGGAAGGTGCCTGGTGAGGAAAGGAGAGGGCCAGAGGGAAGGGAGGGTGCCTGATGAGGGAAAGGAGGGTGCCTGTGAGGGAAAGGGAGAGGGCCTGGTGAGGGAAAGGAAGGGTGCCTGGTGAGGGAAAGGAAGAGAGCCTGGTGAGGGAAAGGAAGGGTGCCTGGTGAGGGAAAGGAGGGAGCCTGTGAGGGAAAGGAAGGGTGCCTGGTGAGGGAAAGGAGGGTGCCTTGAGGAGGGAAAGGAAGGGTGCCTGGTGAGGGAAAGGAGGGTGCCTGGTGAGGGAAGGGGAGGGTGCCTTGAGAGGGAAAGGAAGGGTGCCTGGTGAGGGAAAAGAAGGGTGCCTGGTGAGGGAAAGGGAGGGTGCCTGGTGAGGGAAAGGAAGGGTGCCTGGTGAGGGAAAGGGAGGGTGCCTGGTGAGGGAAAGGAGGGTGCCTTGAGGAGGGAAAGGAAGGGTGCCTGAGGGAAAGAAGGGTGCCTAAGAGGTAAAGGAGGGTGCCTGGTTAGGAAAGGAAGGTGCCTGTGAGGGAAAGGGAGGGTGCCTGGTGAGGGAAGAAGGAGGGGAAGCCTGGAGGAGGAAAAGGAAGGGTGCCTGGTGAGGGAAAGGAGGGTGCCTGGTGAGGGAAGGGAGGTGCCTTGAGGAGGGAAAGGGAGGGTGCCCAGAGGGAAAGGGAGGGTGCCTGGTGAGGAAAGGGAGGGTGCCTGGTTAGGGAAAGGAAGGGTGCCTGGTGAGGGAAAGGGAGGCGGAGTGCCTGGTGAGGGAAAGGAAGGTGCCTGGTGAGGGAAAGGAAGGGTGCCTGGTGAGGAAGGAGGGTGCCTGGTGAGGGAAAAAGGTGCCTGGTGAGGGAAAGGAGGGTGCCTGGTGAGGGAAAGGGAGGGTGCCTGGTAAGGAAAGGGAGGGTGCCTGGTGAGGGAAAGGAAGGGTGCCTGGTGAGGGAAAGGAGGGTGCCTGGTAAGGGAAAGGAGGGTGCCTGGTGAGGGAAAGGAAGGGTGCCTTGGTGAGGGAAAAGGAGGGTGCCTTGGTGAGGGAAAGGAAGGGTGCCTGGTGAGGAAAGGAGGGTGCCTGGTAAGGGAAAGGAAGGGTGCCTGGTGAGGAAAAGAGGGTGCCTGGTGAGGGAAAGGGCGAGGGAAAGGAAGGGTGCCTGGTGAGGGAAAGGAGGGTGCCTGGTGAGGGTAAAGGAGGTTGCCTGGTGAGGGAAAGGAAGGTGCCTGGTGAGGGAAAAGGAGGGTGCCTGGTGAGGGAAAGGGAGGGTGCCTGGTGAGGGAAAGGAGGGTGCCTGGAGAGGGAAAGGAAGGGTGCCTGGTGAGGGAAAGGGAGGGTGCCTGGTGAGGGAAAAAGGGAGGGTGCCTGGTGAGGGAAAGGAGGTGCCTGGTGAGGGAAAGGAAGGTGCCTGGTGAGGGAAAGGAAGGGTGCCCAGGAGGGAAAGGGAGGGTGCCTGGTGAGGGAAAGGGAGGGTGCCTGGTGAGGGAAAGACATGGTGCCTGGTGAGGGAAAGGGAGGGTGCCTGGTGAGGGAAAGGAGGGTGCCCTGGAGGGGAAAGGAAGGGTGCCTGGTGAGGGAAAGGAGGGTGCCTGGTGAGGGAAAGGGAGGGTGCCTGGTGAGGGAAAGGGAGGGTGCCTGGTGAGGGAAAGGAAGGGTGTGCAGAGGGAAAGGAGGGTGCCTGTGAGGGAAAGGGAGGGTGCCTGGTGAGGGAAAGGGAGGGTGCCTGGTGAGGGAAAGAGAGGGTGCCTGGTGAGGGAAAGGAGGGTGCCTGGTGAGGGAAAGGGAGGGTGCCCTGGTGAGGGGAAAGGAGGGTGCCTGGTGAGGGAAAGGAAGGGTGCCTAGAGGGAAAGGGAGGGTGCTGGTGAGGGAAAGGGAGGGTGCCTGGTGAGGGAAAGGAGGGTGCCTGGTGAGGGAAAGGAAGGGTGCCTGGTGGGGGAAAGGGAGGTGCCTGGTGGAGGAAAGAGAGGGTGCCTGGTGAGGGAAAGGGAGGGTGCTTGGTGAGGGAGGGAGGGTGCCCAGGAGGAAGGGGAGGGTGCCTGGTGAGGGAAAGGAGGGTGCCTGGTGAGGGAAAGGAAGGGTGCCTGGTGAGGGAAAGGGAGGGTGCTGGTGAGGGAAAGGAGGTGCCTGTGAGGGGAAAGGAAGGTGCCTGGTGAGGGAAAGGAGGGTGCCTAGTGAGGGAAAGGAAGGGTGCCTGGTGAGGGAAAGGAAGGGTGCCTGGTGAGGGAAAGGGAGGTGCCCAGAGGGAAAGGGAGGGTGCCTGGTGAGGGAAAGGGAAGGTGCCTGGTGAGGGAAAGGAAGGTGCCTGGTGAGGGAAAGAAAGGGTGCCTGGTGAGGGAAAGGGAGGTGCCTGGTGAAGGAAAGAGAGGTGCCTGTGAGGGAAAGGAGGGTGCCTGGTGAGGGAAAGGAAGGTGCAGAGGAAAAGGAAGGGTGCCTGGTGAGGGAAGGAGGGTGCCTAGTGAGGGAAAGGAAGGTGCCTGGTGAGGGAAAGGGAGGGTGCCTGGTAAGGAAAGGGAGGGTGCCTGGTGAGGGGAAAGGAAGGGTGCCTGGTGAGGGAAAGGAGGTGCCTGGTAAGGGAAAGGAGGTGCCTGGTGAGGAAAGGAGGGTGCCTGGTGAGGGAAAGGGAGGTGCCTGGTGAGGGAAAGGAGGGTGCCCGAGGAAAGGAGGGTTCTGGTGAGGGAAAGGAGGGTCTAAAGGAAGGTGCAGGAGGGAAAGGAGGGTGCCCAGAGGGAAAGGGAGGGTGCCTGGTGAGGGAAAGGAAGGGTGCCTAGTGAGGGAAAGGAGGGTGCCTGGTGAGGAAGGAAGGGTGCCTGGTGAAGGAAAGAGAGGGTGCCTGGTGAGGGAAAGGAGGGTGCCCAGAGGAAAGGAAGGGAAAGGAAGGGTGCCTGGTGAGGAAGGGGAGGGTGCCATGAGGGGAAAGGAAGGGTGCCTGGTGAGGGAGAGGTGCGGAAAGGAGGGTGCCTGTGAGGGAAAGGAAGGCCCTGGTGAGGGAAAGGAGGTGCCTGGTAAGGGAAAGGAGGGTGCCTGGTGAGGGAAAGGGAGGGTCCTGGTGAGGGAAAGGGAGGTGCCTGGTGAGGGAAAGGGAGGGTGCCCAGGAGGGAAAGGAAGGTGCCTGGTGAGGGAAAGGGAGGGTGCCTGGTGAGGGAAAGGGAGGGTGCCTGGTGAGGGAAAGGGAGGGTGCCTGTGAGGGAAAGGAAGGGGCGAGGGGGAAGGTGCCTGGTGAGGAAAGGGAGGGTGCCTGGTGAGGGAAAGGGAGGTGCCTGGGAGGGAAAGACAGGGTGCCTGGTGAGGGAAAGGAGGTGCCCAGAGGGAAAGGGAGGGTGCCTGGTGAGGGAAAGAAGGTGCCTGGTGAGGGGAAAGGAGGGTGCCCTGGTGAGGGAAAGGAGGGTGCCTGGTGAGGGAGGGAGGGTGCCTGGTGAGGGAAAGGTCTGTGAGGGAAAGGAAGGGTGCCTGGTGAGGAAAGGAGGGTGCCTGTGAGGGAAAGGGAGGGTGCCGAGGGAAAGAAGGTGCCCAGAGGGAAAGGGAGGGTGCCCAGGAGGGAAAGGAGGGTGCCTGGTGAGGGAAAAGGAGGGTGCCTGGTGAGGGAAAGGAAGGTGCCCAGGAGGGAAAGGGAGGGTGCTGGTGAGGGAAAGGGAGGGTGCCTGTGGTGGGAAAGGGAGGTGCCTGGTGAGGGAAAGGAAGGGTGCCTGGTGGGGGAAAGGAGGGTGCCTGGTGAGGGAAAGACAGGGTGCCTGGTGAGGAAAGGAGGGTGCTTGGTGAGGGAAAGGAGGGTGCCTGGTGAGGGAAAGGAGGGTGCCTGGTGAGGGAAAGGGAGGTGCCTGGTGAGGGAAAGGAAGGGTGCTCAGAGGGAAAGGAGGGTGCCTGGTAAGGAAAGGAGGGTGCCCAGGAGGGAAAGGAAGGGTGCCTGGTGAGGGAAGGAGGGCCTAGTGAGGAAAGAAGGGTGCCTGAGGGAAAGGAAGGGTGCCTGTGAGGGAAAGGAGGGTGCCTGGTGAGGGAAAGGGAGGTGCCTGGTGAGGAAAGGAAGGTGCCTGGTGAGGGAAAAGGAAGGTGCCTGGTGAGGGAAAGGAAGGTGCCTGGTGAGGGAGGTGCCTGGTGAGAAAGAGAGGGTGCCTGTGAGGGAAGGGAGGAGGCCTGGTGAGGGAAAGGAAGGGTGCCTGTTGAGGAAAAGGAAGGTGCCTGGTGAGGAAGGAGGGTGCCTAGTGAGGGAAAGGAAGGGTGCCTGGTGAGGGAAAGGGAGGGTGCCTGGTAAGGAAAGGGAGGGTGCTGGTGAGGGAAAGGAAGGGTGCCTGGTGAGGGAAAGGGAGGGTGCCTGGTAAGGAAAGGAGGGTGCCTGGTGAGGAAAGAGGGTGCCTGGTGAGGGAAATGGAGGGTGCCTGGTGAGGGAAAGGAGGGTGCCTGGTGAGGGAAAGGAGGGTTCCTGGTGAGGGAAAATGGAGGGTGCCTGGGAGGGGAAAGGAAGGGTGCCTGGTGAGGGAAAGGGAGGGTGCCTGTGAGGGAAAGGAGGGTGCCTGGTGAGGGAAAGGAAGGGTGCCTGGTGAGGGAAAGGAAGGGTGCCTGGTGAGGGAAAGGAAGGGTTCCTGGTGAGGGAAAGGGAGGGTGCCTGGTGAAGGAAAGAGAGGGTGCCTGGTGAGGGAAAGGGAGGGTGCCTGTGAGGGAAAGGAAGGGGTGCCTGGTAAGGAAAAGGAAGGGTGCCTGGTGAGGGAAGGGAGGGTGCCTAGTGAGGGAAAGGAAGGGTTCCTGGTGAGGGAAAGGGAGGGTGCCTGGTAAGGGAAAGGAGGGTGCCTGGTGAGGGAAAGGAAGGGTGCCTGGTGAGGGAAAGGGAGGGTGCCTGGTAAGGAAAGGGAGGGTGCCTGGTGAGGGAAAGGGAGGGTTCCCGAGGAAATGGAGGGTGCCTGGTGAGGGAAAGGGAGGGTGCCTGGTGAGGGAAAGGAGGGTTCCGTGAGGGAAATGAGGGTGCCTGGTGAGGGAAAGGAAGGGTGCCTGGTGAGGGAAAGGGAGGGTGCCTGGTAAGGGAAAGGAGGGTGCCTGGTGAGGGAAAGGAAGGTGCCTGTGAGGGAAAGGGAGGGTGCCTGGTAAGGGAAAGGAGGGTCTGGTGAGGGAAAGGAAGGGTGCCTGGTGAGGGAAAAGGGAGGGTGCATGGTAAGGAAAGGAGGATGCCTGGTGAGGAAAGGGAGGGTTCCCAGAGGGAAATGAGGGTGCCTGGTGAGGGAAAGGAGGGTGCCTGGTGAGGGAAATGGAGGGTGCCTGGTGAGGGAAAGGAGGGTGCCTGGTGAGGGAAAAGCACAGGTGCCTGGTGAAGTTGGAGAGAGTGGGAGGGGGTTATGTCACCGTCTTGTTTTTGTGAGAGGTTGGCAGTATTACAGCTGTGTCATCAAGGTCTTAAAAGCATCTTCTAAGAGGATTGAGCAGAAAAAAAAGACATTTTTATCACTAGGATGTTGTGGTGTCGTGGTAATGGTGGTGGTTGTAGTGATAATGGTGATGGTGGTGATGATTGTATGGTGGTGGTGGTGGTTGTTTAAGTGCCGGAAATGGTGGTGTTGTCTATGGCTCGGTGCCACCAACCACCTGGCACTATTTTAGCCACACTCACCTCCTCAGTATTCACGTAGTGTCTGCCAGGTATGTCCTCAAATACCACACCATGCATGACACCGCTACTACTAGTACTACCACACCATGCATGACACCAACACTATCTACCACACCTTACATGACACCACCACCTGCATGACACAGTACCACTACATCATGCATGACACCACCACCTGCATGACACAGCAGCAGTCTCATGCAGCTGTACGGGCGTGACAGCATCCTGGAGTGACGCCTGTAAGTGGTTGGTGTGACCACTGTCATGAACAACTGTCATGCGTGATGGCGTTATCCGCTGGCCGCCACTTGTTGCTTGTCATGCTGATTCTACTCCTGTTACTTTTTACTGTTACTTTACCGTTATTGTTCCTGATACTTTCTTGCTTGTTCTGTTACTTTACCGTGATTGTTCCTGTTACTTTCCTGTTTGCACTGTTACTTTCTTGTTTGTACTGTTACTTTGCCGTTAATTCCCCTGTTACTTTCTTGCTTCTGCAGTTGCTTATACTGTTACTTTACTGTGTCTTTTTACACGTTTATAATGACTTCTTGAATATAAATTTCTTGAGACATCTTCTCAATATATCACTGGTGCAATGGTCAGCATTCTCGCCTCGCAAGGGAGCGGACCTGTTCGATTCCCGGGCAGGGTGAAACTATGGGTAAGTTTCTTAACGCCATTTGCCTCTGTCTACCCAGCAGTAATTGGAAACCTGGATGTTAATCGATTTGCGGATCGTGTTCCGGGGTATTGGTTTGCCAGTGCAGTTGGCGAATTGTCCGGTCTTCTCGGACGATTCCTTGACACTGGGTCTTGTAACTCGTTAACTTAGGGTGTGGTTCTTGTGTTCGCGACAGCTTCCATACCTTTAACAAATTCACGCCTAGGTGGCCCTTGGACCCCCTGACTTATACTTTACCCTGGTAGCCCCTGACTAATACGTTACCCTGGTAGCCCCTGACTAATACTTTACCCTGGTAGCCCTGACTACTACTTTACCCTGGTAGCCCCCTGACTAATACTTTACCCTGGTAGCCCTCATCAATACTTACCCTGGTAGCCCCTCACTAATACTTACCCTGGTAGCCCTCACTAATACTTTACCTGGTAGCCCTCACTAATACTTTACCCTGGTAGCCCTCACTAATACTTTACCCTGGTAGCCCCCTGAATAATACTTTACCCTGGTAGCCCCTGACTAATACTTTAACCTGGTAGGCCCTCACACTAGCCCCCTGACTAATACTTTACCCTGGCAGCCCCTCACACTCAGCCTCCTGACTAATACTTTACCCTGGTAGCCCCTCACACTAGCCCCCTGACTAATACTTTACCCCCAGCCCCCTCACACCAGCCCCTGACTAATACTTTACCCTGGTAGCCCCTCACACTAGCCCCTGACTAATACTTTTACCTTGCAGCCCTCACACTAGCCCCTGACTAATACTTTACCCTGGCAGCCCCTCACACTAGCCCCCTGACTAATACTTTACCCTGGTAGCCCCTCACACTAATACTTTACCCTGGTAGCCTCACACTAGCCCCCTGACTAATACTTTACCCTGGTAGCCCCTCACACTAGCCCCTGACTAATACTTTACCTTGTAGCCCTCACACTAGCCCCTGACTAATACTTGACCCTGTAGCCCTCACACTAGCCCCCTGACTAATACTTTACCCTGGTAGCCCCCTCACACTAGCTCCCCTGACCACACTTTTACCCTGGTAGCCCCCACACTAGCCCCTACACTAATACTTTACCCTGGTAGCCCCCACACTAGCCCCTGACTAATACTTTACCCTGGTAGCCCCTCACACCAGCCCCTCACTAATACTTTACCCTGGTAGCCCCTCACACTAGCCCCCTGACTAAACACTTCTTACCCTGTAGCCCTCACACTAGCCCTGACTAATCTTTAACCTGGTAGCCCCTCACACTAGCCCCTGACCACTTTACCCTGGTAGCCCTCACACTAGCCCCTTGACTAATACTTTACCCTGCAGCCCTCACACTAGCCCCTACTAATACTTTACCCTGGTAGCCCTCACACCAGGCCCTAACACTAATACTTTACCCTGGTAGCCCCTCACACTAATAATACTTTACCCTGGTAGCCCCCCCACACTAGCCCCTAACACTCATTTTACCCTGGTAGCCCCTCACACTAGCCTCCTGACACTAATACTTTTACCCCTGTAGCCCCCTCACACTAGCCCCCATCACTAATACTTTACCCTGGTAGCCCCCCACACTAGCCCCTACACTAAAACTTTACCCTGGTAGCCCCTCACACTAGCCCCCCAACACTAATACTTAACCCTGGTAGCCCCCTCACACCAGGCCCTAACACTAATACTTTACCCTGGTAGCCCCCTCACTAATATTCTTTTACCCTGGTAGCCCTCACACTAGCTCCCCCCAACACTAATACTTTACCCTGGTAGCCCCTCACACTAGCCCCTAACACTAATACTTACCCTGGTAGTCCCTCACACTAGGCCTCCCCACTAATACTTTACCCTGCAGCCCTCACACCAGCCCCCTGACTAATACTTTTACCCTGGTAGCCCCCTCACACTAGCCCCTAACAATACTTTTACCCTGGTAGCCCCTCACACTAGCCCCTACACTAATACTTTACCCTGGTAGCCCTCACACTCAGCCCCCAACACTAACACTTTACCCTGGTAGCCCTCACACTAGCCCCTAACACATTTACCCTGGTAGCCCCCCACACTAGCCCCTCCACTAATACTTTACCCTGTAGCCCCCCACACTAGGCCCCAACACTAATACTTTTACCCTGGTAGCCCTCACACTAATATTTTACCCTGGTAGTCCCCACACTAGCCCCCAACACTAATACTTTACCCTGGTAGCCCCTAACACCACATTTCTTACTCCTGGTAGCCCCCCACACTAGCCCCTAACACTAATACTTTACCCTGGTAGCCCCCTCACACTAGCCCCTACACTAATACTTTACCCTGCAGCCTCACACTAGCTCCCCTACACTAATATTCTTTACCCTGGTAGCCCCCACACTAATACTTTTTACCCTGGTAGCCCCACACTAGCCCCCTACACTAATCTTTACCCTGGTAGCCCTCACACCAGCCCCCAACACTAACACTTTACCCTGGTAGCCCCTCACACTAATACTTTACCCTGGTAGCCCCTCACACTAGCCCCCAACACTAATACTTTACCCTGGTAGCCCTCACACTAGCCCCCAACACTAATACTTACTCCTGGTAGCCCCTAACACTAATACTTTACCCTGTAGCCCTCACACCAGCCCCTAACACTAATAATACTTACCCTGGTAGCCCCCCACACTAGCCCCCTCACTAATACTTTACCCTGGTAGCCCTCACACTAGCCCCCACATTTTACCCTGGTAGCCCCTCACACCAGCCCCCCAACACAATACTTTACCCTGGTAGCCCCCCACACTAGCCCCTAACACAATACTTTACCCTGGTAGCCCCCACACTAGCCCCTAACACTAATACTTTACCCTGGTAGCCCTCACACTAGCCCCCTGACTAATACTTTACCCTGGTAGCCTCACACTAGCCCCCTAACACTAATACTTTACCCCTGTAGCTCACTGACACTTGAGTTATATCTCTGCCAAATTTCTCGTCAGCGTGAAATTGTTTTGTTTTATTTCCTTTTACGTCCTCAAGATGGCGACATTTACAGCCACTTATCCTCAGTCTCCCGGGCGGCAGTAATGGCCTGGGTCTGGGTACTTCACCTTCATTGTTTATACCCCCGTGGCGCCATCTGTGTCGTGACGTCACCGCCATTACCTCTGACATCACTGTTTGTCCTCTTGACGTCACCACCACTACTGATGACGCGGCCCATGACGTCATAACTACTCCTATGCCACCAGTTATGACGTCATTGTTTTTCCACCGTAACGTCACCGTATCCGATTTAATGGTTCCTTTGACGTGTCCTGCCACTTAGCTCACACACACACACACACACACACACACACACACACACACTCTTCTTGTACCTGTCTTCTCCTCCTCCTCCTCCCTTGGTCGATCCTGTGTAGTTAGCAACATTTTTATACCTCTTGAGACGTGAGCTAAAATCCCCCTTCCCCTAGTCTCGCCTTGGTCTCTCGTGTTGGTGAGAGAATATTAGTGTCTTAATTCTGTGTGTGTGTGTGTGTGTGTGTGTGTGTGTGTGTGTGTGTTAGGAACTCATTCTCTCACATTCCCTAAACTCCATTTCATCCCTCACACACCTCTTACTCTCCTTCCATCACTGCCCTCACTCTCTCCTCCTCCTCACTTCCCTCTCACTCACTCCCTCTCACTATCTCCTCTACTATCTCTCTCTCACTATCTCCCTCGCACACATTTCACCTCAGACACGTAAAATAATGCTGGGTAAAGTATTCAGCATACAACCACGAACGTTGATAATGTTGCGAAATTAACCACGAACGTTGATAATGTTTGAAAGTAAGCACGAACGTTGATAATGTTGCGAAAGTAACCACGAACGTTGATAATGTTGCGAAAGTAAGCACGAACGTTGATAATGTTGCGAAATTAACCTCGAACGTTGATAATGTTTGAAAGTAAGCACGAACGATGATATGTTGCGAAATAGCACGAACTTGATAATGTTGGAAAGTAAGCACACAATATTGAAATAACCACGAACGTTGATAATGTTGCGAAAGTAAGCACGAACGTTGATAATGTTGCGAAATTAACCACGAACGTTGATAATGTTGCGAAAGTAAGCACGAACGTTGATAATGTTGCGAAATTAACCACGAACGTTGATAATGTTGCGAAAGTAAGCACGAACGTTGATAATGTTGCGAAATTAACCACGAACGTTGATAATGTTGCGAAAGTAAGCACGAACGATGATAATGTTGCGAAAGTAAGCACGAACTTTGATAATGTTGCGAAAGTAAGCACGAACAATGATAATGTTGCGAAATTAACCACGAACGTTGATAATGTTGCGAAAGTAAGCACGAACGTTGATAATGTTGCGAAATTAACCACGAACGTTGATAATGTTGCGAAAGTAAGCACGAACGATGATAATGTTGCGAAATTAACCACGACCGTTCATCATGGCGCGAAAATAACCACGAACGTTGATAATGTTGCGAAATTAACCACGACCGTTCATCATGGCGCGAAAATAACCACGAACGTTGATAATGTTGCATAATTAACCACGGACGTTGGGCCCTAAATTAACCCAGATAGAGGAAGAGAGAGTGGAGGGGTGACGTTGATTCCCAGCCGAGATATTCGCTTCGTGCCTCTCGCCAAACTCGGGAAAATTGACTCGCACGGTTCTCCCTCGTCGCCAATCCGATTTAATCTAAATTCGCGTTCTGGGGACATTTTTCTGCGTTTTTATTTTTTTATTTTGTGGGGTTCATTCCTAGTCAGTAGTTATGTGCAACTGTGCGATAAATTTGTTTCCGTGTAGAGTTTGATTTATAGAAATTAATTATTATTTTGGGGGAGGTAATCTTCCTGTGTGTGTGTGTGTGTGTGTGTGTGTGTGTGTGTGTGTGTAAACGCTTTGTTGTGTAAAGTTCCCCACGGGGTCGTAGTTCGGTTGAAGCCTTCATGCAGATATAGAGCTTTCATTGTGTTGAGTCGCGCCTGTGTTGGTCTCCACCCCTCAACCTGGCTCAGGAGAGGGCAGGAGCACAGGGGAAAGAGACAGACAGATAGACAGGTGGATGGAGATAGACAGATAGATAGCTGGATATATACAGAGATAGATAGACAGAAACAGACAGACAGAGATAGATGCCTTTAGACTATATGATTAACCACTGTCTATTCATCCGTGGGGTGTCTGTATCTGTCTATGTCTGTCACGGAAAGATGGCAATAGCTGTACAGTTTCCCTCTCATAATTCACGTAGATTGAATTCTGTTTCCATGTCAGTCAGAATTGTAAATGGACAGTCAGTTGTGTAGTAAAGAGTGTTAGCAGTTTTGTACCCACACCTGTCAGGAGGAGGCCGGAACTATGCAGGTGTCTGTTTGAGTAAAGATTAGATGCATAAATAATTCCCCCAAAATTAAGAATACAAATTTGAATGAAGCTCTTCCTTAACTTAACCTAACACGCCACACTGTAACTTGATACAAATGTCGGCTACATAATATCTTAACCAGGATCCGAACCATCGTACTTGAGCGTGCCGGGTCGAGACGATGACCACTACACCACCAGTTAGCAGTCTCCGGGGCTGGCATGGTTACCACATAATAATAATAAGAAGAAGAAGAAGAAAAGAATAAGAGAAGAAGAAAAGAAGAATAAGAATAAGAATAAGAAGAATAAGAATAAGAAGAAGAAGAAGAAGAAGAACCCAAGTCTTATTTTGACCTGTAACTTTCAATATAGAGAGACACAGGCTGATGAATGAGAGAGACAGAGGCTGATGAATGAGAGAGACAGAGGCTGATGAATGAGAGGAGAAGAGGCTGATGAATGAGAGAGAGACAGGCTGATGAATGAGAGAGAAAAGAGGCTGATGAATGAGAGAGACAGAGGCTGATGAATGAGAGACAGAGGCTGATGAATGAGAAGCACAGGCTGATGAATGAGAGAGAGGCTATGAATGAGAGAGACACAGGCTGATGAATGAGAGAGACACAGGCTGATGAATGAGAGAGACAGAGGCTGATGAATGAGAGAGACACAGGCTGATGAATGAGAGAGACACAGGCTGATGAATGAGAGAGACAGAGGCTGATGAATGAGAGAGACACAGGCTGATGAATGAGAGACAGAGGCTGATGAATGAGAGAGACAGAGGCTGATGAATGAGAGAGACACAGGCTGATGAATGAGAGAGACAGGCTGATGAATGAGAGACACAGCTGATGAATGAGAGAGAGGAAGGATGAATGAGAGAGACACAGGCTGATGAATAGGAGAGACACAGGCTGATGAATGAGAGAGAGAGAGGCTGATGAATGAGAGAGACAGAGGCTGATGAATGAGAGAGAGAAGGATGCATGAATGAGAGAGACAGAGGCTGATGAATGAGAGAGACAGGGCAGATGAATGAGAGAGACAGAGGCTGATGAATGAGAGAGACAGAGGCTGATGAATGAGAGAGAGACACAGGTAGGATGAATGAGAGACAGGCTGGAGGAATGAGAGAGACAGAGGCTGATGAATGAGAGAGAGACACAGGCTGATGAATGAGAGAGAGACACAGAGGCTGATGAATGAGAGAGAGACACAGGCTGATGAATGAGAGAGAGAGACAGAGGCTGATGAATGAGAGAGAGACAAGGATGAATGAGAGAGAGACAGAGGCTGATGAATGAGAGAGACACAGGCTGATGAATGAGAGAGACACAGGCTGATGAATGAGAGAGAACAGAGGCTGATGAATGGAGAGACAGAGGCTGATGAATGAGAGAGAAACAGAGGCTGATGAATGAGAGAGAGACACAGGCTGATGAATGAGAGAGAGACACAGGCTGATGAATGAGAGAGAGACAGGCTGATGAATGAGAGAGAGACACAGGCTGATGAATGAGAGAGACAGAGGCTGATGAATGAGAGAGACAGAATATGAATGAGAGAACAAGAGGCTGATGAATGAGAGAACAGGGGATGAAGAGAGAGAGAGACAGAGGCTGATGAATGAGAGAAGACAGAGGATGATGAATGAGAGAAAGGCTGATGAATGAGAGAACACAGAGATGAATGAGAGAGAGAGACAGGTGATGAAGAGAGAGACAACACGATGAATGAGAGGAAGACAGAGGCTGATGAATGAGGAGAGACAGAGGCTGATGAATGAGAGAGAGAGACAGGCATGAATGAGAGAAGAGACAGAGGCTGATGAATGGAGAGACACGATGAATGAGAGAGAGACAGAGCTGATGAATGAGAGAGAGACAGGAGGCTGATGAATGAGAGAGACACAGGCTGATGAATGAGAGAGACAGGCTGATGAATGAGAGAGAGACAGAGGCGATGAATGAGAGAGAGACAGGCTGATGAATGAGAGAGACAGCTGATGAATGAGAGACACAGGCTGATGAATGAGAGAGCATGATGAATGAGAGAGAGACAGAGGCTGATGAATGAGAGAGACACAGGCTGATGAATGAGAGAGAGACAGGCTGATGAATGAGAGAGACAGAGGCTGATGAATGAGAGAGAGACACAAGGCTGATGAATGAGAGAGAGAGACAGAGTTGATGAATGAGAGAGGAGACACAGGCTGATGAATGAGAGAGACAGAGGCTGATGAAATGAGAGAGAGAGACAGAGCTGATGAATGAGAGAGAGACACAGAGGCTGATGAAGAGAGAGAGACACAGAGGCTGATGAATGAGAGAGACACAGGCTGATGAATGGAGAGAGACACAGGCTGATGAATGAGAGGAGAGACACAGAGGCTGATGAATGAGAGAGACACAGAGGCTGATGAATGAGAGAGAGACACAGCTGATGAATGAGAGAGAGACACAGGCTGATGAATGAGAGAGAGACACAGGCTGATGAATGAGAGAGAGACAGGCTGATGAATGAGAGAGACAGAGGCTGATGAATGAGAGAGAAACAGGCTGATGAATGAGAGAGACAGGGATGAATGAGAGACACAGGCTGATGAATGAGAGAGAGACATAGATGATGAATGAGAGAGAGACACAGGCTGATGAATGAGAGAGACACAGCTGATGAATGAGAGAGAGACACAGGCTGATGAATGAGAGAGAGACAGAGGCTGATGAATGAGAGAGCAAATGATGAATGAGAGAGACACAGGCTGATGAATGAGAGAGA